>NC_064433.1:132169956-132484956 GCF_023343835.1 Lagopus muta | reverse complement strand
CTCTATACTGTCCCCTAGGATAAGAGGCACAGACTTGTCATCACCTCAGAGGCAAATATGCATTTCTGCACACTGCCGTGGAGGCTCCAGTGCCTGGAAGTAGATAACAACTCACCAAAATTTCCATTACAAGCACAACCCCTACCTATGTCAATGGGGGTAAGCTGGGCAGCAGGAACACATCTGCCAGCAGCAGCTCAGCTGGTAAACAGGAGAGTATGCACACAAACAAGAAGAAGAGAGAATGCGATACAATTTCAGCTCTGATTTTATCCACATTAATTGTTCCAACAGGAGAAAAGGAAAAAAAAAAAGAAAAAAAAAACACCAACTCGACTTCCTATGAGTTAGCATAAGACTTTGGGCTGAATACTGTTAAATCCATCACCTTGAAGCACTGCGTACATCCAGGTCCCAGAGAACTGGAACCTGGTCTAATTACATTAATAGAGTCCCTGCCCCAAGAGCCTGCCATTGGATTTAATACCAGGTGCAAAAAAAAAGATGTTTTGACAAAAAGACAGATGGATTGGAGGAGGAAGAGTGAGAGGAACACACAGTTACCCACAATTGGCAGGTTGCTTTCTTTTCTCCTTTTTTTTTTTTTTTTTAATAAAAATAAATATCAGTAATCCCCACTGGCCACCTGCCTAGCTTTTGTATATTTAATTAAGAAGAATTTGGGTGATGAAGAATTGGTCTAAAGTTCAGCCACTTTGAAGGATGGTGGAGTTAGAGGCCTAAGGGCCGCATCTAACCGTAGGACATTGAGAAATGCTACTATTCCAGCCTACTCTGGAACCAGTCAACAGCAAATTCCCACTTTGCAACAGAATCCCCCCCAAAAATAAGAGAAGGAATGGGAGAAGTTCATAGTGAGCTGGTCTGGACCAGTTTCTGAAAGCCAGTGACCTCACTGCTCCTCAGCACAGCTTGTCTTTATAGCGATAAGGCTGGAATTGTATTCATGTTTAACAAAATCATTTCAATCCACAATGATGGCTGTTTAGCAGTGAAAGAAAGAAAAGGGAGAAGGGAAAAAAAAATCTGACTACACGCAGAATATCAACCGCTGTCCTCTCTTCCTACCCCAACACAGCCACCTTATATAGGACAGAAAGTCCCCTAAGACAAAAACAAAGTATCCTTAGCATGGGAAAATATTTATCCAAGTTTTGATTTCTTCTCAAATCAGCATTTAACAGCATTTAAACGATCACATCTTACATCATTTCCTTTTATGCGCCAGCAGTTAGACAATACACATCATTTACATGCAGTTTTGGAAGGCTGCAACATAAATCAACAAAAGAAGCCTTCACTATGAATTAACTATTACAAGGCTCCTAGAGACCCACACCAGCCTGCATTGGGGACAGTCAGAAACATCACCCCTAACTCTGAGCTTTCTAGGGCAGTCCTGCCACACACCTCAGAACTCTCAAGGAGCCACCCTTCCCCCATCATTTCTGCTAAGGGAGAATTATGGTGTCTATCTGGGAGGGTCAGCTGACTTAAAAACATACATACACACACACACACACACACAAAAAGAGTGACTGAACAAGTCAATGTGGTTCAGTCTCAACAGCAACACTAATAAGCCCTACACCTCTGGGAATGATCAGATGGTACAGATTTGTACATATGCAAAATATCAATCAATGCCTTTAATTCACATTTTTGCATGCAAAAAAAAAAAAAAAAAAAAAAAAAGGAAGAAATAACCAGTTCAAATCTTATCTCAAGGCAAAATTCGGGTGTGTTTTTATTCTGCGTGAGCAAAACTTCAGATTAAGCTCATTGCAGCATAAGGAAAAATAAAATTCAACCACAGCAATGCTAAAAATGCCCTTTCACTATTTGCAAAAGATGAAAAAAAGGATCCTTAAGAGAGTCAATCACTTGGGAAGCTGGCTGCAAGTTACAGTCACACTGAAGTGCTGTGATAAAGCAGGAAGGACTTCAGGACTGCCTGCACGGCCTTTGTTCTGCCAGACAGCAACAGGCACCAAAAGCCCAACTGCTGTTTTTCTGCAAAATCCCCCATTGCTTGCAGTTCATAGCTGTACATCACAATCCTCATCCCACTGCTTGGAGGAGGGCTGCAAGGGGAATCCCTACGCAGTCAGCCCTGCCCAGAAGCACCCCACTGAGCTCTCACCAGTGGAGGGAAAAATTCTCCCAGTTCCAGCAAATGTCAGACCCTGGCTCTTCACAAAAGCAAAGTTATCAGAGGTGTGTGGCCACTTGCTGCTGCAGCAACTCCAAGGTAAATTTGCTGACTGCATCCCACACAACTTAACTGCTTGCTGGCTAACTTAAAATAAACACTGCTTTGAAAAACTTCCCTCTTCCTTTTGTGCTGTCATCCACAGATTTTGAACCAATTCCAAAAGGGCAAACCACTTCCAAGCTGGGCTTCCATTGCCCAGGATTTGCAATGGCAAGCTGCAGAGCCCTGCTTTCCTCAGGGATGCATCAAGCGTTCCTCCACACAAGGACTGACACTGCTTTATAGGCACACAGATCTGGGACCCTCAGCTCATTTTTTTCCCAGTTCACTTCCAAGTATACAGGAGAGACACAGCAGGGTTGTGATGACAAAAATTACTTCAACTCTATGCACGTCAAGCAGAGCAGCCCAAAACTCAGCATGTTCAAACACCATATTGCAGCCACAAGAAGCCAACCCACTTAAAAATGGCTTAAAATCCCAGGGGAATCCATGCTCTTCTATGTCAGGGAGCAGCATTCAGGTGCCAAGCAGCAGGCAGGGAGCAACCTCTTATTTTGTGGGGACATACAGATAGGTATCTATACAGCTAGACATACACAGAGTTAATAAATAGCTGAGCTATCAGCTCGCCAACCCTGAGCTATGTTCATTAGGCCCAGCCAAGGCTCAGAAGGGAATGGCCTGCCCACATGTGGCCTTCCCCCCAGGTCAGGGCAGTCTCCCACCAGCCTGCAGGCCCCAGAGGGCCGGGCACCGCCAGTGCCACCCTGGTGCCTCCCGGTCAGACAAAGAAATAACGTCACCAACTGCCCCCATCCTCCTCAAATGGCAGGCCGCCAGCCAATCCTGCTGCCAGCAGGATTGTGTGACATCACAGCCATGCCAGTGATGCCAATGCCCGCTGGTGACAGAGAATCAGGGCTTGGAGTGGGGCTCCCAGCTCGAGGTGCTGGGAGGAAGAGAGGAACTGAGTTGGAATCAGAAAAAGGAAAATTTTATGTGCTACCCTGCTATGTGTACACACCTCACATACACGTACAAAGCAAAGAAGTGGCTATGCAAATCCAAACTTTCACACCTGAGCTTAGGAACATCTAGCAACTGCTGCAAGCATACCAATATTAACCATTTCCCATATTCCTGATGCTCAGGATGCCATGTCCTCAGTTACTAAGCAAGAGGAAACCGGGAGGGAGGAAATTCTCAGAGGGCAGCAAGGCCCCTGGCAGAGCTGCCCAGAGAAGCTGTGCTACCCCATATCTGGAGGCACTCGAGGCCAGGTTGGATGGAGCCCTAGGCAGCCTGAGCTGGTGGGGGGCAGTCCTGCCCACAACAAGGGTTGGGGCTGGGTGGACTTCGAGGTCCCTTCCAACAGACACCATTCTGAGATTCCATGATTCTAGGGCCAGAGGAAACCTGGTCTGACTCACAAACAAATCACAGCCAGGACAGCAGCCGCCTGCCACCTCTGCCACTGATGCCCATAGCACCTCCGGCTATTGGTTGCTCTTCCACAGCAACAAGCACACGTGCTGAGGGTGGTTCCTATAGTAACTTTACTGGAAGAGCTATAGCACAGCTAAGAGAAACCAAATTCACAATTTCTAGGCTTAAGCCAGTTAAGTAACAAAGTCATGGTTGGTTTAAGTCACAGCATTAGCAAGCAAACCGAGAAACAAAGCACTACATTGCAATCATTAACAGAAGAGGATAAAGTCACACCTTTTGTGCCCTACGATTTTTTGCATAAGGGCTTCAGGTGACGCAAGCTCTGGAGCAGGAGGATTGCAGCAAAAAACCCAGCCTGCCGAGAGCAGGCAGTGCCAGTGCACCGTCCCAACCCACTGCCCCTTCCCTCAGCCTGGGGATCCCAGTTTCTTGCCTGGAGCAGCAGCCCCACCATCCCACCACTCGCACCGCACATGCTGTGCGCTGCCTGCTCCAGCACAAAGGCTGAGGTTCACGCCCTCAAAACAAACCAACATGTGTTTCATTTTCAGCAGCATCTCGCCATCAGGAATGCTTAAAAATTGCACTGCCTTATCTATAAGCACAAAAAAACCCAAGCAGCTGGGCATGTTCGGCTTCTTCCAGTTATCTCACCCTCCTTCTGCACATTCTGCCTGCATTTCTGTACAGTTTAAGGCGAGATCCTTCCACCTCCAGCCAAGTACTAAGACTGTATGAATAATTAGTCATCCTGGTCACCACCACTCACTGCAAAGTCATGCAATCTTGAGATTTGTTTGTTCCACTGACTGAACAGTGGAGGGAAAAAAAATAAAAAAACAAAAAGTAGGCTAGTTTCACACCCACACGGGCACTCTCCTATTTCTATTTTTTAAAGGCATACACTTGTCAAACAGGTTCATCTGGGAATTCTGATTTTCACAAAATAACGCTCTCATTTCCAACGCTGATCTGATGGCCATTGTGTGCCCTCTGTCAGAGCAGTGCTCAGCACACCAGGCTCCTGGGAAGGTTTCCCAACAAGGAACTGGGTGACAATTCCCACCAAGGGCAGAGCCTTTGTTTCCCATCATGGCAGCAGCCGTAACTTCCATGAGGATTTGAGCAATTCTGAATGAGCACTAGGAGCTATTTCTAAAGCTCAGACACAATGACAGTGGTTTGGTCTCTTCCTTGAGGGAAAGGGGGCTATTACGCTGTTTCGGGATGGGTGCTCCTTTTTGAAAGCAAAGACAGAGGCCGGCAAACTTGTCAGGGGCTGCAGCAGTGACAAGGAGAGCCTTTCTGTCACCCTAACCCCTCTGCTCATCATCAGCCAGGCGAAGGACCCAGCTCCCGTCTGGACAAAACAGCAATACAGAGAAAAGAGAAATCCTGCCACCAACCTTGTAGACTTGCCCATACGTGCCATTACCAACCACTTCGACCAGCTCAAAAATCCCGGCGGGATCCTGCAGGGGAAAGGGGCAAAGGGTCGGGAGATGGACAAAACAGAAGCGGGGTCACATTTTTGCCAGCCGATGACCGCTGCCACAGCCCTGCCAGCCCGCTCCGGAGCCAGCCAGCGAGCCGGGCTGCCGGCGGCGTGCAGCTGTTGCGCCCTGCTTTTCCACGCACATGCCAACGCATGCAAACAAAGGAAAGCGGCCCAGGGCCGCGCTCCCCCCGCCCGCCCCCTCGGGAAGCCCCGCACACGGCCGCCGCTCCCCGACTCCCGCTCCCCCGTTTCCCCCAGCCCCGCTCCCCGCACCCGGCCCGGCCGCAATGCCGGGGAGCGCCGGCCCCCGCCCCGCCGGCCTCGGGAGGCCCCCGCCCCACCGCTCACCCGTAGGGAGGAAAGGTCGATGTCCACCAGACTTTTTGCAGGAGAATCGTTCGCCATTTTCGAGGCTTTTTTCTTTTTTTTCCTTTCTTTCCTTTTTTTTTTTTTTTTTTTTTTCCTTTTTTTTTTTTTTTTTTGTCAAATAAGAGCGAGGCCGCCCGTTTCCCCCCCCTTTCCCCGAGAACGATGCGAATGGCGCGGAGCTCCTCTCCTCCTTTTTGCCCTTCCCTTCTTCACTCCAGCCCCGGCGGGTTGAAACTCTTCAGCATTGGGAGGGGTTGGCGGGGGGGGATGATGGATGGATGGCTGCCGGGTGGGAGGAGGGGGGGGCGGGAGGTGAAGGCGGGCAGGGAACGAGGGAAGTAGGCAGGCAGGCAGGGAGGGAGCGGAGGTGCTGTGGTCCGGCGGGCTCTCCGAGGAGGGCGGCGGCGTCCCGGTCCGTCGGTCGGTCGGTCGGTGCCCGGGCGGGCGCTCACACCATGTCGCGGCGGCGGCGGCAGGAGCGGCGCCGGGGCCGGCAGCCTGTGGCAGCGTCGCGGTGCTCCCCGCGGCCGGGCATGGCACGGCTCGGCCCGGCACGGCTCACGCCGGCAGCCGATGGAAGCGACGGGCGCGGCCCCGCTCTCTCATGGGGGGCTTCACGCCCAGCGCCGCGGCGGAGCTGCCGCCGCCTTCAAGCCCTCCCCGCGGCGCTGCCCTGGCATGAAACGGCGGCGGGCACCGGGAGAGGGGTGCTGCGAGCCAGACAAAGATAGCCGGGGAGGAGGAGGAGGAGAAGGAGGAGGAGGAGGAAGGAGGAGGAGGAGAAAAGGGATACAAAATATACTGCGAGCAGAGGGAGAGAGAGAGAAAACAGCTCCCCCTTCCCTTCTCCAACAGGAAAAACCGGCGGAAACGCGCCCGCACCAAAGCACTTCTGGGTAAATTCGTGGAGAGAAAGAGAGAGGGCGAGGGCTGGGGCGGGGACGGCCTCGCAGACCCGCCCGGCCGGCAGCAGCCCGAGAGCCGCCCCGCAGGCGACGAAGGCCGGACTGGGGCGGCCCGCTGGTGTCCTTGGCGGGGACGTGGGCGGCGTGGGCCGTCCCGGGGTGCCGCAGCCCCGCGCCCCCCGCTGTGCGCTCTGCCCTCCGGGGACCTTTCCGTCACCCCTCCGAGACCCCCGCCCAGTTCCGCGCTCCCAGCCGCCCCTCGCCGCCAGGCAGAGCCGGCTCAGGCCTCGCGCCCGCCCAGGAGATCCTCCGGCAACAGCCTCATCACGTGGAAAACTCCCAGTAACCTCTCCCGAGCAGGCAGTCGCATGCAGGTGTAAACCTTGGCAGGATTCATCTTCCCTTGAAGTTCTTTATCGCACTGATATGGCAAAAATGTTACCTGCCTGCGAGAGGTTGGGGCGTGTTTCCTGTGGGAACCAAGGTTTTCCTGTCTCTTCGGCTTTAACCACAGAATTACATATACGTAGCTATAAGTATCGCAGAAACATGCTTTTAAAACAGAGCAAACCTGTTGAGCAGAAAGTGCGAGGTGAAATTACCGTAACAGTTTAATGGTGTGCTGCGTTTTCACTGAGTGTTGTTACCAAGATGGCAAACCTAGGCCGAGAGCAGACCGCTGTGTTTGCTGCAGAGGAAGAAGGCACAGGAGTGGTGGAATCAGAGGTGTGCAGCGAGCTTTAGCCTTGGGTTTACACCAAAATGTATCGACAGCAGATTGGTTTCGTTATTTGGGCTACTTAACTTGTCCTTTCTGCATGTCCTCTGGCAGGGAGTTCCACAGATTGCTGGATTGAAGACCCTTTCTATTAATTCCCAGAGACATAGGTCTCTCTGAAAGTAATTCCTCCTATTTATTTCTGTGGAAACTACAAGCCATACAAAGAGCTCAACAGCACTGTTTGATAGAGCAAATTCTCAGCTTTAAAACACTATTTTTCAACATAGCCACCACCATTAACTATGCATTTTTGCCAGTGATGAGCAAGAGCCTGCATGCCGCACTTGTAACAACCTGCACCACTGGAGGTGACCCACTGTCACCACTGCTGAAACGCACTACCTCACTGTCCTCACATCCACTGTTTGGTCTCCAGAAATGTTCAGCAAGAGTCAGTGAGTGTCAGTGGGTGTCATTTTCTCTGCATGGAGGAATTCAGTGATGCATTTGCTTCATTCGTGCTCCCATGTCAGATACCATTCTGTCAGACCACCCTCTGTTCCCTCCCAGCAACAAAATGTAATGTTGACAGGAAGGTTCAGCCTCTACTGCCATCCCACCAACGTCTGCCTGTGATGTCATGAGCCAATCTAATGAAATAGGAGGCATCACTTTCAAAGCAGCCCTTCCATTCCTGCTGCGGTTCCACCATGGTGGTCCCTTGCTGCTTTAAGCTTGTATTTTACTGTAATGACTTTTGTAATTTATTGTAGCATTCTACCAGAATGCTGGTAAGGAAGCAGAAGTGCTGATGATAAGACAGTGAGTCCTTGAAAACTGTCATGACCCTAACTTCAGAGAAAAAACAGTTTCCATAAGAGAATGAATTGCCATATGACTGCTTCCTTCTGGTTCCCAGGGAGAAGCACCGCACTGCCTCACCTTCCTTTTCCTCGCTACACAAGCTGAGGGATGAAAGAGCTGCTTTCTTGAGGAAGAAGTCTCTTTGCCTGTGGCCAAAACCGCTTGGTTCACATGTTCATCATCCTCTGCACCAGCATGGTGAGCTTGCCCAGTTTAGAAGGCATAAAGGTTAAATAAGGATCTGAAACCACTGGGAAGAAGATGAGCAGTCTGCTTTAGCTCTTCCTCACAGAGTTAAACCAGGATCCCTGAAGGAGATGGGTAGTGAGGGCTCTAGAGGGGAAGACGTGAAGAGCAGCTGCGGCCCTTAAGTGTGCTCAGCGCAGAGCAGAGGAGCTGAGGGGAGGCCTGATGGCGGCTGCAGCTCCTCACAGGGAGCAGAGGGGCAGCGCTGAGCTCTGCTCTGTGTGACAGCGACAGGGCCCGAGGGAACGGCATGGAGCTGTCAGGGGAGGGCAGCTGGGGTTCAGGGAAAGGGGCATCTTTGGAATGCCACAGGGCAGTGGGCGTGGAACGGGATGCCCAGGGCTGTGGGCACGGACCCAAGTGCTGGAGTTCAAGGAGCGTTTGGACAGCGTTTGGAAGTTCTTAGTCGTATGGTCTGATTTTTTGTGTGGGCCTGCGAAGGGACAGGAGTTGGACTCAATGGTCCCCCCTGGGTCCATTCCAACCTGAGATATTATATGATTCTATACAGTAGCATGGCCTTACAAATCATAATGGGGTTAAAATCCATGGAAAGATTATTTCAGCCCCATGCATAGTGTCCATCCATCCATCTGTCCCCCCACTTCTCAAGCAGCAAGTGACTGTGTTTCCTAACGACAAACTAAGCCGGAGAGAGCTGCAGGGCCAGTGCGCTTCTTCCTGTGACCCACAGACATGGTTATACTTCTTCCTGCTCATTGTGCTCACAGAAGCAGGGGAACAGGGAATCTGTAGTTTCCCAGGCACTCTGAGCATCCTTGAAAGAGACAGCTAGAGCCTTCCAGTCCCTAGCCATTCATTCTTATCCTCTGGCACCTCATCCCTTGTGTCAGCATTCATACAGCTGTGCATTAAGCTGGGGCTTACTCATAGTAAACCAAGGAAAGGAAATGGATTTTGAATTTTAGTGCTGAAATTTCATGTTTTAGTTCCCCAGGCTGGTGGCTCATTTCTTGCCTGCTTGAGCAGCCACTGACAGCAGGGAGGGCAGTGAAGGGGCCAGAGCTGTGTGCAGGGGAGGAAGGGCAGCCATTGCCTTGTGGGGGCCACTGCGGCTGAAGGCAGTGTGAACTCTCAATGGATCCATCGGGGTAGAGCTGGATAAACTTCCTTCCTTTCTGGAAGAGGCACTGTGGGGTAATGGAAGCCCAACGTTCATTTCTGCTTACAAAGAAATTTCTTGCCATCTATTTTTTTTTCCTCCTCAGTCTTTAAAGTTGCCTTTGTTTTATTCTTTTCCACATTTAATACACTGGGGTCCTGATCTCTGACCAGAGTTCTAGAGGTCACCAACTGCATTAATATTCTAAGAGTTTAATCATCAACAGTACTCAAGCAGATGAGTAAAGAGACAGGAAGTACTGAATTTTCATTTGGTTTCCACTACTGATTCACCCTGTAGCCTTGGGGCATCTCATTTCCTGCCTCCCCTCCCTTTCGCTATTTGGAAAATGGGAGTGATTTTGACCTGCTTGATATTGTGAAGTGTTAGACTTGTGCCCCCTGTACTGTCTGGAGAAATGGTTCTCACCTCATTCATACCTTCCTTTCCTCAACCCCTGCTGGGACCCACATCACTGCTGCTCTCTCAGATATGTCAATGCAGCTCCCCTCTGCTGTAGTCAGATAGCTGGGTGATATGAGCTAAAAAAGAAAATGTTTTTTATTTTTGTAGGGCTTGCTTCACCTCTTGTGAAGACCCTGCCTTGGAGGAGTAGTCAGCAGCAAAGTGAAAGCAGGATTTCCTCCAGTTGTTATCACAAGAGACTTAGGTATTGTGAAGCTATGTCTTAAAAGGTACTTTCAGGTGAAAGCGTTACCTCAAATGGCTTTGCAGCATAGCCTTAGGAGACAAGGTAACCTTAGCCCTGTAAAAATTGATATCTCATCAGTGCAGCACTAGGGCATCCAGCAGCTCTGATTTTATCCAGATCATAAATGAGCATGGGACAATGTTTATATGAAAAGAACAGAGCTCATAACACAGTGCTTATAGCACCTTCATGCTGTCTGTGAAGAAGGAAGATGGGATCTGGTCCATCTAGAACTAGAGGACATCTATAGCTAGAGGTCCACCCAAGCTGTAGAACACAGGGATTTGATGGCTGAAATGAAGTTTTTCAGGACAGCCGTGCTTCCAGAAAGATCAATGAGCAGATCTGAACCAGCAGAGTGAAGTTTACCAATTTGCATCAAATAGCTGGGGCATTTTGCATCTGGTTCTGAACATGCCCACACAGGATTTAAAGCCAGTGGAGCTGTAGCTGGTATGAGGAGACTGCTCCCATCCCTCCAACAAAACAGGGCAAGGAAGGGCGATTCCAGTCCTGCAGCCAAATTTAGGGCTGGCAAAAATGCATAAGCTTGGCAGAAAAATACTGTTGCATGCTTGGGCTAATTGAGAAGATCCTGGGTATATTTTCGGACACTGCTCACTCACTGAGTTTTAACCAGCCAGCTGTTTCTGGTCCTGCTATCCATCACACAAAGCATGCTGCTACTGAGCTCAGATGGCTGTCTCAGGCTATCTGTTTTTGCAGCTCAGCTGCCTTCTGGTTATCTTCCTATGACCCAGCTGTGGCACCTCACCTCTCATACAGGGCCATGAGACACATGCGAGCTGCTTTGACCAAACTTCCTCTCTCTGAGTCAGACCTCCTCAGTGAGCATTGTCCCCCCTCATCTCATCCTGATGTCCCTTATCTCACTCAGGAGCAGTTGGAGATGCTCACCAGAGCTGGAAATAGCCCCCTTTATTTCTAATTTTGGTGACAGTATGAAGTGTTAGACAGTGCTTCCTGTACTGTTTGGAAAAATGGGTCTCACCTTATCCATGCCTGCCTTTCCCCAGCCCCTGCTGAAACCCACATCCTCTGCTGCTCTCAGCTGCATTGTGCTCAGTTGTGCTCACAGTGTGGTGGAAGACTACATGGAGATGGCTGGATTGTGCTATCATAATTCTGCACCTTATATAAATGTAGTTCGAGTTTGCAAGTTCACTAGGCTTTTGAAGAGGTAGGCGGAGTTTCATTCTCGTAAACATAGGTCTTGTTTTGGCATGGACCTGAATGCAGTCTTTATATGCCATGTGCTGCGTCAGAGATGCCACGACGACATGATGCAAAGCAGTGAGCTCTATAGACTTTCTGTGTGAGTGAAGGACTTATTTAGTCACAGAACACCTTTAGTTGGACCAGGTTCTGTCAATTTCCCTGTAGCCAGCCTAAACCTGGTAAAAAAGCATAAAGCTGGCACAGAAATATTTCTGTGTACCGGACTAACTGAAGAGAAAGAAGATTGTTGAATGCTTGCAGCTGCTCCAGGGCAAGTTGAGTTCATAAAGCTGACAGATCTGCTAATAACCGTCCTGTCACCATGGCCTGAGCTGGTACAGATTCCATTGCAATACCAGATGAAGGCAATGCATTTCTGCCAGCAGCAGACTTCAGCAGGAAACCTGTGAGGGCATAAAGTCCCACAGTGCCCCTGCTCTGAGTACGGGTGCATTTAATCCTACCAATTTATCCCTTTGCTTAATTTCATGCAGTGTGCAAACTCCCTATGAATTCATAAATCTTTGAGGACTGTGCCGTAAGTGAGGTAAATTAGAGAAATTAAAGTATAAAGCATATATTTTAAACAAGTATTAAGGCTACTGAAGTGTGCCCCTTGAAAGCTTTCTTCTTTGATTTCCAGGTGACATTTATTTGAATGCTGAAGAGATTTTATTTAGCTTTATTGTACAATCAGTAGGGAGTTACGTTTTGAAAGTAACTCTAAAAATGAAGCCTGAATGATCACTAAAATGCAAAAGAAAGGGGGGGGGGGGGGGGGGGAAGAACATAGGTGAGAATTGGCTGTCCTCTCAAATGAAAAATTAAAAACCCAGAGCTGTTGAAGGAAACTTAGAACAAAATTATTGGCTTAATTGGCTTAATTTTCATCTGATACAGCACAAGGTTCACAGATGCCACACTTTCATGAAACTCTGGCTTTGTCAGGGAAGCTAGCTTAAAATGTTCCCTTTCATCCCTTCCCTGGTGCCTCATAGCTGGCTCCCCACCACAGAGCACTGTCCTGTCCATGGGCATCCCCCACCTCCAGAGCAAGGTATGTGGTTCAAGGTTTTTAACCAAGTTAGAAGTAACAATCCCCAGAGGAAGTGCTCTTTAGTGTGAATCAGTTCAGAGTTTTGGTATGATCCCACAGACAACTGTAGTATTGTCACAAAAGAGACTGTGGAGGCAGCAAGGAATATATGGGTGCTGGGAGACTGAGATGGCAAAATGGCACTGGAAACTTTGTGAGCTACCTCTGACACCAAAGCCAAGCTCTCACAAAGCTATTGCTGACGTATCAATAGAAATGCCAGGGAAAGGTCTGTGGGAAGAGAAAAAGCCTTCAGGCATCACCATGCGGCATGTAATTTAACAAAAGACACCCAGTGGTCATAATAGGTGGTTGAAATGAAAGGTGTTAGTCACCCTTGGGATGGTGATTGACACAGGGTAATCCTCTGGGTATTATTTTCTTAAAAACAAAATGTTGTAATCAAAATAAAGCAAAAGGCTGAATGTTATGGGGCACTGTTGGTTTTTGGCGTGAGGAGTTTAGCTACAGTTTGGCCTGAAAGGGCAATTTCTGTTCCTCTTCTTCTGGATCTTCTTGACTGACCAGCTGGCTCTTTTGTAAAACACATTTACCCTCTGTGATCTGGTTTTGAGAAAGTCAAATATCAGAGATGCTGTGACACAGAAGTGCCTCACTGTAACTCTTAGGACAGGAACTTTGTAATCAATGAAATCCTTTTCTCCTCTGAAATATGGAGAGTTTGGGGGACCTTCTAATCACAAAAGAAACACTTTTGAATAAAGAAGGTTCACAAAGAACTACTATCTCAGGACAAGACTTCTGGGGTTCACCTGTCCACTCATGGTAAGCATTTTGGATGTCTGTCTAAGCCGATTGCCTAAGCTGCCTTTAACAGGTGGCAGAAAGAAGTAAGTACTTCCAGGGCACAGCTAAAGAAGGGTAGAGGAATGGTGTCATAGCGTTGACTACATGGAAGAGTCTGGCATGGTGAGTTCGGGTGCTGAAGTCTGCACTGAAAACAACTCAGGCTAGTGAGATCAATGCTGGGCAGCTGGTCAGTGCTCTTGCAATGGTAATTTGTAAGATTTTCAGCTGCAAGGTCCTGCATACTTGAGAATATTTGGTAAATAGCATTTACTCTTTGGACTAGCAAAGTGAAGCCAATGGGTAAGACTTAATTGCTGCAAAAGAGTGCAGCTCTTGTAGTGAAATTCCATGGTAGCTCTGTTGACCAACTTCTCCCACTTAAGACTAGTGTATTTAGTGCAAGCATTTATCATCAGAAGCAAGTGTGCCTAGGCAGTGAATAGGCAATCTGCCCTCTGTTCAATTTGCTTTGAAATGGAAAAAGCAGGAACATTTATACAAAGAGTAAAAAACAGCACATGATTTCCCAACAGCACTTGAGAATTGCTTTTGCTGCTTTGATTGTTCTTGTTCCCTGCCCTCACGAGCCCAGAGTGGAACAGTTACTCCAGGAAGGTGGAAACGCATAAGGACAAATGATGAGATGAAGATGTGCATCATAAGAGTAAGGTCCAGTTTAGAGGACAGCTTAAGCACTGGGATGTTAATGGCATGCAAATACGTGCTTCTGCATAAGGATATTTCCTGTGTCGTTTCCTAAGCACTTGGAAAGAACATTGTGCAGAGTTCTCCAGGATACTGCTAGATGTACTCAGACTCTCCCTGCTATTCTTTGCCTGATTGAGCCCTTGATTTCCTCCAGGAGATTAAGGACATATTTTTACTACTGTCATGATCTGAAATTCTGCTCATTGAGGATGAATGTGAGCTTTCCAAACTAGTCTTCTCTTGCATTTGAAATTTAACAGGACTGGGGACAAAAACCCCTGTAGCTGGAACACTCTTGACCTCCATGGAATCATGCCAGCACTGGAACTGGTCCTTTGGTTTGCCAAGGTGGACACACGTACAGCAGAGGAAAAAAACGGCTCGGCCTTGCCATTCATTCAGCTCTGCTGGGAAACAACATGAAGATATATTTTCATACCATTAAAAATTCAATAGCAAATAAATGAAATTACAGTTTTAAATAAGGTTCCAGCACCCTAGAGTCAGGCATTCCGAGCATTTTTTCCATGCCACTTTCTTCTCACCACCAAAATAATGTAAGATGGAAATACTTTATAGTTTTTTGAAGATTAAATGTTACTGTGACAAGATAATTCTGTTCTATTTAGACATAAAATCTTTTCTTGCATCACACAGCATTTTCCAACATGTTTGCATACTCTATTTTACAAGACAACAGATAATATCTACACTTAATATCACCCAAATCTTACATAGTTATCTGAGGTCTCAAGCAAGTCTCTTAGCACCCAAGTGCTAAGAAATCACAGGTCACGATTTCTTTTAAACCAGGAGCTAGTTTTACTATCTTAACTTGAGATTAACTGTTGTATTCTTGGCGACTCTTTGTGTGCCTTTTTTCTTGGCAATTGACTTTATATAATCTTTCTCAATCTTAAATCTTTCTGCAATCCTAAATATTCCAAAATCATAGAATCACATAATAACAGAGTGGTTTGGATTGGAAGGGACCTTTATGATTATCTAATTCCTGCTAATACATACAGATATCTAAAAGTTGTCACTTCCTTTGAAGAATCCTGAGGCTAAGAGTCCTTCCCAAAGAGGACTTTGCCTGATGAAATCTGCCGCTATGCTTTCTTTTTACAGAACCCTTGCAGCAAGTCTGACAGGCTAAGGCACCCAGGCTCACCCTACGCACACACCCACCACACTGCCACCTCAGCTTATGTATAGCATGCTTATGCAATCTGGCTTCCTATAGAATGTGCTGGCATCATGCTGCATAGGCAAACCACTGCCATATTTGATCAGATTTCTGTCAATGCTCTCCAGATATGTGCCAGCATGTGCAAAATGCATAGTTTTATGCTGTGCGCTGTGCTGCCTCTACGTACTTCAAATGCTGAGATAAGGCAGGCTGTGCCATCTTGCAGTGTTTTTCAGTCATTTGAGACTCCAGAGTGGGCCTAACACTGCTGAGGACAAACATTACCTTGCTGCTTGTTCCTTTAAGAAGTTCAATCAACAACATGATGAGGTGAAGATCATCTGTCCTCATGAAATCGTTCCTGGTGCATGTATGCAAAGAAGTCTGAGCTAAGAGTTGCAAAGGAAGAGCTAAGATATCTCCATACTGAGACACCTTGCCCTGGCTGCAATTTTCCACAGTTCTTTTCTGCTCACTCCAGAGATTGTAATATGGACTGTGCAACTAATGTGTTCCCTAAAATCCCACAGACTCAGGTCTGAAGAGCCCAGCCACACAAGGAATAGGTAGGGTTGTGTTTGGGGCCCTAAGCTTTGGCCCAGTGTCGTCCCATTGCTCAAATTGCTTCTGAGCTGTACCTCAACAGTACTCTCTGGTGGAAGCAAAAAGAAGGGACCCATTCTGCTCCTAGATTGCTTGTATGAATTTCCAGCATTCTGTGGCTTGCCTGTGTTTTTTAGTTGCCTGTTTAGTCCTATTTTGAGGCAAGGAGATGTTCATCAAATTTCATTGCAGTTTATGGTGTGTAAAAATTTACTCTAAATAATAACAGATACACTTCTGTGCAAATTTCATAGGTAGGAATCATCCTAAATGTCATAAGCTATACACAGCGTGGAAGCCCAAACTTCACCTTCTTCCTATAATCTCTGCCAAAAGCCATCAGTGAAAGAAAGACACTTCTTGAGCATGGTTCATCTCGTATGATATAAAACAGGTCACACAAATCCCTGTCAAGAAATGCCTGTTTCTCTGTACTGACTCTGAAGGGAGTTGAGGTGCACAACTCACATGTAAATGCTTATACTGTAAACACACAGAGTTAGATGGGATGAATCCCACATGCCTTCCCTGGATTTAACACCCTATGGAAAGTCTTTTTTTCTCATCTACTCCTAAACTAGGTGTGCATTTTCAGCTGCTCAGGTAACTCTAAGTGTCTGCTGCAGAGGAGTTAATTTGTCACTTCCCCCAGGAGCCCCAAACACCACACCACAAGATGGTTGAGGGATAATAGGAGTAAAGGAAGAGGGACTTAACTGTAGGGCATGAAGATCAGCAAGCAGCATCACAGAACAGCAGAGGCTGGAAGGTGCCTCTAGGAACTGTTTAGTCTGATAGTTTAGTCACCCCATTGAGTATCTGCGCACATGGATAAGATCCTCCCCAAGTCTTCTCTACTTCAGGCTGAATAGTACCAGCTCTCAGCCTCTCCTCGTGTGTCATGCTCCAGTCCTCTCATCATTTTTATGGCTTGCTCCAGTAAGTCCCTGTTTCTGCTGTACTGGATGAGGAGCCCAGAACTGGACCCAGCACTGCAGACATGTCTCACCAGGGCTGAACAGATGAAAATAATCACTTCCCTCGACCTGCTGGCAACCCTCTTCACAACGCAACTCAGAGGGCTGCTGGCATCATTTTGAGCTATTGCAGTAGACAAGGGCAGAGGGCAGCTGCCAGCATGACTTTAATTCGGTTCCCAGGAATGCCAGAAGCGTGTCTTCTAGTTAAAGAGCTGCAGCCTTGAGGCAAGCCAAGTACAGCATGCTAGGAAGATGCTTCACAGGGAACTGTGTGGGAAGGCAGGTTGGAAGATCATGAGAAGGACCACTATTTTGGTACTAGCAGAGAGAGTGGGGGGCAAAGAAACACCAGCTGGCTCTCCATACTAAAGGAGACTTGTCCTGTTGCTGACAGATGGGGGAAAATACAGAAAAGAGGTAAATTTTGAGAGGGAGAGGTGGAAAAATAGGCTAGACAAAAACAGGTATGTCCACAGGTATAAGGTCTCCAAAGGAGTTAAGCCTCTAACATTGATGCAGATGGCATTGCATGTGGCTTTTCTTGCTGTGGAGCAACATTTATGGAGGCCATTGCCAAAGTTGTTTGCAGGTTTCTGGAGAGTCCTGGAGAGTTTTGGTAAAAGCATGTAGCAAAACTGTGAGGGAAGCGGGGCTTGCTATATGACAACTTCCAGCAGATCACTTTGTCTCCATTTGGGCCTCTGTCTGTCATCTCTCTCCAAGAGGTGACATAGAAGGGAACAAACATCCAGTGAGCAGCGTGGGCAGATGAAACAAGACCATTGCTCCATGTCAGCCTGAAGCCATGTAACTACTTCCCAGCCACAGGCTCTAGTGGAAACCGGTACTGTGTTTTTGTGGAGTGAAGGTGACAAAACAGCTGTGGCAAGGGCTCAAGAGCACCAAGGGTGGCACAGTGCTGGAGCAGAGCACATACGCCAGAGCAGGGGAGGGCTGTATGGTGGCAGTTCACAAGTAGCTTGGTTAAGGCTCTGGTGAGATGGGAGCCAGCAAAACACAGACAAAATGCTTGTCCTGTTAGCTATGGGGGAGCATTTGGAAAGGCTTTATGCACCTGAATGAATCACCAAAGAATGTTGCTGGGAATTTTTTATTTCTGGTTTGCCCAGTCCTCTGAAATGAGTCAGTTACAAGCGGAGATAACAGGAAAGTATTCCCTGAAATATTAAATGCCAACATTCAGCAGGGTGACAGCCCTGCTTGGTGTCTACTGTAAAATTCTAGCAGGCAAGGACAGTCGGTTGGCTCTTGCTCAGAACCTGTCAGGAACACCCCCACTACACTGTGATTCAACACCAAAGGAGAAAAATAAATCCATTCCTCTGTAACAGGGAGAGTAGGTGAGCATTGCTGGGTTAATAAAGCAATGCTGCCATGTCACATCTGGAAACCCAGCTTGGGGCAGAAAAAAATCCAATTAGCTGCAATATCCTTACTATAGTGGTCCTGAATCAGTCCCTAGAGAGCCATTGCATCAGATAACTGCATCCCAAGATGAATGACTACATCCTCTACAACATTTGCCACAGATGGCAGCCACCAGCCAGCAGAGAGAGGTTGCCCATTAGTAGAGAGGCAGAACTCAGCTAGAAGTGCCTCCCCAACCCGGGAATGGTGAGAAACAGAGCTGCCTGCTAGCAGATACCCCCTCCCATGCAGAAAAAGTTGCAGATCCAAATTAAACAACAACAAAAATAAAATCTTGCAAAATACTCTGAAGTTTGGTTTTTGTTTTTGTTTTTTTTTTTTTCCCTTATAAACACATGCAGGCAAAAGCAGAGTTTGCAGCCCTCCCTTATCCCAGGTGCTAAAGCTTGTTGCGTGCTGAAAGGCACCGTGAGAGACTGGCTGGATTCTCTGTTAGCAGGTGTTGGGAGCCTGCAGGGATCTGCACGTTAATTAATTCTGACTTACCAGGGCCGGGGAGGCTCATTAGCCTCCACCCTAAAAATGAGGAAGACAGGAGGAGCCCTCTGGGGAGAAGGCAAGCAGTGTTTGTGGGGACAGAAGCTAAAGGGGAGCCAAATCTTTAGGTGGGGCTTTTAAATTCATTTCTTATCCATTTTTTCATAAATACAGCAAAGTTCAGAAGATCTATATTTTTACACTTTGAGACGAACATCTAATCTGTCAATAGTTAGCAGAAGCTCCTTTTGCAGAAACCAAAGCCTCCTTGCACTCAGCTGCAGACAGAGGCAAGTGCTATCTCTGCTGTATCTTGGTGCTCCTTACATCTCTTTCTATGTCCCTAAATGGGGAATTCTAAGGCCCATAAGTGGGGGAAGGAAGGGGATATATAACTTGTTGTCAGAGCTTGTGAAACCACATGCTTGACTTGTTAGGGTTTCTGTGCTTGACTGCCTGCACGTCATATCATTATTTTCTAATCAAATCCAAAAAGTCAGGGAGAGTATCACTGGCCAAAACCCTATTAGCTATGGGGGAAGGGGAATGGGAGAGCCAGAGGAGGGGGATGGACCAGTTGTTTAGCATAGCTTCAGATCCAAGCATCTCCAAAGTTGTTCACTGTTCAAACAATTGGATGACAGCACCAGCTTGCACATTCCTGCTCAACAACGCTTCCATCTCATCTTTTCTCCTCTTCCTCATTGCCCTTAAGGTGCTGACATCCTGACAAACTCAGACTTGCCCCAAGCAACACTCAGAGCTGAAGCACCCCAAGTAGAAGGCAGGATGGAGTGCTGGGAGATGCCCTGGCTGTCACCACCAAATGAAATTTGAACCAAACCAGAATATTGTTGTACAGACAAGTAAGAGTTTGGGGACAGGGAAAGGGACACTGCCTTCCTGGGATATGGAATTGCACTGTCTGGGAGAGCAAAAAAAGAGATGAGTGCAGAGTTCCTGGTACAGGAAATCATATAAATCCTTGTACACAAAGTGAAGGGCAACCCAAGAAGCACTGTGGAGGAAAAGGAAATGGGAATGTGAGGAAAACAGAGATTTGTGATAGAGAGAAGCAAGAAAACTGAGAGTTAGCAATTCCTCCAGGGCATGCCTGGAAAGAGGTCAGGAGGGTGTCAGTCACAAAAGCTTGTAGGGATCAGCCTTGTCATGTGGTGGGCAGTGCAAGCTCTTTTCTCGGTATGTTGGATAGACCCCTTATCGACTATGTGTTTTCAAGGCAAACTCAGGTCAAAGTAAGCCTTTAATGATGGTAACAATTGCCTTTGGTAGAGCTTAAAAGGAAAGAAGAATACACATATTTCTTTTATCAGGAGAAAAAAAAAAGAGTGACTGGTATTCTAGGGAGGACTACTAGGCTCCAGGCTATCCCTTGTCCCAATTCTCAAGGAATAAATCAAGAGAAATTCCCATTTCATTTCACGTGAGAAAGGAGAATGAGCTCGTTCCCATTTCATTCCTTAGCTGGGATGCCCCTTTCCCTCCTCCAGCATCTGCAACCGAGATCTGAAAATTACAGAAGCGATGAGGGTGGTGCTCATCGCCTAAGGACAATTCCTAAATTCCTCCCCCCGCCATGCATCCCACTGAAAGTTGTTGCCCGGAGTGAATTCAGCATTGAGCCACCTAGTGGTATTTGATAGAAAACAGCCTAGGCAGGCAACATCAGGCTATAAAGCCCCCTAAAAGGCAAGAAGAGGAGAAAGAGGTCTGTTGGAAGCCTCGTAGCCCTTCCGTGCTCTGGTCGAATTGCATGAGAAAGTCCTTTCTGTTGCTAAGGCAGCCATCAAGACATGGAGCAAATGCGTATCAGTGCAAGAGCAGCAAGCAGGGGGTGGAAGCTGTGCAGCACTCTCCTGAGACCCAGCTGCTGTTGGTTTCCTTGCCCAGAGCTGAAGATGCTCACATGTTGCAAATACCTTAGATGAACACAAAGTCTTCTTGCCTGTATAGAGGAGCCAGGGGACTGCGTGGCTGCCTTCCTGTGGCTGCCGGCGAAGGAATTAAAAGGAAAAAAAAAAAAAAGGCTTATTGTCCAGTAACAGGGGAAAAGGAGCTCTGCCTGGTGCTATTTCCCCCCAGGCACTGCTGTGGGGGAAGGGGAAGCCATGCAGAAATTGAGCAAAGGCAGCCCTGGGGTATTCCATAGAGTGATAAACTGCCGTGGAATGGACATCTGAGCCTGGAAGGAGCCAGCCCTTATTACTAAATTAAATTGGTCATTCTGGCCGCTTGCTTCTCATTGCATCACATCAAGGAATATCTTGAATAATTATTTTTCTCTTCTGCTTTTTCAAGAGGGAAACCCAAAGCTGAAAAAACCCTGATTTATTCTCCCTAAAATCAGCTCACACCCAAAAAGGCAGTTCTTCAAATTTACTTTTGATCTTTCATATTCTGTGGCTATGAATCCATGTATTGTTTATTACATGCAATATTGAATGAAAGGATGCTAACATTCTCCCACAGTCATTGCTTATTGGAGTTGGGGGTTAATAAAAGAACCAAATGTCACAAGACTTAGAGTAAAATCATGTGGATTCACATTATTAATATATGTAACTTTGTCTTTTGGATTAGTTGCAGCCTTCTGAATGCCAAAGTTCTCCCCTCTCAATCTTTTTTCTTTCTGCAGAGCATAATCCAAAGTATCAAAAAGCCAAGTGAGAGTCTAGTTTAAAGAGCAAGGCACACAATATGCAGAGATGAGGGTATGGCAAGAATGCTGTGATTGGACATATCAATCATTTCTATGGCAACAGGAGAGGATGTAACAATAATGTAGAACAGAGCAGAGAAGACTGTAAAAAAATAAATTATACACTACTAATACTTTCATTTACCCATTACAGAGATAGAATCAAAATACAGAAAACCATAGACAAAATATTAAGAATTATATTTCCACATTTCTCATTTACAGTAGCAAAAAAAATATATCTTTTATACAACAAGTGCATTCTTGTTCATCTGGAGGATCTGTAGGTCCATTTGAGAAGGCACACATTTTGTGAGAATGTAATATAGCATAGTAGGGTATGATGAAAAGGAGCATGTGTTTGCATGTGGAGAAACAGAGATTGAATCTTATCCATCCACCAGGCTTATGCCTTTTTGTTCTTCACCCCGATGAAAATGACAAATGATGGCACAAAGCCTGATGAATTTCATATTCTTCTAATAAACGTATATAGATGTATTCATTCTTCTTTTAGTCACCAAGGTTGGGATTTAGTTTGCCTAATTTGAGTGCCTGGACCTGAGGTACTCCCTACACTGCTCTTGGTTTATCAGAGCCTCACAAAAGTCTTCAGCTCTTCATGAAGTGAACCTCTAAACTTTGTCAGCCAAATTGCTCTGCAAGGTCTGCTGATCCGGATCCTGGTCTAGATCCCTACTGACTGCAACAGGAGCTTAGACACTTAGCTCACATGCAAACACTTGAGGCAAAAATTCAGGTGCCTGCCCACAGGTGTCTGACACCATGCCATGTCAGATCCCTTTGAGTAGCTGTGACATCACATGGGGCTGATGGAGGCCCTGTAAGAAACTTCTGAGTGACAGCTCAAAGCTAAGTAGGAGACCTTAAGTCAAGTCAAATGGTGAATCAATCCCTTCAATGGGGAACAGCAGGAGTGAAACTGGATGCGCAGCCGACCTGGAGAGCCTAGGAGCAAGTCAGGGTCAGCAGGGAATGGGGGTCCAGGCACATCTACAGCACAGCTGGAGCAAGGACTGGTGCCAGGATCAGAGCCCACATGCAGCCCCTGAAGCAAGGGGTATGGGTTGCCTGTCTGGAGGTGCCATGAGAGGCTGGTCAAAGCAGTTACAACCTTTGACAGATCCTAACTTCTGAAAAATCAGAGTGAGGTGAATCTTCAACCTTGATGCTTATACACCGCAGAGATCTGCATTTGAGCCTGCCACCCACACTTCCTTTGTAGTACCTGGAAAGAAACAGAGACTGCCAGGAAGTTGTAATATCTGTTCTGAAGGTGTGCTATCAAAAAGAGAGGTATCAGGCCCTGAAGATACCCGTGTATCTCCTCTACCACAAGAAGAATCTCAGCATAGATTACTGTGCGGTAGAATGGGTCAGATGAACACTGCCTGATGCATCTGCAAGAGCCAGAATAAGAATGAGCACAGATGGAAGAAGCACACAGGGATATAGCCCCATAATGTGGAGTCATTTTATCCACTGACATCTCTACTGCCACATTGAAATCAATATTAGCGTATTTCTTAGATTGGATCTCATATTTGATATCTGTCTGAGCATTTCAAATTTATTCTGCTTCCTGTCCCAAGCACAGAGAGGTTATTTGCTGCCACGCATTGCTGTTTCCCTTGAGTCTACCCCTGCTGCTATTTTTCTTTAAATGATTCTGCATAGCAAGACCATGTTGAATTTTTTTTTTCCCACAGACTCTTACTATCTTGTATGTTAGAGCTGGAGCCAGAGGAATAAACAAGCACACAAGTAACAGAGATGTGTATTGGAAGTGATATGACCCAGGCTGACAGCTCTGTGCCAGAGCCCTTCCTCTGCCAGATAGCTCAGGCACTCTCCCACTGTTCAAACAGCTTCCACACCTGACCTCAAAGGAGAGTTGCATAGCCTTATACATATTCCTTTTCTCAAATCTCAGTAATTAGTTTTATATGCAGTGGTGATCCTGTCAGCTCCATCGCAGAACTGGGAATGAAAACATCAGCTCTTGCAGGGTTGTCTCTTCTCTTGGAGAAAGCTAGACAAGACTGTTTTGAATTAAAGTACTAACTAGCCTCCCACACAGGGCTAGACATGGTTCTGAAAGCCTCTCATACACCTACGTATAAACACATACACCACAAAATGGATCACAAAATAATTTGATCAGAGGTGGTCTGTTTAGTTGCCTGTCATTCATCTGCTGTTCCTTCACTAAAGCAGGGCTGTCTCAGATCAGGTTGCTCAGGGCTTTGTTAAGCTGTGTTATGTGCATCTCCAAGGACAGGCATTCCAGAGTCTATCCAATCAACCCATTCCAGCACTTACTGCCTTCCCTGTGTGACCTGTTTTTCCATGATATCCTTTGTTGCAAAATGTGCCAGTTGCCTCTTGACTGGAGCTCAGCCTTTATTGTAGTATCTCATAAGATGCTTAGAGCCAAACTGCTGAAATGTCTACCAGATGAGTGGACTGTGAGGTGGGTGGAAAGCTGGCTGGAGCGCTAAGCTTAAAGGTTTGTTGTTGGAGGTAAAAATCCAATAAGCAACTGGTTGCTAGTGGCCTCCCTTGGGGTCAGTGCTGCATAACATCTTTGCTGATGAGCATTGCTCTCCCCTTGTTCACACACCCGATTATCTCATAGAAGGCAATCAGGATGGTCAGGTATGATTTGTCCTTGCTAAACCCGTTGTTTCTCACATCTATTCATGGCTTCCAGAATTACTGTTTTTTTTTTTTCAGGAATAGAGATTAAGCTAACCAGCCTGCAGTTCCCTGCATCCTTCCTTGCCCCTCAGATTCAGCATTTTCCTTTTTCCATTCATTGGAAACCTTCCCCAGTGACCACAGCCTTTCAAAGTTGGCAGTAAACAGCCTTGCAATGACTCCCTCAACATGCTCAATTGCATCCCATGTCCCCTGGACTTCTATCCTGCCTGTCTTTGGCCAAGTGTCTTATCGTGCACATTTTATAATTCCAAAACATTCTATCCACCTAACAAATTG
The DNA here is from genome assembly GCF_023343835.1 of Lagopus muta. Lineage (NCBI taxonomy): Eukaryota > Metazoa > Chordata > Aves > Galliformes > Phasianidae > Lagopus > Lagopus muta. The sequence continues at coordinate 132,460,536 of NC_064433.1, read as the reverse complement.
AAGCCAGTGTCAGGAAATGCAATCTTCTAGCTGTGTTCTTCTAGAGAATCTTTCATATCTTTGTAGTTCTGTTATGGGAAATAAAACAGAAAACCACTGTGATCTCCATGCTGCTGTTTTGCAACTGAAGAGAGAAGTCAACCTTTTCTTTCCTAAAAAGGCTTACAACCACCATCAAACCCGCTCTTAGAAACTTCTTAGTCCTTAAAGGAAAAATTAAATCCTCCTCCCTTATGAACATCTCCAAAAACAACATAACACTCCCTGCTGAATCAGGAACTGGGAAACAGGACTCGAAGGTCTGCTGCTTTTACTTTCTTCGCACATTCTGCTACTGTAAATAAGCCAATTCTTATAACAAACCCTGCTTCTTGCTCAGCCACAAAGGGTGGGAAGACCAAGTGATTTGTAGGCTTCTACATCTGAGCACATTACCTGGATCCCCTCACAGCTCATGGAGGCTTTCCTGGCATGCAATTCCTTACTTCACAAGAGAGGGTCAGGTGTTTCTCACATTTACCAGAAAGGGACAGAGAGAACCAGGCTTGTAGATGCCTGTGCTGTAGGAACATAATATTAGCCAAGACAGATGCGGCCCAAAACACATACAAAAAGTGGCACAGATCTGAGAAAGCATGACCCTGGCTCCTATGTAGTCTCCTAGCTAAACTCATCATGGTGTGAACGTAAGTCCATTTTGCAGAGACCCACAGACAGCACGCGAGAGAAGACAGAAAGGAATCGGAGCCCTTGCTCACGACAAACATGTTCAGAAGCTGAATGGAAGGGATTAGCCCAGATACTCCCTACAATATTGCATCAACATTGTGTTTGCATAGTTACTCCCAGTCTCAGAACAAACAGTAAGGAAATAGTGAATCAGACCATGGAGATTTCCAGAAACCTGAGCAGACAGACTGACTGAGAAGCTTGTGCAATGAACAAGAAGTACTGTCACTTCTCCACAGCCAAACTCATTCTGCAGCAATTTATTCAAAGCTACATGGTTGCGTGAAGCACCTGTAAATGTTCCAGCAGTAGGATGTTTAACATTCTGTTAGGAGCATGAAGTTGAGAAAATATTCTATCTGAATACACAGTACATTCAAGAAAGACTTTAGCTTCAAGACAAATAATTTCAAGCTCAACTGAAACCTTTGTTTTCCTTAACATGCTGAGCCATGCCTTCATCTCTAAATACAGTGTAGTTCCAACTCTATTATCTGGATTTGGGCTGCCTACTAGACGTAAGAAGGATTTCATTTGGGAAGGTATTGATGAAAGAAGCAGGTCTAGAACAAACTACACTAAATATTAAAATGCTTGCATTACTCTAAGCATTTTGAGGCAAATCGAAATTCCTTCAAAAGAGATTTAAAAATATATGAAAATACTGAAAACAAAACCGTGTCTCTTTTTTATGACGTGAAATTAATTACAGTATCACTGGCTTTACTTCCTGGTTTTGGTGGACTATTTCCAGGGGGCTGTATTCTATGCTGCACACGTTTTTATTTACATATTTATTCTCCAGTGGATCAAACGTACAGACTCTGGAGCTCCCATCCTGCCACCAAACAGGCTAAATTCAGAGAGAATAAAGGCATTTGTAATCTTTTGCTTTTCAGATATGAAACATTTCCTCTTAAATTAAAGAGAAAACAGAAAACAAATATAAAAAAAAACCCTTTATCTCTACGCTGAGATATATTTATCTTTGGAGGTAAAAACACGTAATGAGAGAGGAAAAGATGCCAGGAGACAGGTGTGACCAAGCTTTCATTACCTATACCTTTATCTAACCGGGTGGAGACAAAAGAAACAAAATCTTTCCATTTAGCTGTGTCATTACGGGGTGAGGCATGCTGGTTTTGGTGCACTGAAACTCTGACAGTGGGTACAGTCACACTCTCCCACTAGCTCCAATTACTCCCTCTCTTTGCCTGCTTCTCAATATCCTCACTTTCCCTAGCTTTCCTCTTCTCTGGAAAGTGGTTGTGTCCCTAAAGGCACGTCCCTCTATATCCTTCCAGCATACCAGTGTCTTTATGATACCACAACCAAACATCTTTCCTCTCACCACTTTGGCCATCTGACGGTCTGTGCAGCTTGTCTCAGCAGACAGAATTCAGCTCTCAGATGTCTCTCACTGCTCCTACTGACCGCTCAAGAATTTGCACACGCAATACCCAGTGAACAAAGGAATTCAATCATACAGCCCATCATGTAATACACACAAAACTCTGGCTGGGACAGAAAATATGCCCATATAATATTATCCATATAATATCCCCATAGTTTCAGAAAGAGAAGTTTAGCTTTTAGGCCTTTTCAAAGAGTAAATAAGATACTTAAGTGCACTGTGAATAAAACTACAATTTCCTGCAACTTGCAGGATAAACCATTACGTTATCTACCAGAGATTAGAAGCCATTCTGCAAAAGCTTTAGGAACTTACATGAATTATCTGCAGAAAAGTCAAAAAAGAAGCACAGAGGTGTGCAATTCACCCTTTGCCGGCAGCGAAGTTCCAGCCCTGCCATTGTGAAGCTTGTTGCTTAGCACCCCACATGAGCTGAGTGTCAAATCCAATCGCTTGCAGATATCAAATATTTTGCAAACATCAAATGAAATACTTCATAAACAAGCCGTGGTTTGAATGTTGTTCCAAAGTATTTGGGCAATACTTCGAAATACATCTATTCAAAGACAACTGGGAATTTTCAACATTTCACCAACTCAAACAGACCGACTTCATAAGAATTATTATTTTTATCTGTTTCTACTAAGAGAATATAAAAATTCTAACACTTAATATGTTTAGGCAAAGCAATGCTGTGTCTGGAAGCAGCACAAAGGAAATAAGAGCTTGCTATGCTATCAGGGGATTGAAATTGGCAAACATATTCCACTAGCCTGATTTTCCAATAGAGTCACAGAGTACAAACAAGAAAGGCACTACATTGAGGCATCTACTCCTGTAGATGGAGGGTGGTTCCTTACAGGGCATTTTGGGTTCTAAGACCTTGCGGGTGGGACATCAACTGCTTCCCTGGGTGATCACATGGTAACACAGCTCTCTCTGTTGGGGCACAAAGGAAGCTTTGAAGTCCATAGAACCATGGTATCACATAATGGCTTGGGTTGGAAGGAACTTAAAACCATACAGCCCCACACTAGATCAAATTGCCCAGGGCCCCCATCCAAACTGGATTTGAACACCTCTGGGGATGGGACTTCCCCAGCTTCTCTAGACAGCCTGTACCAGTGCCTCACTGCCCTCATACTGAAAAAAAATGTCTTCCTTATATCAAATTTAATTCTTCCATTTCTCAGTTTAAAACCCCTTGCCTGACCACTATACTTCATGATAGAGTCCCTCCGCACTGTAGACCCCTCTACGTTCTAGCAGGCCACTGTAAGGTCTCGCCAGAGCCTTCTCTTCTTCAAGTTAAACATCCCCAACTCTCTCAGCCTAACCCCATAAGAGAGGTGCTCCAGCCCTCTGATTATCTTCATGATCTCCTCTGGACACACTCCAGCAGCTCCACGTCCTTCTTGTACTGGGGGCCCCAGAGCTGAACTCAATACTGCAGGTGTGGTACCTGAGAGTGGATTAAAGGGGAAACATCACCTCCCTCAGACTTTTGCTCAATGCTGCTTTTGGTGCAGCCCAGGACATGAGCTACCAGAGCAGATCTACCTCTGAAATGAACATCTGAGGTTGTTGGTAAGTGTCAGTGGTTCAAGACAGCATTCTGAGCATCTTGTAGTATGCAGTTAGGCTGAGCCAGCACCTACAAGGATTTCTAATCTTCACTCCCTGCAAATCCCACTAGCATAACCAATGTGTTTAAGTGCAACATTTCTTGGATTGCTCTCTTTTCCAGTGTCACTAGAGGGTCATAGCTACAGAAAATAACAATCATAGGGCTCACTCATAATGGCTTACTCTTCTCTTCTCAGAAGAGCAAAGATGAGACCAACACCAAACTAACATTTTCCAGCTCTCATGGGAATCAGTCAAAATCACTGGTTGTGTTTGTATTTGAGCTGCCCATTTCAGATGAAACTCCCAGGGTGAATTTAGTAGTAGTTCTTCATGAGATGTGGCCTGAGTCTGGTATAGGCTGGTCTATTTCAGGTGACAAGTCCAAAGACTTGATTGTAATTCTGCAGCATGGCCACTCAATCGCCCCTCTTTGCAAATCCTCCCACAGCAGCCAATATTCCAATAGGAATCTCTACCAGTAATGGAATATGGACAGCTGCACTCAAAAATTGGCTTTTAGGAATTATTTTCAGTAATTTGGAATATGGGCCAAGTTTTCTATGCACAAATAACAGATGCAGTGATGTGATGAATGACAGTGATTCTTGAGGAAATTTGGCCATGGGATTTAGCCAGAAAAGTCTGTGAAAGAACAGCTATCATAGAATCATAGAGTCATTGAGGTTGGAAAAGACCACTAAGATCATCTTGTTCAACTTGCAGCACATCCCCACCATGCCCACTGACCAGGCCCCTCAGTGCCGCATCTACACATTTCTTAAACACCTCCAGGGACAGTGACTGCACCACTTCCCTGGGCAACCTGTGCCACTGCCTCGTCACTCTTTCTCAATATAATTTTTTCCAAACATCCAACCTAACGTACTCCTAGCTAAGCTAAATTTCACTCTGGCGTGAAAAAACTAGTTAGGAAAGGACACGAGCTGAAACAAAGTAGAGCTGGCCACAAGAAAAGATAAGGCCTATTTCCTGAAGGAGTGCCATCTCCTGTGCAGAAACAGGAAATAATCCAACCCAGGGTTAGTGGTCAGAAGTAGCATACAAGAGGTGCTACACAGAGAAGACCTCTGGAAAAATATCAACACCAACCCACAAACCAGTGGGAAACCACTGAAATAAGACAGAAAAATCCCCTACTTTTCCAGCCTCATGGAAGAGTTCGCTAATTCTGCTGCCCCAAAAATGGCCCAGCATGGCCCAAAGCTCCTTCCTCTGCCTTGCTGCTCAGCTACCAGCATAAGGGAAGTTGCAGCACGGCAGGATAAGACCTGTTTGCAAGCATTGCCCAAGGTAAGTCTGTTTTGCTTCCTTGTTCGCGGCACCTTGACAAGGTCAGGACGAAGCATTTGGCAATGAATGACTAACCCAAGGCCGCTCTGTGAGTCAGCAGCCGCGGTCCAACAGGATTCAGGAATGCTGATTGCCAGGTCTTGCCGTCACCACCAGATAATGCTTTCCCCACAGCTGCCCCAGCAAAGCTCTCATGGGCACACACGGTGTGGAAATACCTCCCGTCATGAGGATTTCCCACTACAGTTCTTGGCAAAGTTGAACTGCTGCAGATTTATGAGCCTCTCAGATCTCCCCTAATTCCTCTTTTGAAACCCCATTACCTCCATCTGTGCTTCCTTTTGCATCAATCGAGCCATTTTTACTCGATGGGCTGGGTTTTTTTTTTTTGTTTGTTTTGTTTTTCACAAGCTCCGATAGAATTTCACCAAGTGAATTTAGTAGACTCCTTCATTACTGACATCTTGCGTGCAAACATATGCAGACCATTTAAGGAAAAACCACAAATCAGCACAATCGTGGTTTTTTTCCGAAGAAAGCAGAGAAGTTCTGAGTTTTATGCAAAGCAAAGCAGTTTAACTGAAAAAAAAAAAAAAAAAAAAAAAAAAAAGTGTTAACCAACAAAATAGCAGTACCACATGATTTCAGTAACATATTTTTCTGAGCAATTTTTCCAACCCCAGTACTGATTATTATTTTGTAGCTTCCACTTCAATTTCCTTCAAAGAGTGACGATCAGGTTAACCCTGATGCTGAAGAGTGACCTACCAGAGAAGTGGACCTGGATTATGCCAGCAGCTCTTGGATCTGTTGGCAGAGCATTGGTGGTCAAACCACCCAAGCAGACATCATCCTAAGAAATGAACAGAGCTGATGGCCAGGGCCAGAATTCTTCCATATTGCCTTGATGCCAAAGCTGCTCCCTTGAGAAACACTGCTGCTCATTGACAGGGCTGCTCACTCTGATACAGTGGCACCAGCTTCCCTGCTAACCTGAAGGGGGCTTGCCCCACACCTCCTTTCCTCTCTGCACCAAACTTAAGTGCAACCCAAATTGTTTTTCGGTTTTGAAATCATTTATTAAATTAGTTCCTATTTTTAGGACTTCATATGCTTTGTCTAGTCATCCAACTAGCTGAGTATTTATTTATGAGAGATGCTGACATCTAGAATAAAAGAAAAATTGTGATGTCATTGTTTTTGAATTAATTTTGCCTGGAGACTTATTTCTGAAGTGTTCTTGTTGTTGGGTTGTAAAATACTCTTGGTTATTTCAGTTGTATGAACTTTTAAACCTCCTCAATAAAGAAGAAAGTTCTTTCCTTTTCCCAACTTACAGAAAAGCAGTTTGATTATGAAAGCTCCATTCCAGAACCTTTTAGCCAGAGTTGATCATGAATTATACAAATGCTTTTCTTTCAAATTAAAACCAGAAATAATAGAGATCTTGTCACATTTTTAGTAGTAAATATTATTTATAACAGTTATCAGAAAAATATATGTCAGAGAAGGGACCATCCAGCATCCTATAGAGCTGCTACAAGTTACCATCCCTCCAGGAAGAGTTGATGCTGAGGTTGAAATCCCAGCTGATAAAGCTATCTGTGAAGATAGCTACATGGCAGTACCACCATTACAGCTCTTTGATCACACTCTCATGTTTTAACTGGTGATCATTTGGTTCCGGCAGAAAGCATACTGTAACTACTACATTTTTAATATGATGAGGTGCGATTTGCTATCCGTTACATTTCTCATCTGTGTGGGAAGGTAGTACCAATTTGCTTTATGGGTGCAGTGACAAATCTAGCTCATAAACTGCCCAGTATGATATTTGAATGCTTATTGTGACTGCTAGCCACAATGAGCCTGCTGAAATTTGCTTTTGACTATGCTAGAGGGCATTGCTTGGATCCTACTGATTTGCCATCTTCACGTGACCATTTTTGGGCCACCTTTTGTCTGCCTCCACTCCTTTGGAGTATTGCAGTTTTGACAGTCCTATCCAGCTCTGGATAGAACCATAGAATGGCCTGGGTTGAAAGGGACCACAATGATCAACACCCCTGCTGTGTGCAGGGTTGCCAACTACCAGACCAGGCTGCCCAGAGCCACATCCAGCCTGGCCTTGAATGCCTCCAGGCATGGGGCATCCACAGCCTCCTTGGGCAACCTGTTCCTGTGTGTCACCACCCTCTGTGTGAAAAACTTCCTCCTAATACCTAACTTAAACCTCCCCTGTCTCAGTTTAAAACCATTCCCCCTTGTCCTATCACTATCCACCCTCATAAACAGCCATTCCCCCTTCTGTTAACATGCTCCCTTTGAAGGCCACAATGAGGCCTCCCCAGAGCTCTCTCTTCTCCAAGCAAGTGGAGAATAGTGCCAACTTGGACTTACACATCAACAGTGATTTACGTAAAATAGTTCTACCTCTCTACAACAGTATAATTGCCATCAGCTTATTCCTGGGACTTTAGAAGAGCTGGTGGAGATGGTTACAAGCTACTCCTGCAACAGAAAGACATTCTGCTGGTGTGTGATGGGAAGTACTCTCAGGGGCTTCCCACCGTCTTTGTTTGAAACTACAAACCCACAGGCAGTGCATTACATCAGCCCTCAGAAGGGCTCCTGACAGGCATCGAGTTCTGCCTTTCTACCACACTCTGCTGCTTCCAGTTGTCAAATACTTCCTCCCTTCTCTCACAGAAGGTGATCTGTTCACCATTATGCATGTTTTTGTCAACTTCTGTCTAGACTAGAGCAATGCCATATTTATGAGCAAGAAACCATAGATTCTTAGGAAATTCCAGCACCTACAGAAGGCTGCTGCACTCCTCACCACCACAGGCTATGACAAGAACCCTCCTTCTTTGGCTTTTTCAATTGGTGAGTCCAGCCCATGTCCCTGATCTTCAAAGTACTCATTGGCCTGAGTCCCAAATTCTCCTTGGGCTCCTGTATAAAAGTGGTGATGGCCAGATTTCTCCTCACTTGAATGAGAATAGCCCATGACAATAAACGTTATTTAATAGGGAATGATCTCCCCTGGAATCTGGGAACAGCATAAACCTACATCTTCTGTGTGAGACCTATGTTTTATTAAGCCTCACTTTGTCTACTGCACACAAACAGCAGCATATACAGTTTGGATAACAATTCTATCAAAGCAACATAGTGTGCTGCACCTTTCCTACTGGGAAAGGGACAGAAAGCAAGTTGCACTTGAAACCATAGCTGTGCAGGACATTGCAGGAGAGCCTGTAACTACCAATCAGCTATCTCAATAAAACATATAAGAGAGCACAGCAGGTGCCCCTGCAACCTGTGTTTCGTTGTTTATAAGCATTCATGGGTATTACTTTATCTTAGTATGCTTGGTAGACAAAGGCTTGAAGGTCAAACTGTTATTTCAGTAAGCCAGTTATGTCCTCTCACCTCTCATCTGCTGAGAGTAGATGTACAGCAGCTCTTTATGCGTGGAAAACTCAAATTGGGTGCTATTGGGTACGAGCTTCTTAGTAAAAGTTCCCTGAAGCTTTGGTATTGCTCAAGACACTGTTCTTAGGACAGAGATTCCTCCATACTAGTAACTTTTATCAGTCAACGTGGTATGAATATATCTGGATGACAGAGATACAGAACCAAAAATAAACTGTTGCATTTCAAGAACTGAAAACAGCACAATCAAATGTTATTCCCTTCAACGAAGCTTTGAACTACGATGCAGAAAGATATATTTCACAATGTAGAAAACAAAAAGTGATATAAAAGACATAAGGGGAACGCTGATGAGCAGAAATGGCTTTTCAAGGGGGTCTCTCTTCACCAAGTTTTATGGTCTTAGCTACACAACATGTACCTCACAACAAAACATACAAAACAGTATTTCATGACTGAGATGGGATAGCTGTTGTTCAGATCAATCTGGTACACACTTTAAAAAGGAACCCTTACTAGAAAAAAAAAAAGAGGAAGTGCTGTCCCATCAACCAAAGCTGTTTAGAGAAACTTGGATTCTACGGGCAAAAAAAGGGCAGGAAACATTACCTCACATCAGGCTCAGATGTCTGGCCTCACAGCTTCATCACTGGATGGTGACCATCTCCTCCCGCACTGCAGGGTTTTCCAGACTTCTTCAGTGCTCTAGCACAGCTTAGGAAAACAGCATAAGGCTAATGAAACCAATTCATGAATGAATGCTACAGCATTAACAGACTGAAAGTCCAAATCTGAGCTTAGTCTATAGCTCTAACATACTTGAATATCAAAGCAGATACCTGAAGAATACATGAGGATGCATTCATTCATTAGTAAGGGTTACTGTGGTATGTTTTATCCTGATTCTTTTTTCCCCTCAGCTGATTTCTCTCTGCAATGAGGAAGCCTCCAAGAAGATTATGTGGACACAGAAAGATCAGATCACACAAAACTACAATCATCAGGTACACAAAAGGTCTCAGTTTCCATGGAGGCACATAAACCTATAAGCATCCAAAATTTACCAAGGCTCCATCCAGAAAATACAGCTAAAAGCAGATGCTGAGAGCTGCTGAGTCCTATATACTCACAGAAAGACACCTGTAAGGGCCTAACTGAGATAAACAGTGGGTCCCTGCTGCTTCAGGCTATCAGAAGTTAGTGCAAACAGCTGTGACTGAAAGCCACCCTGACTTTGCAGCATGACTAGCAGCACCACCGATGAGGCAAGCATTGAAACTGGTCACAGCACAGGTGTTTTGTCCTTTCTGCAACAGAACCTTGGTTTTTGGGGAATGAACAAATAGATTGCTCTTCTCTGAGTTGCTAAGCCTGTGGTTAGACCACACGGAGCTGAAAATATAAGTTGTCACTACCCTGTAAAACACTTTTCACTGTCATATGCAGAATTAACAGCAGTATTTATGAGGATTGAACAGACAAACTCTGAAGCTGTGTGTGCAGACTACCTGTGCCCTTTAACATGACCTCCCATATCCTTGCACTTCAGGTGTATCTGCTAGAGCTGAGAGCGTGCCATTTACATTGGGGTTAAAACGCAGGAAAACCTTTCCACTTTAAGGGTTTCAGCAAGCTTTCCTGCTTTCAGCCAAACCCGGATATTGCACCTAGTAGACAACAACACTTCCCTATTTATCCAGATATTTTTAATTTATTAGAAGCAGTCAACCACAATGCTAGATGTTTTATAATTACAGTACACAAAAGAACAGGATGAACTGGCAGAACATGAGCAGCTGCCTACCAACTGAAACACGGGCTGAAATGCTGCATTTAATGCTATTAAATGCTATAGATTTAAAAAAAAAAAAAAAAAAAAAAGCACTAATAATGAAAAATTGCTTTAGGTTTATCCATGCACAGCTTCTTTTCCATCCTTTTATCAAGGGCTAAGGTTTTTTAGAATGCACTAATAGCTAACAAATTGGAATTTGGGAGACCAAAGAAGCTTTGTCACACATATGCACAGATGATCTTCCTTTCTTTCAAACTAGCAGACAACAAACACTAAGCCCTCTGTCATTAGTGTGTTCATCCATCCCTTATTTGAATCTCTTCCTAGTTCCCTTGATTTCTTCCTACATGTAATAATCCACTCTTCAATATGAGCCATTTCTTCTTACATTCATTTGTTGCATAGGTAAAAAATGAATCAATCAAATACTCAGCCATACTGAAGTGACTTGTATAAATCTTATTTTCAAAGTAGAATTTGTCCAAAATAAAGTTAGAAATTCATTAATAACTGAGCAGAAGACTAAACGAGAGAAAACTTCTTTCTTGTAGTTCAGAGACAGTACTAGGTTACTCACTTAAAAGTAAGTCCATAGATACAGCTTCATTTTTACCTGCTAAAATATCACTGGGCATGGAAGTTTCTTAGCAGAATGCTTGCTGGAGATTCATGGGAATTTCCAGCCAGGCTTCAACAGTCTGCAGAAAAGGAGATTTCACGCTGTTCTGTTTTTGTTGTGCTATTCTGTTTGTGTGCTAAGAATGGACAGTGAAGGAGAGAAGCGAAAGGAAGCCCCGCAATGGAATGGAAAACAGTAAGAAAAAATCATTGAGAAGGGAGTGGATGGATGAGTGTTTCAGAGATGGGAGACTCTTCCAGAAGTGAAGTGGAGAACCCCCTTCACTATGGCTTCTGATTACAATTAACATGAAAGAACCCACCAGCTTGAGCAAAAAGTCAGAGAAGAAAATACTGTGGATATTCATTCCACCAGAGAATCTGAGGCTCATCTGCAAGGGTCACAGTGGTCCCTTCGTCCTTCAGGTACTGGGGTACATCACTCCTGTCTGTTCTTCACCTGGTGCCCCCCACATAGCAAGGAAGAAGACAAGGGTTACTGGTACATCCCTCCAAATCTCCTTCCACTGTGGAATCAGATTACAGTTGGATGTCCTCCCCATTTCACATGGGTAAATATTAGCTGCATGGAAAACAACGTCAGAGGCTTAGCTATGCAGTGAATGTTGCATGGACAAGTAATGCTGCAGTGAGGTCAACCCTACATTTTATTCATGTATTTTCACTTGGCCAGGTTACATTTCTGCAGAGACTGTGGCCACAAGTGGGGTGATAACCTCCCATTCAGATGCAACCTCTGAAAAGAAAACCTTCTGCACTTTCTAGAGTTTGTTAGGAAGTGACTGTGTGTAAACTGACGAGGTATTTGTCAGGCTAAATGCAGTTTATGGGGAAGTTTCTTAACTGCTTGCATCCTTAAAAACACTACTGCACATAAATGGAGTGGATAATAAAACAATTCCAGGATGATCTATAAAAACAAAGCATTTGAAATCAGTTTTGTTTTTTTTTTTTTAGCTAAGAAATACGTTAATTAGATAAAGATATCTGCTGCAGAAGCACAAAAAGTTGCCAAAAGATTTTCTGAAGTCACTCACAGATTATGAGGGTTGTTCCGAAAATAATGCCTCCTATTTTATTATGTTGGTCCACAAAATCAGAGGCAGATGTTGGTGGTATGGCAGTAGAGAATGAACCTTCTCACCAATATTCCATTACACGATGTCAGCATGTGACAGATGGCAGCAGAGGGACAGTCTGACGCAACGACATCTGGCATGGAAGTGCGTATGAAATGCTATTGAGCACTTGATATCTGCTGTGGTTTCCATGGAAATAAAGAGGAAGCATTACTTTTGGAGCAACCTATGTAAATGATGTTGTTTACCAAGACTCACTCATAGCTAGAACTGTCTGTCTTCCCAAGCAGGAGCTTTGTACATTTCCAACAGTATATTTCATCTCTTTCAATTAAGAAAACAATTAAAGACTTGATTAAAAATATTTTTCTCTGTGGCCCCTGAGGCTTCAAATGATTGAAAATACTTCTGATACTAATTTACTGTTGCGCAGTGGAAAAGGGAATTGTCCATTATCTACTTGATATTTTCTAGGCAGCATCCTGGACACCTACCTGTGCGACCTACTGTAGGGAACCTGCTTTGGCAGGGGGGTTGGACTCGATGATCTCTGGAGGTCCCTTCCAACCCCTACAATTCTGTGATTCTGTGAAAACATATTACAAATATCTGACAATTTAAAAGATATATTATGTTGAACATTTGAATTTTGAAAATATAACATAGTCTGTGAGTTTTAATTTGGAGGTTATGCTGCCCAATAATAGGAAAATCTAGGATCTGACAATTGTTTATGAATATCTGAAGGGAGCTGGGGGACAAATGGATGAAGCCAGGCTCTTCTTGGTGGTGTGTAGTGATAGGACAGGGAGTAATGGCCTAAAACTTGAACATGTGGAAGAACTTCTTTATGATAAGGGTGCACTGAAATTGGTTGTCCATAGAGGTCGTGGAGTCTCCTGTGGAGATATGCAAGACCTGTCTGGACACCTACCTGTGTGACCTGCTGTGGAGTAACTGCTTTAGCAGGGGTTTGGACTTGATCTCTTGAGGTCCTTCCATCCCTTGCAATTTTGTGATTCTATAATGGATGAGAGCTTCCAGGTAATTGCCCAATTTACTATGTAAGTTGTATAGCTGAGGGTTTACAGTGTATTTTCCTCATCTGTCATAACATTTCAAAAGTACAAGATTATTTTATCATATTTGAATACACTAACATGGTGAAGTATGTGTCCTCAGGATCCTGGTGTCTGTAGCCTAAATGTGAAGAAATATTAAAATGTTGACTAGGCTTGCTTTTATATGCAGCAGGTTTGGAAAAATAAGTGTATTGGTACAGCAGATTAGGATCCCCCACTCACGTTTTTGAAGTCATTAAAGCTGGCAACATGAGACTGGCGAAGAGGCATGACTTGTCTTGAACCTGAATCCTAAATATTGTCATAGTTTGTTTCAAAAGTTTCACAATGGAGGAAGTTTTAAGACCACAGGGTGGTGAGGCTGACAGGGCCCTCTGGATTCCTCTGGCCCACCCTCTCTCCAGCAGCAGCACCCAGAGCAGGGTGCCCAGGGCCACGGCCAGGCGGCTGCTGGAGATCCCTGGGGAGGAGACTCCACAATTCGGGTCTTAGTGATTTTGTATGGATTGAAGCTTGTGAAAGTCCTTTATTTGTTGAAAGGTGAATTGCACGTGACTTCAGAGAAAGCGTAGTTCTACAAAAACTCACTTTGGCAAAACAGAGCAAAAAATATATCTGCAGTCAATCAAACAATCTACATGTTTGTTCTTTAATACTTATCCCCCCTTTGTATTTCAGCAGACAAAAGTCAGTGATTTTCTCAAAAGAAAAAGCTGACTTTTGAGGAAACAATAAGCATAATGGTGGGTGTAAAAACCATAAACTAAAAATCCAAGTATGCACTGAAGATATTAAAGCAGATGAAAAAAAAACACTGTGAATTGTCTATCTAAGGGCAAAAGAGTGTATTTGAGAGAATAACATGAGGTAGCCTCTGTAAAATGCCTCTTAAAATAACTGTGGATCTCTTGTTTTCCCCACAGCCTGACAGGAGGGAGATGACCTGCCTACTGCTGGCTGCAGCAGCACCTCCTGAGCAGAAGGACTGCTCGATGGGGCTGCCCACCTCCGTGTTTCAGGTTTTAACATGCCGCAGTGATGCTATTCACAAACCATCCCCATACGACCAGATGCACATCCACACTGTGCTCTCCAGGTGGACTGCTACTTAGTAACCAAGCAACCACCTCCTTCATCTCTAACTCATACATGCTGATCTCACAGGAGGATTTTCTTTGGCAAATTTTACCTTGAGTCGTTTGAAGAGCTGCACCATGTCTGAATTATTCTCGTTATAAAATTGTGAATGGATTACTTCAGTGAATAATCATAGGCCTGCAAAACATCTGATGTGTTGCTTTTGTAGCCCACTCAGAAAATGGGGATGCCTCTTCAGCAATAAGTAAATTTAATTCGTAGCACATCCGCTTTTTGATCTACGCGGGTGTATTTTTTAAGTTAACAAGGAGGGTGTGGATGTTAGTTGTTCATAGACTGTAATGCTGCCAAGCTGTGCTTTGTCACAAGGATCATAACATTTGATTTGAATAACTAATCTAAACAAAGTCAGTAGAAAAATATGAGCTACCTTTCAGTGACCAACTGTTTTAATTAAGTGTTTGTTTCTCATGAGTAAGTCACAAAGGAATTCCCAAAGACACGTATGGGAGTAAAGCTCAAGAGATCATGTATTCATGGAAAATAAATATGAAAGGTTTATGGCCACAGCTATATAAAAATTCCCCTTTGAATGCAAATGAATATTCAGGGTATGTACTCACTCAGCCCTAGCTCTTGTTCGTGCAAAGCTCCAACAGTGCTCACCAAAGGTCCATCACATGTTACACAGCACTCAGCTGAAGTAAAAAGTTTGCAGCGATTCATAGAATCATAGAATCATACAATGGATTGGGTTGGAAAGAACCTTGAAGATCATCTAGCTCCAATCCCCCTGCTGTAGGCAGGGACACCTCTCTCTAGACCAGGTTGCTCACAGCCCCATCCAGCGTGGTCTTGAATGCTTCCAGGGAGGGAGCATCCACAGCCTTGCTGGGCAACCTGTTCCAGTGTCTCACCACCCTCACAGTAAAGGATTTCTTCCTGATTATATAGTCTAGATCTACCCTCATCCAGTTTCCCCTCATCATATTGGTACATGCCATTACAAAAAGTCCCTCCTCAGCTTTCCTGTTGGCTCTTTTTCAGGCACTGGGAGGCCACTCTGAAAGTCTCCTATGAGGCTTGTCTTCTCCAGGCTGAGAAGAGATTGAAAGAGATTCAAATTTAGATTGAAATACTTTATGTAATCCACCCAAGGAATACTTAGGAATAAGGAATGTATTTGTGTCAGTCACAGTTCAAGATTGAGCTCAGCTCAGGTGAGACCACAACTCGAGTGCTGTGTTCAATTTTGGGTCCCTAACTACAAGAAAGACATTGAGGCCCTGGAGCATGTTCAGAGAAGGGCAGTGGAGCAGTGAGGGGTCTGGAGCACAAGTCTTATGGGAAGCAGCTGAGGGAAATGGGATCATTTTGGAGAAGAGGAGGCTCAGGGGAGACCTTGTAACTCTCTACAATGACCTGACAGGAGGTTGTGGTGAGGTGGGGGGTTGGCCTCTTCTCCCATGTAACAGCGATAGGACTAGACATAATGGCCCCAAGTTGCACCAGGAGAGATTCAGGTTGGATGTTAGGAAAAATTTGTTCTCCAAAAGAGTGGTGTTACATCCCTGGAGGTGTTCAAGAGAAGGTTAGATGTTGTACAAAATGTGATTTTGTGTAATATATTATTAAATTATAAAATAAAATATTAACAGTAGATGGACAGTTGGAATGGATGATATTGGAGGTCTTTTCCAACCTTGATGATTCTATGAAGACCAGGATCACAAATCAGGACTACAAATGGAGGATGTTGGCTGGCCAGAGTGGCCCACCAAGTCTTCTCACATTGCAGTGCTCTTCAGAACTCCTTCACATCAGTGCAGCACAGTAGAAGAAAATAAGGAATACAAGCACACAAAATGGTCAATGGGGATTTTGTACCAAATATTTCACAAAGCTTGATCTTTTAATTTATGCCAGTGGAGCCTTTTGTATAAATTTATTGAAAAGATGTTTTTTCTCATGCTAATCTGTATCAGTCTAATGCAATTTGCTATACAGCAAGAAAGAAATATGCTTTCATTTGAACAAAGCAATTGTTCCCAACCTGTATTCAGCTTGGTGTTTGCTGCTTTCTTAGGATCAAAACTGTGAATATATATAGATGTATGTAGGCTCCTGGTAACTGTATTTGTTCTAGCTGCATCAGGTGGTCTACAGAAAAGGATACTCATTCTCTTTACAAGATCTCTTGGAGTTGTATCCCTATGCTGCCCTAGTAACAGCAGTGCTATTGCTCACAAAGTAAAGAAGTGCTCTGCTGAACAAAAGTCAAAGACAGACAAGTCAAAAATACTCAAGGCAATCAAGAAGAGACCATGCAGCAATCATGGAGTCCTGAAACCATTTAGGTTGTGAGAAATGTCTGGAGATGTTAAGTCCACCCCTACTCCAAACAGGGTCCTGGTAGATCTGAACATCTCAGATCCTGAGGCTTTCAGGTTTGATTATTCTACGACGGTTAAGTCGTAATGTTCATTAAGCCTGTTATGGTATTTTCCTTCCCTAGAATTTATTGTGGGACTTAGATACAAATATTACATGAAAATGTCATAAATAGTGCTACGTCCAGTGATATTTCGTAGTCTTGAGGATGAAACAGGATTTGTAAAAGAACTGTCAGAATAAAAGCTTTACAAATCTGGAGAGCAGTTATACAACTGCATACAGTTCTAGTTTTAGTCATATCATTTCTGACTCTAAACGTGAAATATTTCTTTGATGTACCACTTTGCTCTGAGAAATTCAAATGGTTGGAAGATGGAGCTACATCAATCACGTAATGCTTGCTTTATATTCAGAGAACAATTAGGGTAGGATTTTTATTTGTTGTAATAGAAGTCATTCTCAGAGGAGATTAACTGCTAACTCCATCATCATTTAATTACATCAAACTTATTACACTGAAGCTTTCAGCACACACTTCCAAGAAAATTATTTCACGACCTAGCTATTGAAATAGAATATTTTCATCTGTCATTTTTAATTTATTTTTTCCCAGTGTTGTACAAAATAAATGCAAAACAAACAAAAAAACCATGATGCTCATTCAAAGTGATTCATTTTTAACCTGAACACAGGAATAATGGATACTCTAGATTTCCCATATGTAATACTCTAATATTACACAAGCTGTACATGTATTTCAAAACAAGAAATGTACCTTCTGGGCAAGAAATAGTGTTTGCTGTAAGGTTCAGATGCTTCAGATCATAAGTCCCCAATGGTATGAAATGGTTTTTGCTCTGTTTTCTAGACGTTGAGCATCCTTGCTATGATTTTTCAGCTGGCTTCTAACTTAAGGAGAGATTCATGTTTGGTAGCACCTCTTTTCACAGTGAAGTTGTATATTCAATTTGGCACAAGAAAGAGATATTTTCTCTCTTTTTAAACCTTCTCTAAATGGACTTCACATTGATCATAATTCAAAGCTACCCTTGATTCCATTTGATGCCATTCTTTCCTCTGAAACTGACTGATTCTCTGCACAAACATTTCTGATGCACAAACACAGCCAAAAATCACTGGCATGTGTTCTGTAAATCAGACACAGAACAAACAGCAGAGCTGCTGGTCTATCCAGCCTCTGAGACAGGTGGAACTTCACCAAACAACTCACCATAGCTTTTCCTGTAAGGAAAAAAATAATAATAATTTGTTTCTGTTCAAATTATTGTAACATGCAAAACCAGCACAATTATTTCACAGCTTTTAGCAGATCCTGCAAAACACATTGTTAACAGAAAGTAAACTCCATGCAAGATTTTGAAAACAAAACAAAAGCCACGAAAAGAATGAACAAGGGAAGCACAATATTGCTTTGACTTGGAAGAGCAAACTCATCTTCTGTCAGGCAGGAAGGAACCAGTTGCTTTCTCCAGCAAGCATTACTTCAGTCACTTGTGGACAGACGGGCAGCTAGCTCTTATCCACATCTCCATCTCCATGAGTCACTGTGTGATGGTTTGGCTGCCCTGAGTGGATCTGAGAAGAGAGAAATAGAAAGAGCAGATGTCATCAGCACACGATGGAAAGAACAGCACATAGTTCCCTAGCCACCCTTTCATAGGCACTGGGAACATGAAGGACAACTGGCAAAGACCAGAGTCTCTTTGGAAGAGAGGAACTGAGCTGCCTGAGTAGATCCTGCTATTACTCATGGCAGGACCAAGAGCAGCCAGAAGTCCCTGATATCAAGGAGCACGGAGACACCTGGAAACATGGCCATAGTAAGGGCCTTCTTCATCCTAGCCAGGAGGAAATTGGTAGCCAACACTGCAGGGCTGCCCTGGGCAACATGTCTGGATAAAGTCATTCCAACAGATTTCAGAGCTTCAGCCACTGTGTGGAAGAGATCCCCACCTATCTCCAACCCCTCTTTCCCCCCTCCCCCCCAGCCCCAGGCACCTTAAATGCAGCTGAGCTGAGCTGGCGCAAGGTCTGCAGTAACTCTCAGTGCTTGTCACCCACCTCAAGTCAGCAGGCCCTAAGCCTTTCTAATGGCTTCATGTCTTTTAAGAGATCTTAATCATATAATGGTTGCACCATTGAATCAGTTTGGTCTAGTCCCGACAAATCCTCATTTACATACTATTTTGTGTTCCCAGCTCTGTCATTAATGTTTAATGCCTTAATTCAGCCATCAATCCCCACTCAGCAAAACCATTCAGCTAAGTACATATTTAAAGTTAAGCACATTCTTAAATGCTTTGCCAAAATGAAGCGGTCTTACACACATGCTGACTTGCTTTGCTGAACTGGGTTTCCATGTACTACAGAGCTCATTTGCTGCAGGCAACTTGAAGAGAAGCCTTCCTCTGCTCATTTGCATTCATATGTAAGTGGGTGGCTTGTGAAGGACACAATCTTCTGGGAAGTCAAAGCATTGTACTCAAGGAGATGGTGACTGCAATCCTATTTTGATTATGCTGTTGCTCTGTGTCATGGCACAACCAAACAGAGCCTTTTATATTTTCTAAATTGTCAAGCTGATTTATTTTAAAATGTAGCAAGTGCTCTGATGAGCTCTGTACATGATAAACTGGTCAGATTGAGATAACACCACGTTGTTGGTGCAATTCAGATCTCAAAGGAAGGAAAAATCAGTAAATCTTCAAACATATGACATTTTGTCCCTAGGATATCACAGGGAGGGAGGGAGGGAGGGAGGCAGGAAAGAAGGCAGGAAGGCAGGCAGGCAGGCAGGCAGGCAGGCAGGAAGGCAGGCAGGAAGGAAGGAAGGAAGGAAGGAAGGAAGGAAGGAAGGAAGGAAGGAAGGAAGGAAGGAAGGAAGGAAGGAAGGAAGGGTGGTGGAGAGGAATTTCTCTTTTGTTTGTAGCTTTCAAATTCCTTTAGTGTCTCCTTTAGTGTCCTTTTACAGAGAAGGGAATTATACAAAGATCATCTAAGCCTTTGCAACTCTAGGAAAACAGACAATTCTAGCAATGTGTTTCCATTGTTGTTGGTAATGGTGGAAAGCAGTAGTGAATTCACTGTCTTTCATGACCATATTCTATACATACTTTAGTTTAAGTGCTTAAAAAATCTTATGTGGTGCTTGTTTCAAGAATGTTAAGTGCTTGAGAGATGCTAGAACTTCTGCATTCCGTCACAATACAGCCATTTCCAACAACTCTTACTCGTGCCATATACCCCTACACCAAAGAATAACTCTCCTCTTGAATGCGGGCAGACAAGAGAAGGGTGTAATCTGAAGGTGTGGTTTTGTTTTAAAGACATTCATTACAACATTTTGCAGACCTCTGCTTTACCTCCGTGTTTGATTTCAACTTACCCTCGTTATGGGTGAAAGTCAGAGGAAAGGCACTCCTTTAGCATGCCTTGTAACCAATTCAACCACACTAATCTTAAGTCAAAATTGTATTCTGTCATAGTGTATGTTCATTAAATTCTCTTTCATTTTATGCAAGGAGGACGGCCGCGACAGCAATAAACAGCCTTGCAACATTCAGCTTATGCAAGAATAAAAGCTTGCCACAGTTTAACCTAGTGTACATCCACTCAATCCTATCTGACTGCATTAAACTGAAGAAACAGATTTCAGGTTTTCAGCCAAATTCTACTAATAGCTTGGTATTCAAAATCTGATTTTTTTTTTTCTCTCTCTGCTGAAAAGTATTAGAATTAATTGAAAGGTTAAAGAGAGATTTTCTGAGAAACTGAAAATACTTCAATCAAATAATGGTGAAGTGTAGAGACCTGAACAGGACACACTCGTTTATCTCATTACTGTGACCTGGAAATTGGGCAAGGGAAACTCTGTGACCTACTTCTTCATACATCTTAAGCCCTGGGCAGTAATTGGGCAATCTCTTTGGGCGGCATTACTTCCTCTCATCAAAACTTAGTTTCGAGCAGCAGGTGCTGCTCAGGGACCTTCTGATCCATGTGGCTGCCCCCGCTTTCAGTCTGTCATCATAGAAATGGGCTGTTTATCATTTTTTTCTCTTTGAGATAAACTGTACATGGTTTTTGCTGCTCTGGAGCCTATGAAGCTTCATAAATGCTGCAGGATTTGGGGCAGGTCCAGAAAGTCATCCATTGGCTGTGAATCTTGCGAACTTAAACTGAGACTGAGGCACGTACAAAAATGTGAGCGAGTAGCTGTTGGCAGCAGATGAGACTTTATCCTCCTCAGACCCATAACCTGGGAGGTCACTGCTATTGCTGTGCCTGAATAAGCAAAGACTGTGCATCCTGGTACCAGCAGCACAAAGGGAAGGTCAGCAAAGTGGAGATACAGCACTGGACAACAATTAAGAACTGAGTGAAGCTTCCACAGTAGGCAACTGATTACATTTATTGATGATACTGTGCTGGTTATAGTCTGCATATTTTGGGCAGACATCATTTTCAAGGCTTTGGTTAGGGGCTCTGTGAATGAGCAGCATCTTCCTATGGGGTTTTCAACACAGCGTGAGGCTTTACGGATTAAAACCAACATGCATTATACATGACATCTGTGTGCACTGCTCCTTAAATGCAAGCTACACAGTGAGACCAGAAACCAGCAGCTTTCCAGTAGAAATTTGTGTTTTCTGGTCCCCTGTCCCCTTCCACTTTTAGTATTGCTGTCTACCAATATGTTGGCTTAGGTCGCCTTGTCACAACAAAGAAAGTGAGGCTGTGTCATAGCCGAGCTTCAGCAGCTAATTAGCACTGGGAAGCCATGGGAGTTTCTGAAAAGCAGAGCTCTGATGTAACACAACTCCATCCACTAGGAAGCTTTCAGTTGCTCCAGCCATACATAATTTATTTTTGTCAGTCACATGGTAGTCAAGCTCATTTGGCATAATGGATACATGCAATGGAAAAGTGCTTAAAGGGTTTCGGTGGAGGAGACAGCCTTTTCATCTATCTATATCAAAGAGAAATTAAATAATTATGGGAGTTCACGGCATCCTAGTGTAAAACTCTAAAACTCTGTAAAAAATTGTGTTTCCAATGTGTGCGAATCTATTAAAACAGTGCTTATGTTGTTCAAATATGCTGCTGTGTAATTGTTCATTTATACCTCTCTCCAACATCTCCTTACCTCCTGATTTACATGCAATTAACTTCTTACCTGTAATTCCTATTAAAAACGCTGTGCAGTGATACACAGGACAGGTACTGAGCAGCTTCTGATGCCTGGGGACAAATCCAAGGTGCAGGATCATGGTCATTTGTCTTAGTTTCAGTTGGGATGGACTTGTTTCCTTCAAATTGTCTGGTATGATGCTGTGTTTTGGTTCTAGGAGAAAAACAGTGTTGATAACACACTGATGTTTGTAATTGCTTCCAAGTTGTGTTGTACAGAGCTGTTTGTAGGGAAGGATCCGAGGAGCTGGGAGGAAACAGAATAAGGATAGCTGATGTAAACTGAACAAAAGGATATTCCATACCATACGGCATCACGAAGAAGGAGTTTTGAAGGGGATAGGAGTTCATCTTGCTCTCTTCTGCTCAGGTGGCCTTAAAGGCCATCTAGTCCAACTCCCCTGCAATGAACAGGGACACCTACAGCTATACCAGGTTGCTCAGAGCCCAGTTCAGTCCAACCCTGGATGTCTCCAGGGATGTGGCATCCATGACCTCTGTGGGCAACCTGTACCAGTGTCTCACTGCCCTTATCATCAAAAACTTCTACCTTGGATCCAGTCTAAATCTCCTCTCTTTCGGTTAAATTGGATAGATAAAACAGTGAGCAATACAGTGCGTCAGGTCATGGAGCCTGCAGCTCGAGCCGAGAGGCTCGCACCACCCGGCTCCCGGCACGGCCGTGCCCGGTACCCGGTACCAGGTGCCCGGTGCCCGGTGCCCTGTGCTCGTGCTGCCGCCGGCCCGCGCTCGTGTAGCGGCTTCGAAAGGCAGCGCGGCTCGCGAGCACCCGCTGGCCGGTAAGGAACGGCTCGGCGCGGAGCGGCTCGGCTCGGCACGTCCGGCCCGAGATGGCGGAGGGCAGCCCCACCTCCCTCCTGCATCTCTCCATCACCCGCTGGTGAGTACTGCTCCTTCCCGCAGCTCAGCCCGTGGTTTTGGGGCGGCGGGGGCCGGTCAGGACCGCGATGGGACGCGGCTGAAGCCGGGCTACGGGGCAGCCCGCTTTCCCTCCCACGGGGGTCTGCAGGAGCTCCGGGAGTAAAAAGTCTGGGTCTGGACACGATTTGGGAAGACAGAAGTTTTGCTGAATGCTAAGGATCCATCGTGGCGGTGGGGCATGAGACATCCGATGAAAGTGGGTGAAGTTCCCTGAAAGTCTGTCTTCTGACATAACTCGTACTGACGTAGAGGTGCCTTGAGGCTGCAGGACCACCCCGATCGGAGCTGGTTGCCGTGACAGCCTGGCATACAGCTATGCTGAGCGACTGACACTCCCTGAGGTCATGTTTCCTTGGAGTGAAGGCAGTGGTTGGGCTCCTCTTCAACAAGGTGCTCTGTGGAGTGGAGTAAGGTAGTCACCATCACTTTTATGGGGCTTTGAGAAGGAGCATCACCTGCCAGGTGACAGGGAAAGGGAAACCAGGGCTGCTTTCTTCTTAGCCCAAATGTGGCTGGGTCTGGCTAGTGAGCCACGCTGAAACTTCAATATACTTTTTGAAACTGTAGATAGACTATTTCCATTTCAGAAGAACTAAAGAAAAGGAGTTGTGGAGATCATCCCACAGCTTTGAGACACCGCGTAAAACTGAATCGTAAACAAGCCTTGAAAAGATCAACTGCTGTTTCTTTTATCACCATAAGCTTCTGAATCACCTTCCTGTGTTTTGAGGGTTTTTGAGTGTTTAGCTCCATTGTATGGCTGGTGTATTGACAATAGCAAGGCAGACTTAGCTTCAGAAGAGGCTTCATAGCAGACCATGTGATGTCCCAGCTTCACATATAACAGGCAGCAAATCCCAGCAAAAGGTGAAAAATGGCTCACATAGTGATCCCAATGGACAGTGTGGACGGGAAGGTGTGGTAGAACAGGAGATATTTCCTCAGGTGTTGTTTTTAACCTTCCCTTACCATTCTCTTCCCTTTTGCTCTTACTGGTTTTGCTGTCAGTTTTGCTTTGATGCACGCACGTGTTTGGTTTGCCATTTGAAAAAGGCTCACGGTTTAATGAATGATAAATTCATGGAACAAGATTCCCAAATATTTTGTCAGCAAATAGTTAAATGCTGAGATGAAACTATTGGCAGAAGTCAGTTACAGAAGCACAAATTAATTCCTTCTGCACTTCCAGTGACTTTTGCAGTGAGATATTAAGGATGAATTTGGACTTAGGTTTAATCTCCTCTGGGACTGCCTGATTATGAAGAGTTTTGAGACAGCTGCCTTAGAAGAACCGTGTGCTGCTGTCAGCTGGGATGCAGAGCCAGGGCTCTGTTCTGGGATAAACTGATTTTTAGCCCCATGGTGTGAAATGTCCCATTGGATCTCTCAAACCTGGAGATGGGGAGGAAGCAAGAGATGAGCAGACATCATGGGGCCATGGCATGGTGATGCCAAATGGCATCTGCTACATCATATCACTTTGCTGCAGAGCTTACCTATTATCTGCTACCAGTAAAGCTAGTGCTTTAGACAAACACTGAGTAGCCTGAAATCAGGATATTAAGAATGTACTGAGTTAAAGTCTGACCTGCTTATCTCACCTGATGGATATGAAAAGTCTGTATTCTGAACCAACCTAATTATTGACACAATTGAGGCACTGTGCTGTACCAGCGTTCATCTGATGAAATAATAAAATATGCATAAATCATTGGTTATAGCAGAAGTGGAGTCACTGTAAGACAACATTATCACATGTGCAGTGTGTCATGCTCTAAAAATTAATCCTCTCTGCTTCTTTGCTCCTGTATTTGTACTGCAGGGAGCTATTATCCTCTGGCATCGAAGACATTGCCGCTATCTTGTAACTAAAGGTCTTTATTCTGGTGAAGTCAATAAGTTGGGCTAAAAAGAAACTAAGTTCACTTCTTCCTTCTTGGAAAGAGTGGTGATGCAGTGGCACAGGCTGCCCAGGGAAGTGGTGCAGTCACCATCCCTGGAGGTGTTCCAGAACCGTGTGGATGTGGCACTGAGGGACGTGGTCAGTGGGCACGGTGGGGGTGGGCTGATGGTTGGACTGGGTGATCTGAGAGGTCTTTTCCAGCCTTAATGATTCTATGAATCTATGAGTCTTCATCCTGTTTAAGGAAATAGTTCCACATTTAGAACACAGTTCTGTTCTAAACTTGTGCTAAAAGCACTGAGATTGTATAAGAGCAGTATTGGGACCTTCATAATTTATGCACTCTCCACCCCAAACCATCATGTTGGACATTTTAGAAGAGAAAATGCTCTTATTGATGTTTTGGTAGAGTGGAGACCTTTAGAAGTAGAAGATAAAAATTATGTCTTATTAAAGAGATGCTAATATCTCACACAATGGTTTTAGTGTGAGATAGTACCACAAAGTTGTATTTCTTTGTTAAAAACTATGAGATCCTGTCAATTTCTTAGCAGAGTCTCACACAATTTCTCTTACACTTTGGAAAAAAAAGAAAGTTGAAGGTAAAAAGTTGAAAAACTTAGAATGTATATATGCATATGAAGATGTATTTTTTTTTAACTACAATACAAATCAGCATAGAAGTGATAGTCCTTACTTTGACTTTATGTTCCTATAAAATAGCAGTATTAACTAGTCCACTGTAACCTTGACAAACTATCAAAATTGTAAGTTAACAATTCTTTTTTTCTAATTCTGACATAAACTGATATTTTTTTGTTTTGTTTTGTTTGTTTTAAAGGATAGCTGATAATTTCTATTTGTGTGAAGGATGTACCATCCCGCGTTGGCTGCTGTATGAAATGTATCTAGAAAACTTCAGTTCCAGTGACAACGACAAAGTAAATTCAGCCACCTTTGGAAAGGTACAGAATAGAGAGGATTTGTAAGATTAGAAGCTGAGTTCCAAACAGAAAATAAGATGCTTGCATTTAATATGCGCATTGTGTATCAAGAAAAATTAAATAATAGAAAAGGACGCATACATAATATATTATTAATAGGGTAATTCAGCCTAAGAGCTTAGGAAAGACTGTGTTTGAAAGCTTCTATGTTATCCTTTCTTCTTCTTTGGCTTATCTGGGTGTTGTATCCATGTTTTCTGTGGCGGGTGTACTGAGATTTGTGCTGATCCAAAAATGACAGCTATGTTCATGTCTTTGCTGATATACTTCTAGTAAGCTCTCGTGTAGGTACAGATATACTGTGGGAAAAAAAAAAAAAAGAAAGAAAAAGGATTGTCTGTAATGGAATTCATTTTCTTCAGGGAAGATGTGCATGTTACACTGGGAAAGATCTCTGGGCTCCCCAGGTCAAAAAAGACAGGGTGTCCTGGAAGGAGTCCAGTCAGGGCCACAAAGATGATGAAGGGCCTGGAGTATCTCCCATATGAGGAAAGGCTGAGTAACCTGGGTCTGTTCTGCCTAGGGAAAAGAACACTGAGAGGGGATCTGATAAATGTTGATAGATATCTGAGAGGAGAAGGGAGACAAATGGGTGAAGTCAGGATCTTCTCAGTGGGGCAAGGACAAGGAGTAATGACCACCTAGAACTTGAAAGTAGGAAGTTCAGTACTAACATGTGGAAGAACTTTTTTTATGGTAAAGGTGACAGAGCACTGGAACAGGTTTCCCAGAGGGCTTGTGGAGTCTCCTGTGGAGATATTCAAGACTCATCTGGACACCTACCTGTGTGACCTGTTGTAGAGTATCTGCTTTGGCAGGGCGGTTGGACTTGGTCTCTTGAGGTCCCCTCTGTGATCTTTTTTTTAGAAGGCTTTTCCAGGGTAAACAGTGCAAGATTAAGAAACCAGTCCTGAGAAGCTGATTCTTCTGTCCTTAAAAGACCCATTTGGTTGTTACGTAATTTTAAACTTCCTTTTTTAAGTACACTTAGGGTGATTTTGCTCCAAATACACACTAAAAATTCTTCACTGAATCTTCCAAGCAAAACAAAAGCAGATGTAAAAAACAATCTCCTTTAAGAAGTCACACTCTTCCACTAAGTGGATGTTGATACAACCCACAAGGCAATTACCACTTAGAAATCCCACATGCAACACATTCTCATAGCTACTTGACTTTATTTGACCAATTAAGGAAAACAGAATTGTGTGTGATTGATATTCATGATTTTGTGTTCAGAACTTCCTATTTTTACAGCTAATAGTTTTCCAATAGTGCCTGTGGTAGGAGCTGTTTTAGCATTTTTAAAGAAAAAACTCAAGAAAAAGTTGTGCCTGGAATCAATTTTGTGTGTGGATAAACTCATTTTAGGAATCATTCATCTCAATTCAGTTGAACCTGTTCCATTTTGTTTTGTTTTTACTGGGTGATGATCACTCTTACTTAAGGTTTGAGTGACCGATCCTACACGATTGGTTCCTCACAGCCTAATGGCTCATCACCCATCAGCCAAGCCATGGGTGGAACTGGTCTGGTTTGGTACAGAGTTTTGCCATGAAGATCATCACCTTACCATCTCTTGCTCGTCAATGGAGAGAAATAAGTAGTTTCATACAGTTCCTCTCACTCCTAATGAGTCTTCTTGGTCAGCTCAGGTGACTCATGCCTTGGAACTGCCTGTTTTTCTCTATTGACCATGGAGTCAGCCAACAGTAGCTTACACAAGAAGCCACGTGGGTAAAATGAGTCCCAGCTCAGCATGAGCTGCGGCTGTGCAGCAGGAGACTGAGGGGCAGGATCTGCAGTTACAATGCTTTAAAATACAGGTACACAGGTAAGAGGCCAGTCAATAATATGAGCTATTAATAATTTGTCAAGCTGCAGTAACTTGACCGCGCTGCAGGTAAGGATTTTTGCCATCAAATCTTGTGTGAGTGAAACGGTGGTTATTTGAGACGGTATGAATTTAATCTGCCTGGTCCCTCTGCTCCGGTTTGCCACTGCCTGTAGAAGAGGCCCCAGTTCACAGGACGGCCTTTTGGGACAAGGGGAGTATGTACCACGTTGAGAAAAGGAGCAGCTGAGGGGGGTGCACACAAAAATGTGCAAAAAGCAGAACCATACCAGCACTGTTATCACCTGCAGGTCAGAGAATGCGATCTGTCCTTGTACCCTTGTACAGACCCTTCAGCCAACAAGGTGCACTCTGCACAAAGGCAGCGTTGGGCTGCAGTGAAGGATCACCTGGCTCAGTGACAGCATTGTGCCCTCATTCCTGTACAGCTCCAGCAGCCCTTGTTAGGCTCTGCCTTCACAGGAGAGCTCATGCAGAATAATCGTGCTGAAGTGAGGTATTACCCTGACACTATCGTGTTATTCTGTAGGGCTTAACCTTGGCAGATGCTGCCTGACCTCAGTTCATATTACCACAGGGGTGGCCTGGAGGTCGCTGTGCAGTGTGGGGATGCAGCCTCTCAGAAACATGAAGCCAGAGCCCAACATGGAGTCAGAGCTCCATGTACAAGTGAGAGGGTTGTGTGAGTGAACCCTGCTCAGATGCAGAGGGCTGGACAGGGGGAGAGGAACTCCAGCCCCTCCACAGGCCTAAGACAGATGCTTCTTGCAAATCAAGTTCCCCTTGCTGTGCTGCACTCAGTCAGCTGTGGGTGGTCTCCTGGGCATGCTTCAGTGCAGGCAAACCAGGCTGATGTGAAACAAGTCTCACCTGAGGGAGGTAATCCATGGAATTACTCACATTACTATCCACAAAAGCCTGATTGAGTTCAGTCCAGTAGTTCCCATTTGAGAGGTACGTAGGGACAGGTATTAGCCAGCAAGTGATGGGAAGAAAAATAAATGATCAAGCAGAGAAAACTGTAATGGGTACCCCTTTGTGTTTTTTGAATGAACTTGCTAAGAATCTCTAATTTTCTGCTTGTTTTTTAGCTTATCCGGTTAGTTTTCCCAGGTCTGGGGACAAGAAGGCTGGGCACAAGAGGCAGTGCCAGGTATTGTTTCTGAATCCTTGGTTTGCAAAACATGATGAATGATTGCGCTAGTAAAATAAAAAAAAAAAAAGAAAAGGCAGAATTCTCAGCTCCAGCTCTAATATATCTTCTGATATCTTTCTCCATCTCCTTTCTTTTCCCGTCCTTCTCTCCCTCTAGCAGAAGTATGAGGATTGGGATAGATACACTTTCATTGATTCAACATCCAAATATATATTCACACTCTGAACACCCAGTCTGGGAGAAACAGTGCAATAAAGGGCACTGAAATGCAGTCATTTTACAAGCATTTGGAGTAGCTGTAGAACTCTGGCTTTGAATGACGGGCCCTTACTTGATCTGTGATTTTTCTCCACTGGCCTGGACTTGCTGTCAGCTTGATACAGCAGTTTGGAGTGCTTGGCCATAGATGCTTCCAGCATTGGTTGGGATCATGTGTGGTACTCCGCATCCTTGTGCAGTTGTTTCCCACAAGCAGAAGCTCACCCTCTACTGGCTGCTGAAGGCCAGGAACCTCCCCCTTCACGCTGTACCAGATGCTGGTGTACTCTTCTGAGACCAGAGCAGAATGATAACACCAGGATGGGCATAGAACTCTAGCAGTTCTTCTAGATTTCTTGGTTTTACCTTCCACTCATGGGCCACCCTTACCTATTGTAAGCCACTGTGCTGCAAGTGCATACTGTCCTCCGGCTCAGTGGGGACATGGGGACGTTTGCCTGCTGAGAGGTCTGTGACTTCTCTAATTATCCTGTGCAAAACTGTTGCACTATATTTGCTGGTTTATGTTTGTTCACTTAAAAGAAGGTGCCATTCAAGGGCAAAAAAAAAAAAAAAAAAAAGATCCCAAACAGCTAAGTAGAGCTTGTTAAGTCATTCTAGAAACACTTGTGTAAATATTTTGTGCCAGGGAAATAAATTTCCAACAGAATTTATAAAGTAAATGTAGCATTTTTGTTTTCACTTTGTCCTTTCTAATCTGAACATGGTAGGGGAATATTAATTCTTTGCTAACTGTCTTGGAAATCACATGCTTGTCAGTTCATTCTTTTTTTTCTTTTTTAAATTACTTTCTAGATATCATTATGATGGAATAGCTATCAAGAAGGAGTCTTCCTTTTATGGACATTATTGTTTTCTTCTGTCTCAAAAAAATTATCGCAGGTTTGTTTTCTAAATAGTTCAATCATGAAATGTCACGTGGTAATTTAGATATTGTCTGTACATAGAAGTCTGTTATTTCTCTTTGCTGAACATTGTCAACAGTATGAGTATGTTCTTCCTCTTATACACACTAAGGAGTGCTGTGACCTTAAGCAATATCTCTAACAAGAAAATCCAATTTGAAAAAGTGCCCTGTCTAATCAGATTTCCATGAATTAGACAGTGTAGAAAGGTAGATCATGCCAAACCTAAAGGAAGAACGTAACACGTTGAGGCTCTAAATGGAAGCTCGGATTAATGACAATTGCTTCTTGACACTGTAGCACTTCTGTTGGTTAACAGTAGGCTGAAGGGATATGTATTACAGTATAAATGACAGTGCTCTTTTTGATACGTTTTATACACAACGGTGTTATCTATTTTTTTCTAAAAGATCAGGCATGCTACTTTGAAAATACTGCCCCTGTTTTATTTTAAAATGTCAGGTTTTAAAGTAACCTCTTGTTGGAGATGATATATCAGACAGGAGTAGAAATTGTCTGCAAAAACAGAAAAACAATCTAAGGAAGGGATGAATGTAAGATAGCGTAGAAGCTAAGTGGAGACTTTATCTCAACCAAGTTGTAGGCAGGATGATGAAGGTCATGGTTGAGGTCATGGTTGAGGTAAATGAGCTTCAGACTTGCATTTCTCCCAGGGAGAAAGGAAAAAAAGAAATGTGTATACAAATGAATTCTGTACTTCAGTTTCCATTCTTTTAAATGGGGCTATAATAGCTCTCCACGGCACAAATGTTCTAGGGATACAAGATAGACTATTAAGCACTCAGATATTCTGGCGATGATGAAAGCTGTTTCACTGTCTGTGGTATTTTATTGTATAGTTAATTGAATACACGCTGCAAGAGAATGGAAAAATTATACCCGCGGGTTTGCTGCCTGTCTTTGCTGGTTTGATGGCAGAGCTAAGCTGCAGCAGCCCAGGCAGCCACAGCAGAGCAAGGATAAAGAGTGGAGCAGGGCAAAGGCTCAGGTTCTGCACACAATCAAGTGGCAATCAGTTGTTTTGAGACCAAACAAATTATTCATAGGCAACGCGAGGCTCATTTCACATGAGAACCTTGCTAAAGTGATATCCCCAGCTATCAATGCACACTATATTAAATATATATACATTCAGATAAGCATCAGCTTTCTAGCTGCAGTACTCTTAAGTAAGCCTCTTAACTATGAAATTGTTCTGTCTGACACTTCCTTCACTGAAGCTGTTGTGTGAAGCCAAAGAGCTGCATTTAGAGCATCTTGCACTCCAAACCCAGCCACGTGCCCCCATCTAGAGCCAACATGTGCACCAGCAGCACCCGAGTGTCACTGCTGCTTCTTGGTGCCTGTTAAAGGGCAGCAGAAGAAAACAGAGAGAAGACAGCAAAAAACAAACAAATGAAATGCAGTCAGACACACTTGGTTATCATAACCCTCCTCCCACAAAATAACTAAGGAAATAAATTAGGCCACATACAACTTAAGCAGCAGCCTCAGTGAAATAAGTCAATTTCCATCTGTTCTTACAGTTATGTACTACATGCTTTACAAATGCACAGGAACACAGTAAGCAAATATCTCATCTTTACTGCCTTCTCTGTAGAGCTCAGTACTTTTAGAAATCAGAATTAATTTTTGTCATCCAGTAACACCACCACTGAACAAACAAACAAACAAAAAAGCCATCTGTGGAATAATTTTTTTAAAGTAGAGAGATGAAAGTTGGAAAAAATAGTAATAAAAAATTGAGTATTTTTCTACCCGCAAGGACAAATGTTGTTCTTGTAGAGTTAAATTGATGGCTGCAGCAGACAGTATTTGACCCATGACACAACAGTCTGGAAGAGTGTGCTGGTGTGAAAACTTCCAGATAGTAGTGAAGCAGATTATTAATATACATTTACAGTGCAGTCCAAACACTTGTCTTCAAATCAGATCCAATGAATTGTAGAGACCTCACTGGCTTGATGCCATATCCCCCTGGCAGAAACAGGGATGTGTGCCATAGCAGTCAGCATGTCCCAAGTGACTACTGCATCCTCCTATACCTGGATCGAGTCTGACATGCAGGTGCTTCTTCTGGAGCTTCTACCTGAGGGGAAGGTGGAGCTGAGAGCCCAGCTGAGAGACGAATGCATCCACCCAAACTCCCTCTGGGCTGTTAAAGAATGGACTGGTGTCAGCACTACAATCCACTGTCTCTAATTACTGAAAACAGTATTTCTTGACCTTTTTGAGGTCACCAGCACTTGACGTGGAGCTGGTAGTAAGGAACTGGGGCCGTGAAGGGTCTGGCACATTGGAAGCTTTGCTTGTTGGTGTCATAAAAACAGCCATAAGATTATAATGGTTGCCTTTCACTGCAAAGAAGGCATTTGCCTCTTGGTAGTCAACCAGGCTTTGGATGTGTCAAGTTGCTGGGATGGAATGAGTTCACACTAGGAGTGATGAGGATTCTCTTACAAAGCACCTGTGAGCTGGTCTGTTTCAAAATGTTGAGTTTTCCTGAAGATATTCTGTTGCGCTGATGATGATGTGAAAGTAGTGCAAACAAGCAGAGCTGTGACCAAACAGGTCTCCAAAGGTATTATGGAGATTTAAGAGGGTGTGGGATAATTTGAAGTACACTAAGGTGACTTTTAGGAATGGGAGCTTTGAGGATGAGGTCTCCCTACAATGGCAGTTGCTCTGGTAGATCAAAGTGGCTTGGAGTATGTCAGTGCTAAAATAATGCCAGTGAGTTTTGGCTTTGTAAGAGTAGAATCATATCATAGAATCACCAAGGTTGTAAAAGACCTCTAAGTAAGAATTACTTCATGATCTAGTAACAGGGAAAGGCTTGGGTCTCTGACTTTCTAGTGAAGCAAACCTGTAATTTTTCAGTTACAAATTCTAGTGTGTTTCTAGGATATTATCTTTGCTGATCTCAGTGTAATCTGTCAATCCCATTCACCATTCTCCCTTCATTAATTTTCCCTTCTTCCTTCCCATTCACCTCAGTCTTTCTGCCGTCCCTACAGTCAGACCTCCCCTATCAGCTCTCTTTCCCCCTCCCCAGCCTCACAGGAGGCAGAGCTGAGCTCATTGCCCTCGCCTCCCACCCATCCTCCACTCTCTGTGCTCTGTCTTTGTCCAGGCAGTGCTCTCCAGGGAAGAGTGTTTCAGCGTGGCAGCCAAGCACCCCTATGGGCACTGGGTGAGTCTGGACGTCTTTTGCTAACGATGCTGGCCCCAACTGGCAAAGGTGAGGTAGGGACAGGTGAAGGAGTAGTGACAAGGAATGCTTCAGCCTGCCACCCAGCAGGGGGCAAATGGACTAGGCAGCCCACCAAAGAAGAGGTGAGGTGCTGAGGTGTGTTGCCATAGCAGCAGCAGCAGAATGCAGCTGGCTGCCTGCTTGGGAAGAGCGGGAGCTGGAAAATGTTTGTTAATTGTATTTCACAGGCTTTAGGAACCTGCAAGAATGAGACGTTTGACAGCAGTGCATCTGTATTGACCCTTTCTTTTGTTTGTGGGGACCAAACAAATGCAGTATTAATGTTGTGCCAGGCCTTTGGTGGGTGGAGTCCTTTGGCTTCCAGCACCAAAGTGGTGATGAAGGGAAAGGGAGGTGACGTGTGTACCAGCCACCAACAAGGACTGCACATTTTGTGCAAAACACTGGCTGCCACCTTCCAAATAACAGTCCCCAGGAGTTTGAAATGACTTCACAGACAGGGAGCACATATCAGCAGCAGATGTGGGGCTGGCTGGAGCATGTCCCATGTCACAGGATCACAGTATTGCAGGGGTTGAAAGGGACCTCTGGGGACCACCTGGTCCATGCTGCTGCTGAAGCAGGTTCTCTACTGGTTGCACAGAAAAGAGTCCATGCATGTTATGAATATCTTCAGAGAAGAATCACAGAATCACAGAATTGTAGGGGTTGGAAGGGACCTCCAGAGATGATCGAGTCCAACCCCCCTGCCAAAGCAGGTTCCCTACACCAGGCTGCACAAGTAGGTCGGACAGGTAGGCATCCAGGCAGGTCTTGAACATCTCCGGAGAAGGAGACTCCACAGCCTCCCTGGGCAGCCTGTTCCAGTGAAGAAGACTGCACAACTTCTCTGGGCAGCTGCTCTGTTATCCCGTGCTCTGTCACCCTCTCAGTAAAGTTTTCCTCATGTGCAGATGGAACTTCCCCTGTTGTACTTTGTGCCCATTGCCCCTTGTCCTGTCACTGGGCACTGCCATCCACTTGGCACCCGCCCATTAGATATCTATAAAATGTGAGAAGATCCCCTCTCGGCCTTCTCTTCTCCAGGCTGAACAACTCCAGATCACTCATTCTTTCCACAATACAGGAGATGCTCCAGGCCTCTCATCTTCTTTGTAGCTTTCCACTGGACTCTCTACATTAGTTTTCTGTCTTTAATGAACTGGGAAGTACAGAACTGGACACAGTAGTCTGGATGCTATCTCCCTTGTAGGCCTTTCCTCTGACTCTGATTAAGAGAACCCAGTCCTTCCATTGCCATTACCCAGCTCCATGCAGTTCAGACCTTCCCTAATGTTGAGGGTTACACCTCCTGTTCTTCCCTGCCCATCCCTCCTGAGGAGCCTGTAGCCATTCGTCTCTGCATTCCAGACTTGTGAGCCATCCCACCACATCTCACTGAGGCCCAGAATATCCTGGCCCTGAGACTGGACTAAAACTTTCAGTTCACCTTCCTTATTTCCTATGCTCCATGCATTTGTGTTGAGGAACTGAAGTTGGGCCAGAAACTGGCTTACTGGCTGGCTTTGTGCTGCTTTTCAAGTTCTCACCCACAGATCTCTGTTCTTGTTGTTGTCTCTGGGCAGCCACTGCTCATACTGCTTTCACCGTTCCCCTTCCCCAGCAGTTTTAGGCTTGGCAAGCCTGTAGCCAAAGTTGTTCTTTGACAGATGAACCACATCAGTTCACAACAGACCAGATTTCTCAGATAGAGTGCGACTGCCTTTCTCTCTTGCAGGATTGACTTCATCAACACAGGCGTAGGAGGAGGGAGGAGATGACAAAGCAAGAAAGCAGCCTACTGCTGCCCAGCTCATGGTTTTCCAGCCAAAAGCTGATTGTTGAGCTTTTGCAGGCCCATGAGAATACTGAGAGTGTGGAGCATCAAGGAAGACTTTCAAAGTAGGCAGGGGGCAGCCAGGAAAAAGTTGCTGTCTGCATTAATAAAGGGAACAGAAAATGGGGTTACTGTGCAATCAAAGCTCAAGGACGATTATGATTTCATTATTTCCATGTATATGATTTTTATTTTCATTCCAAATGAACTGCCACTACCAGTTCAAAATCACAAATTTGGTACAAGAAGTTGGAAGAGATTGTGCTGCTAAATGGCTAATATCTTGCTGTCTGCAGTGAGTGGCTCAATTTTATCTTGAAATTAGTCTCCAGATTCATTAGAAAATCCTGGGACCACTGAATGATGGGAAAGGGAGGGATTTTGTTTCCTAAACACACTGCTGTCTACTTCAGCCTAGAACTCTCCATCCACTTTGAGATTGTTTTCTCACTGAACACTGTATAAATTGGTGGGGTTTTTTAAAGGGCTTTATGTTCTGTATTTTACCACAGTGCAGACGCCTGCAGTTCTGGAGATGCAGCTGGTTACAAGAGCAATAGCAAAAAAGAAGGAACAGTGAGTTTCAGATAGATTAGTCTTATAACAAAATGCTTCTGTGTGCTTAATTAGAAATGCTATATAATGTTGTAATGAAATACAATTAACCCATCACACTCCCTCAAATAACCTTTGTCTGTGGATCCTCACTAAATGCTTACTCCCCCCACTCCTGATGTAGCTAAGTATTTTTGTTGTCTAAATGTCAGCTCAAATAATCTTTGCTATGTCGAGTGTTGAAATTGTGGCCGACAGCCCAAGTTTCCAACACTGGAGGAGTTAGTTGGGCACAGCCTTTCTTGCCTGAAGCCCACCACTGCAGGCCCTCATGCTGTCGAGCCAGTGTCCTTTCAACTCAATGAGACTATATTGGCATGGGAAGTCTTTAAAGCACTGTGAAGTGATTAAGAAAAGAGAATGGCAACCCTGCTCGCCAAGGAGGCTGATGTTAGGCTAACTGCTGTCAGCTCAAATGCACTAGGGAATTGGCCTGATGCTGGGGTTGTTGGAAGCCAACCCACAGAGCATGAGCAGCAGCATTATGGGATCACAGCAAGGGAAAAGGAGACGCTGTGTGTCTTTCTTGTTTCTTCATGGTGCTCAGAGTGCATGTAACAACAGCTGAAGAAAACCTTGCTGTCACCTTTACAGCTGAGCCAACAATCTCAAGCCTTATTTAGAAGATTGCAACTGTGAAAATGAGTGCTATAGATAATATATGCATAAGATGTGCGTAGCGTGAAATATTCACTTGGTTTGAAAATAAATTATTGTTGTACTGTTTGGAATTTGAACTTTTAGTCAACCATGCTTGCTTGTTTCACCCACCTCTATTTTTTTGAGCAAAAAGAACAAGCATTTCTGTGAATAATTACATCTCATTAAAAAATAGTAATATACAACTTCAGGAAAGTACTTATTAACTTTAACAGAACTGACAAGATAATTGTGTACTTCTTTTTTTTTTTTAATTCTTTCAAATTCATTCTGATGCTTTGGAACAAGGATTTGCACTGTTTTCCATCAGTCACTTATCTGAAAACTGAAGAAGACAGACTTACATACGTTTTGCCTGAATTTGGGCTAGCCTGCCCTTGGGAGCAAGAATTACTGAACAAATACCCCTATGAGATGGTATGTTTAAGTATCCAGTAATCAAGCCATTTAGCTCCTTGACTAGATGATCATTTTTACATTCTTCTTGCTCACT
This sequence comes from Lagopus muta, assembly GCF_023343835.1. NCBI lineage: Eukaryota > Metazoa > Chordata > Aves > Galliformes > Phasianidae > Lagopus > Lagopus muta. The sequence continues at coordinate 132,423,791 of NC_064433.1, read as the reverse complement.
TTGTCCAGATCATACAGGTCGCAAATGAGTACAATAGCCACTGCCACGATATTTTAGAAGTTGTGAAAATGCAAGAGCTTGACAAGGTAAGCCTTTGCTTCAGTAACTTTCCTTGCATGATAGCAAACAAATACGATAATGAAATTGTTTCTTTGTAGCTTATTTAGTTGATGGTTTTATCTGAAGAAGACGTTCATTTATGGACAAAAAGAGCACTCATTCAAGATATACTGGAATTCTTAATGTGACCACCTCTTAGACTGTGATGTTGCAGGCACAAAACACAAGGCCATGGATGCATATCTCCCATTATATCCACAGATCCACAGCACGTCTCTTTGTCTTCCTGCTCTTTGTTATGCTTCCTTGCCAGGTTCACCCCAGGATGCTCCCACTAGTGTCTGAGCTTGGCTCAAGCCAGGTGGGGAGCCAAGCTCTGTGCTCATCCCCCTGCTTCTGTGCTGATGTGTGTGTCCTTTCACTGAATCACACTTCACATGTCACTAGTGTAAAATTGGTGAAAATTCATAAAGGATTTTGTGCAATAGGTGGAGGATTGCATCACATCATTTTGGAGGTCTCTACCGCCTGAAAAAATAGCATTTATCTCCTTGCCAGATATATGCCAGCTGTTCAAGTACTATGACAGATATCTATTCAAGGTACTGTAGACATGTTTGTTGTAATTACTTTAAGATTTTTGTCTTTTTGGTAGTTCCAGCTGGAGAGAAAGACCAGCCGTTTATTGTGTACCGTACAATGAGATTTTCTTCTCAGTCTATATGTAGATATAAATTTTGAGCCAGTGAGTTTGGATTTTGAAAGGAGACAGTGGAACTTGAGACTACAGCCATTTGCTGCCGTATCTTCAGTTCACAGAATCACAGAATATGTGAAGCTGAAAGGGATCCGTAAGGATCATCAAGTCCAATTCCTGGCTTCGCATACGACCACAGTCGAAAGTTCTTAACACCAATGGAGGATGATGTTATAAATGTGATCTGGGGTTCTGGAATGAGGATATGCATGGATTCTAAACTACAAGAGGGTTATTTTTCCTTTGATAACTTTACTGTATTTCTCAGTGACATTCCACGCAGACATACAGTTTTCTGCTCAGAATAATTTACTTCTTATTTACAGCAGGTCATCAAGCAGCATCTAGTAATTAATTCAGGAGGTGCTGCTTGCTTCTAGGACCTTTTTCCTTCTGCTAATAAATATAGTTTAATTATTGCCATAAGAGGAGGAAAACAATGGGCTTCTTTCATGACATAAATTGTAATCACAGCTGAAACATGTTTCATGCTGCTGTAAACATCTGTACATGCAGTTCCATATATTTACATTGTAGGAAATGGATAATATTCTCCTTGGTGACTTCCTGGAGGAGGTGTCTGTCCACTATCTGAAGTCAATCAGAATGTTCAGTAAAAATGTTAAAATCTGGCTGCTTAATGCTTTGGAAGAGCTTCCAATGTCCCTCCAAACATCCAAATGTGAAGGTGAGGAACAGAGTGATTTTCATAAATAATCTTCACTTCAATTGCAGAAAAGATTGGGTTACAAGGCTCTTAAATTATTTTTTAAACATTTTAGCTGATGACCTTGATAGAAGAAAGGACTAGAGTTAGTTGGCACACAGTTAAAAATAAATGGTCTCAATTGGTGTGAGGACAAATTTAAGCCCAAATCATTCCAAGTTCCTGGTTAATTAAAGTGTACTTGAATCTTTTTAAAGACCTGTCTTTTGCCATGCTCACTTTGGCTGTGTTGATGACTCTTAAAAATAAGCACCCTGCCCTCTGAAATGTCGGTATTGTTCTGTCTCTTTTCCTTGCAAGTGGTTTTATGCAGATAAATTAATTAATGAATATAGGGCAGTTCAACATAAAGTAGAAGAAAAACCCCAAAGGCCTATAAGGGAAAATGTGGCTCTGTCATTAGAGCAGGATTTTAAAATCTTGTAGTATACAAAGGTGTGTGATCCTAAGTACATACATACATATGTACTTTGATTTATGTATGCAAATGTATTCATACGTACAAAATGTTCAAGGTCATGTTGGGTGAGGCTTTGGGCAACTTGATCTAGTAGAAGAGGTCACTGCCCACAGCAGTGAAACTAGCTGATCTTTAAGGTCCTTTCCAACCCAAGCCATTCCATGATTCTATAGTTTATTTATTACACGGAATCATAGGATGGTTTAGGCTGCAAGGAACTTTTAAGATCATCTAGTTCAGTTATGCTGAAGAAACCAGCTAAAGTAAAATGCTGCTTAGTTTCTCCATGAATGAAAACCATCTCTACAGTGAGAAAGATGGGATCCTGCATGGATACAGGACTGCTTGCACATGTGCTGAAGGATGGCTTGCAGTCAGTTTCAAATCTGGCAGTCCTTACGTTCAGGCAATTGATAGAGCAAATTTAGTAATTTGTTTTTAATGCATTTGTGTGTATGAAAGTAAAAGTAATTAATCAACCAGAATGCTTTGTATGCATACTGTGGGCTTTGGGGTTTGTACAAACTTTAGAGAAACAGAATTCACTTAAAAACCATTGCCTGTCTGCAGATTTAAGTTGCTTTATACTTGATTTTCCTGCAACTAAGAATCAGTTTGTTATATTTTATTCTTAAAAAAGATATTCTTGGACCACAGAGTTAGTAATTCTAACATTATGGACAGGATCAAGTAGAGCAACAGAAATCAACTTTTATTAACAGTGCTGAAGAATTATAGATACATAAGGGTGAAAATGCAAACTCTAATCAAAACAGAAAATTTAGTATTCATGCTGCCATCAGTCCTTATGGCATCTAAAACCATACTTATAAAAGAACGTTGCTCTTGTTTGAGAAGTATTTCATGGAAAAAAATATTGGAAGTATTGTTCCTCTGCATCATGATTCACATATTTCTAGTGAAGGAAGAGCAGTAATCTGGGCTGCTTACAAGCTTTAAATTTGTGGGTCCCCAGCATAGATAGTAGCTCAGCTATCTCCCTGTGCTCTGAGTTAGTCTGTTGCTCCCACAGGGATCTGCTTTACAATTTAAAGAGATCTGCCTGCATTAATGTCTTTAAGAATGTAAAATATTAATGATATGAAACACCTGCCTCTTCTTCTTTAACAGAAGTTACAGTATTTATAAAAAGACTCAGGAGAAAGACAGATCTTTCTAATATGGCCAAGGTATGTTCCAGAATCCATGAAACAAAACAGCTGAGCACCTCATGCACTCAAGAAGCCCACACGCAGTAAGGATCATTTATGAGGTGCTCCACTGTAGTAGAAGAGCAGCAGGGCACAGGTGCTATTATCTGTATACTAACCATGGTCCTAACCATGCTCACCCTCCTACTTATTTCTGCCCACAGTAAGTATGCTGAGGGGCCCTTTGGGCTCTGTGAGAGCCTCCGAGATGTGGTTAGTGGTTGCTATCCTGCAGTTACTCAGTGCTGCATTATTATGATGGGCTGCGCCCTTCCTGTAGCTTCACTTCCATTGCTGTCCTTAAATACTTGCAAAATCACAGCACATGCAGTACAAGATACTCCCAGTATGCCCATCTGGCTTAAATGACTTCACTTTGTCCTCACAGCAAAGGAATAAAAGAAGGGAACTGTGACTCCTTGGGTTACACAGCAGCATCCCATCTTTCATTAATAAATACAGTTTTCCTTTATGGGAAAGCTTCACCACAGCCAACAGCATATAAAATTTAAACCTCACAGTTCAAAAAAAAAGCAGTTTTGGAGGCATTTTTTAATTTAAAAAAATGCATAAACGTGCATAGGTGTCCTAACATGGGCAAAAGGTCTACATCTATCAAGTGCCAAGGACTTGTAGTTGCCATTTCCTGCAGCAGCACTTTGGAGATGCTGAACACTAGAAAAAAAATCAGCTTCATAACACTGCATGATTCTTAACAGTACTTCTTACCCATCAAACCACTCAGTCCCACAAGACTGCATGTGCCAACTATTCCCAGTCATTTGGACCGGATTGCTGTAGTTAGACTTTACGCTGTTGTGCTTGGGCTTGAGGCATGACATCAAGGTGCTGGTTGTAGCTTTTTTATTCTTCCCTGCACATTCCTAATGCATGGAAGAGCTGTGAAGACTCAACATTTAATTTACACCCTTGAGATTTAGGGAAAAAGAGTTTTAACCTAGCTGGAGGGAATTCTCCAGCAGCAGCCTCTAACTGCTTTATACTGCGCACTGTTTAACCTGCACAAAGTGAACATTCTAGACCTGAGAACCTGGGTCAGGTCTATACTTAGAGTAAAGGACACTCTGAGCCTGGTTCCTCTTCATGTTAACTGGCACTCTTTGCACAGGTAAATGATATTTGCACCTTCTCCAGAGCCCCTTTAAAATACATACAAAGGGCAGAGGAGCTCCAGAGTAACTGATGATCAGTCCCATTAGTCCCAGTTTAAAAACAACAGCTTCAACAAGTGAAAAAATGTGAGCCTTGTAAATCAACATCCCCGTAGTCTTCCAGCAGCTGTAGCCTCAGGTATAACTTCTGACCTTTCCCAAGGCATTTATACCGGGCTCCAGAAAGCAGAGCAGAAAACAAGAGTCAGATAAAGATTATATTGCAAAATTACCCTATCCATCTAATGCATACCAGAAGATGGCTAGCTGGACAACACGAATATTTAAGATGTTCATCATGTGAGAAACACACAGATGCTTCATGACGAGGTGAATGTCACTCAGAGAAAACCAATCGGTGTTTTAGTTGGTCAGACCAGTCCCTAGGCTTGTGTGTGCTTTACTATTTGCCCTGGTTGTCCTCATCAGATACTCAGATAAAGTAGGCATGCATAGAGCAAGTGATGTTCTACTCCTGAGACCCATCTAGCCATCTGAGATGAAGGTTGTATCCCCATCCATCTTGGGGTAGCGAGCCCCAGGATTTGATTATTTCTTGCGAGAAAAAGTACTTTCTTTCATTAGTTATAAAATTTGTGCCCTTTTTCACGCAGTTCTTCCTCTGTCGCATTCTTTCTCAGTTATTTCTATCTCAGCCTGAGGTTTAATTCTCTCATATGGGAGTCATTTGGTCTTTCTAATCGTCCTTCAAGGTTTTCTCTCTCTGAAAAGCACATTGAATTTCAACCAGAGACAGGTGGTCAAAGCAGGTGACAGTGCTCCTAATGAGAACTGTTATTGAGGGACTGTGCAGCTGCAGCTTCTGAATGGTGTAAACACTCTGTGCCTTGTAGAGCACTTTGCAATAATTTAGCCACCTGGTGAGAAAATCTGAACAATTTTGGCAGGGTCAGCATTCAGAAGAAAAAGTAACTTTCCCATCATGTGTAGATAAAGCAGGCTGATATTTGCTACTACCTGGATGTACGGAAGTAATTAGAGTACAAGAAAGTGCAAATTCTCTGTGAGAAAGGAATGTGGATATAATGCTTGTCATTTCCAAGGGCTGATTCCTGTCTTTGATAAGCTGTATTTAAGTGTTGTCAGGGCCAGCTCTTAGTAATTCAGAGCATTATGGTTTGTGAAGTGTAATGGGTAAAGAAAGAGAGTGGCCTAGCATACAGGAATATGGAGCTGTGTTCCCAGTGTTCTCATTGTGTGCTCTTGCTGCAACCAGCAGCTCTTCTTCCAATGCTGGAAACTCCACGTAAAGCAAGAAAAGGAGCTTTGTCTTTAACTTGATTGAAAAAGACTACCGAGAGTCAGGCAGCTTGTGATATTTGAGTAATGCTAACACAATAGTGGAAAACCAAAGTGCTGGGCTGAGTTATACTTGCAAATAAGTGTGGTGTGATAGAAAGTGGTGATCTCTGCCATGCACCCGATGAATGGCAATTGTTCAAATGTTCATGAACCCTGAAGTCTTCTCTGAAGTTTACAAGAAAATATTTTTCCTCTAGTAGACCAAAGTTAGCACATGGATTATATACATATAAGCCCAAATTCAGCAGAGCCTGTAGGATCTCCCACATTTCAGTATGAAAGCGAGAGACTAAATGTATGGATGGATGAATTGTAACAGACTCAGATTTAATTCCTTTCATTATTTACCACTTAAAACATTTCAATCAGGATATTAGCAATTAATTAAAAAAAAAAAAAGAGAGAGAGAGAGATGAGGATAAAAAGCTAGGCTGAAAATCCTCTGCAATATCTGTGTGTGTAGTATTTATAGGGACAAATATGAAACCAGATTCATTCACAAATGACTCACAAGCAAAGAAATGGGACAAATTCCCTACTAATATCACTTTAATTAATACTGTATTTTTAGTCTTATTTTTACCTTCTCAGAGGATAGAAAAACTCAAGAAAACTCACTTTTGAATGTAATTGAAACACATATTAAGGACAAGTGGCACTGAGGAAAAGTAAATCCTAATAAATGGTTTCATTTTTTTCAGACAAAGTACCATTATTTGGCATAACTATAATAACTGCAGGCAAAAATATTGCCCAGATACTTCAAGCATCTGTCATCCTTGTCTGCTCCATCACAGACACTACCACAAAGTCTCATTGAAAATAATATCACCCAGAACAAAACCCACTCAAAGACAGCTTAAGATTCATCTCCTTTGATGCTTTTTTTTTCCTTTTTTTTTTTTTTCTTCCATTTGGAGTCTAGTGGTAAATGTAAAGCCTCACTTCTAACTTAGCACTGAAAGGGAAGCTTTTTTGACTGAGTTGAGGGCTTGTGAAAGTGAAAGACATTAACTGTTTTCTTAATAAATGCAGACAATGAGGATAGTCTTGAACAACAACAGCAAAGTCACTGTTCTGATCTCGGATTTGAATGCTGTCATCAATCAGGGATTGCTGGATGTGCCTGGAAACCTCTTTCAAAAGAAGTATGGAAATCCAAATGAACTGCAGTACAACATAGAAATCAAATGTAATTTTTTCTATATTTTCCTATCCATTTAAGCCTCTGCCTGACGTTGTTAAAGCTCTAGCATGTTTATTCATGGCATCTGCCCTACTGGGAATTACAGCCTTTCAGTAACCCTAAGTACTGGAAAAGAGCCAATAAAATTGAGAATGGAGCACGCAGTTATATCCGTTTAATTTTAAAGGTTAAGAATGAAAGGCTTTGATTCTCTCTTAATGCTTTCTATGGCGGTGCGAGTGGGTTTTGTGTTCCCAAATGATACACCTTCCAAAAGAAGGCTGATAAACAGGGACATTTTATGATTTGCTTTGATAAAAAGGAGTTTCCTAGAATTACATTTTGCATTTTCCCATTATTAATTGCAGTCACGAAATCTCCTCCTGTGGCCAGATTTTACACACTGTGTGCTGAACTGGATGAGGACCTTTCGTCTTTCACATCTTTTTGCTCTGTTAGGGCCTGCAGAATAGATGCTGTGCTGTAAACACTAAAACACATGGTTCACATGCAGCCATGACACGATACATTTGCCAGTCTACCGAAAAGCTATAGGAACATAATGGCAAGTTAATTCTAATATTAACAGACTGCCATTTAAATCATTAGTAAGAAATGGGTAAGATGGGCCGTCTGTGCTTAGAGCTGATGGAGGAATCCTCAGCTCTTTGTTCCTGGCCCGCCGCAGGCGTGCTCCCTGATAGGGGATGCACCACCACCTGCCTGTGACGGCTTTTGGCAGGAATAATAATTCTCTTTGTTCATAGAGCCATTAAGAGAACCATCTGAATAATGTTGATATGAGACTTAAAATCAAAAGCAATGCACAGGAGCTTTTTATTACATTCGCTCTTTTTATTAATTATTGTGTTTTCAGAGGTGGATTCTCTGCATTCTCAGTTTCCATTCCTTTTCCAAATTGCTATTAATAATAAACAAAGATTTACAGACCCTATGCATATGTTTTCTGACAATAAAACCTGTTAGCTAGAAGGGTATAGATTCAGAGAGGTACAGTCATGATGCAGCTTGCGGCACAGAGTGGTAGCTTCTAATCTTTTGGGGGAACATCTGCAGTGCTTTTTGGCAATGCTATATATATTTCCATAGAATACTATGGAATATCTGCAGTTACTGTTTTCAAACAATTCTCTCCTCCACAACAGATTTTTCTTTTTCAACCATGTAGAAGTTTAGATAAGAAATTTGGCATTGCATATAGCCATATTTCAGCTTGCACCTGTGCAAAGTTTACTCTTTCCACTTTGTCCATGACAATTATGCCAGTGCAGACACAGTAGTAATGGCTATGGGGCCAGACAACATGCATACCATGGTCCTAAGGGAACTGGCAGGTGTGGTTGTTGAGCTGTTCTCCATCAAGCCATGGCTGACAGGTGAATTCCTTGGAGACTGGAAAAAGGGAAACCTCACTCCCATTTATAAGAAAGGGAGGAAGGGTGACCTAGAGAACTAAAGGCCAGTAAGCTTCACCTCTGTTCCTGGGAAGCTTATGGAACAGATCTATGGCTCTACGTCCAGGTGGAGGCCAGTAATGTGTGGTATCCCCCAGGAGACCATCTTGGGACAAATACTATTTAACAACTTTGTCAATGACGTAGACAGTGGGATTGAGTGCATCCTCAGCAAGTTTGCTGATGACACCAAGCTGAGTGGTGCAGTTGATACAGAAGAAGAAGGGATGCATCCAGAGGGACCTTGATAAACTTGAAAGGTGGGCCCCTGTGAACCTGTGTTCAACAAAACAAAGTGCAAGATTTTGCACTTGGGTTGGAGGAATCTCAGATATGTATACAGACTGAGAGAAGAACTCCTTGAGAGTAGCCCTGCTGAGAAGGACTTAGGAGCCCTGGTAGATGAAAAACTGAACATGAGCCAGCAGTGTTTGCTTGCAGCCTGGAAAGCCAAATGTATCATAGGCTGCATCAGAAGAGGGGCAATTGTCCCTCTCTATTCTGCCTTCAGGAGGCTCATCAGGAGTATAATGTCCATCTCTGGAGCCTTCAGCACAAGAAAAATGTCAGGCTTTTGGAGAGAGTCCAGAGGAAGGCCACAAAGATGATCACAGGGCTGGAGCAGCTCTCCTGTGAAGACAAGTTGAAGGAGATGGTCTTGTTCAATTTGGAGAAGAGAAGACTGCAGGGAGACCTCTTTACAGCCTTCCAGTATTCAAAGGGAGATTATAAACATGAGGGAAAACAACTTTTTACATGGGTAGATAGTGATAAGACAAGGGGGAAAACTAAAGGAAGGAAGATTTAGGATAGATATCTGAGGAAGTTTTTCACTGAGAGGGTGGTGAGGTGTCGGAACATATTGCCCGGAGAGGTTGTGGATGCCCCATCCACAAGGATGGTGTTCAAGGCCAGGTGGGATGAGGCCCTGAGCAGCCTGATCTACTTGGGCTAGCAGTTAGCAACTCTGCCTGCAGCAGAGGGGTTGGAATTTGATGCTTCTTGAGGTCCCTCCCAACCCAAGCCATTCTATGATACTATGATTCTATGATTCTATAACATAAACTTGAATTCTGAGTAATTTCTAAGAAATTGCACAGTTGCACTAATCAAAATGCTATAAACAGAGGTCTTAGTATATTTAAAGCCAAATATAACAGAAAAAAAAAAAGCTAGAAATGGCAGCAAGCCAATCACTTGATCTCCCTTCTATATTTCACAGGTTTGAATGACCTATTATCTTCACTGGCACATTCTACAGATATTCGAGTTCTCCTAACCTGTGTATATTCAGATCTTCAGGCTTTTGTCATTCAGGTATAAAATTAATTTAACCATTTCAGAAAAGGAAGAGTGATCACACCATTTATCCCTCTACACTCTGTCAAAAGTTTGAAGGAGATACATTATATACTAGCAACATGACCAGACTGCAGATTTGCATAAATACAATTTATGCATGCTGCAGAAAAAGGGAGAATTAATTGGCATACAAAAATTCCATCTGTGCGAACAACTACAAATGTATTTCTATGCATATATCCACTTCAGTGATTACAGTATTTGGTCTCATTTTGTAGATGCACTCTGTAACACTGCCTTATAAATCAAGATCTCTAAGAAAAATGTCCATATAAATAAAGTGAACACTTAATGACTGCTGAGATTGTTGATTTATGGAACTGTTGATTTTCAGAAGGTTGTAGGAGAGTGAGAAATGCTAGTGGAATGGTTCTACCTCTCATGAAAGATTCAAGTATGATCATCTTTGTGTATAGACCTCTCCCTAGGTTACCAATTCTTGCTTCCCTGGTCCATCAGTGATCCAGAGCTGGCGGTAGTTTGATAGTAGCACTGCATTCTGTTGGTTGGACAGACCAGTGAATCTGGGGCTGGAAGGTAGTTAAATTCTTTTTTTTCTATTTATTTTTCTGAAGAAGCAGGATAAACTGTACTTGTTTCTTCAGCTTTTCTTCCTAATATTTTGAGTGGGTTTTATAATTAGAAATAGCATTTTGCAGTTCTGTGGTGCCTTCATCTCACAGAACCCTCAGCTGCAGAGAAGATGGAGGTTCACAGTTATAGGGTGTAAGGCAATAGCCACAGCAAAGGAAAAATTCAAAAGATTAAAAAAAAAAACAAAACAAACATGAAGAAGTTACCCAGAAGGGTGGAGAATACCTCAAAGACATTCAGAACTTGGCTGGAAAAGACCTGAAAAAAGATGACATACAAAGATCCCTTTCAACCTAAGTTATTTTAACTTAATTTTCCATCTCTGTATGCCGTCTGCACAGGAAAACAGTCCATAACACAATAAGGGACTCTTTTAACCGGCTTCATCATAAAGCATCTTTTTTTTCTCTATTTGCAGCCAAGCAGGAATAAACAGGAGTTTATAAAACTGGCAGCTGATTTCCAGTTGAGATGGAACTTCCTACTGAGCGCAGTAAGCAAGGCGATGACACTCAACTATGCAGACAGTTTTGGTAAGTGAGAGCTTTGTGTCTGTCAGCTGATGTGACCTGAGATGGCAGAGGGACCTGATCGTTTCAGCAGACATGCAGTCAAGCTATAATCCAAATGAGCATCACCTCTCTAGGATGAGCACAAGGGAGAACGGGAGAAAGATGCAGCTGGAGATGGCAGGGGAGCAGGACTCCCTGTTTTGGTAGAGGCCATCATTTGAGGTGAAGCAGATAACGGCATCCTTAGATGCAAACCTCGCTTCACCCCCATTGCAGGAACTCCATCAGGAAGGGGTGATGGAGATCTGGGGCACCAGCAGCCCTAACCATAATAATTCCATATATATCAGGTGGTAGCTTCCAGATTCCCATATTCTTTCTGTACAATACAGTAACAGCAGATCCAAACACTTGTCAAAAATGCAGTTAGTTCTTCCTAGAGAAGGTATAGGCTCCTTCCTTTTGCTTATGCCTTACACTGACACATTAGACTGATTGAAAACTAATCACTCCTTCAGCTGGATGCATTTTGTCTCTGTTGTAGTGCTCAGAGCTGTCTAGCACCAAATCCAACACATACTAGTGTAAAGCAGGAGAAGTGAGAGGCCTTTGCAATCGCATTTACTGAAAGTGCCTTGAAGTGGTACCACTGTGTCTTGAATCAACTGTACCTCTTCTATATTGCATCAAACCCAACTTCCTTTCTCTTTATTTGTAAGACCTTTCAGAGGCTATCTGTCCTTTATTTATTCTGGAGCAATGCACTGTCTCCTCAGAGTAGCATCTCAACCCAGACTGCATGAACTACCTTTCAGACTTTCAAAGAAGCACCTTCGTAATTTTTTGTGTTCTGTTGGAGGGAGCTTCACACCAACAGCCAAAAAAGCCTCATTATCTTCTTAGACATACCCCTTCAAAGCTCAGGGCTTTGTGTTTCCTACAAAGACATAACAAAGTGGTATGCTAAGGTTGCTGCCTTTTATATTCTTCAGCATTCTTTCCTTGTTACTGGCTGTGTTTGTGTATATACATGCACAGCCCTTTTCTACACCTAGCTGTTACCTTTTGCCTCATAATTAGGTTGCAAACTCCCTGGAGCAGGATTGGAGGTTTGCTCTCTGACTGCATGGAATACAGCACAGTCGGGTCCCTTGTCCATGGCCGGCTGCATCAGAGTAATAATAACCACATCTATCTCTGCAGAAGTGTTGTGCACAAAACTCCCCAAACTTAGATGCAATATTTTGTGCCATGAGTGAAAATTGTGAACGAATTCCAAGAACAGCACTGGAGGCTCAGTGTTTATTAAAATTGCCAATGATGATGAAATCCTCTTCCCACCTCGAGAAGAGCTTAATGAATCGCCTCCCTGTTCTTTAGTTGTTAGTGGCTGGGGACACAATTAATACCATCTGATCTAAAGCATCCTATCCTCTGCTGAGCCTTCCTCAAACTAGTTACAAACAATATTTTCATCTCACATTATACAGTCTTATTATTGTACTTCATTAACATTGAGATTTAATTCATTTTCACATATGACAGAGTTTTTAAAGCGCCTTTTAATCTTTCTCTGTGATGTTCCAATTAAATTGGTCATTATCTTCTTTCCTAAAAGCAGTGGTTCCTTTAGATGTTGGGTTATGTGATGTAACAATGTCCCATCTTTCCTAGGTCTCTATTCCCACATTTCTATTTGAAGCCTCAGTGGGCAAGGCTTAGTTATTTTAACAAGCCACTCTGCACTCAGGCCATTGCTTTTCATAAATGTCTTAAATCTCAGCATTTCATAAAGAAATGGTGGGGACCCTGCAAGTCAAAATATGCTGCATCCACTGAGGATCCACAATTACTTAGGCAAAATGTAGAATTTTTGGTAAATGTGTGTCATGTTAATGCAGCATGCATCCCCACAGCGTAAGTCACATAGCAGAAACCAAATCCAAACTCACTTCTGGCTGGGGGTCTTGCTTGAAACTTAGCACTTCTGACACACATAAAAGTTACTTCTGAACTCAGGATTGTCTTTTGCCCAATTCCAACCCTGCCTCCTCATGGATGATGCTCAAGTGCAATCGAAGGAACCTGCATTTAGTCCCCTGTAAGGCTGAAAGGAGCAACAGCAGTCAGGGCACATGAAGTCATGGGACTTCACAGCATTAAGGGACATGGTTTACTGATGGGACTCTGTAGGTCAGGTTGATAGTTGGGCTTGATGATCTTCTCCAACCGAGATGATTCCACAGTTCTACGCTAGAGCTCTTCTATTATCACCTCTTTCCCAGCATATGTGCCTCTCCTTATCTCAGACACAAAACCTTATATCAGCTGACCACCTACATTTCCTTTATTAGTATCTCCTCTGAGGCATTCAGGGGAGTACAGCCAAGCCAAGGTGGCTGGACAGTCACCTGCATACACACTGTAAGCACTTTCAACCACAGGTGCCAGTCAAAACTCAGTGGCCTCCCTGAGTCCTTCTTTTGGCTTTTGGCAACTATAACTTGGTTTTTTGGCATACACAGCTGCAAGGTAGGCCATTTAATGTCATAGGTATGGAAGAAACTGAAATCTGTAGGAGGGTTAGCTTGGGGAGAGGTTAAATAATTTATCTGTGTTAGGGGGAAATGCAGACAATGCATGCTAGTTAATAGGCCTTATAAGAGCAGTGAATCTGGGGGGATGAACTTGAATAGAAAAGTGAATAAACACAAGCACATTTTTCTCTGTTGGTAAAATTTGGGAAAAGGTTTTTTTGTTTATGTTTAAAATCCATATTCAGTGCCCATTTTGCTGTGGTAGTTGAAGGTAGTCATTATGCAAGCATTATTTGATAAGTGCTAGACTGCTACTTTGTCTAGCCCATCACTACAATGAAGCTCTTCAAAAAAAAAGAACACATCAGGAAGGTATATGAAAATTAAGAGGTTGCTACAACTACTTCTGGTTTTCTTTAAATCCAGGATCCTGGCATTTGTTTAATTTGCTACTCTTGGATTACGTTGCTCACATCTTCCAGTCCTATATAGAGGAGGAGGAGGAGGGAGAAGAAAGTTTTTGTGTCACACAGCAAAGCGACCAGCCTGTTCTGTGGGTTTATGAGCCCAGCTACTTCGGGGACTACTTTGCAGAGGAAGAACCTCAAGCTCAAGCTCCTCAGTCAACTCTCATAAGTTTGATGCTGAACCAGAGTGACATCAGATTAAGCAACGTATATTCAGAGTTCTGAGTTGCTTGGGGGAGAAAGCCACAGAAATCAAGGTGAGATAAAATATTAACTCTGAAGAAAACTTAAAAAAATAAAAAAAAGCAATGCAGTAAGTTGTGGAAATCGGGAGAGGTGTAGACTTTGTAGTTTTTCACGTGTGTGAAGTAGAACTAATGAAATATGGGTTTGCATGGAGTTATGTCCACTGTCATCCATACCTCAAGCCAAAAGCAATTCCTGTTAATGGATTATAAACTTTACATTGCCTATCTCCCACTCACCCCATTCTTCCTTCGTTCTTCCTTCGTTTTCCAGAAGACTTTCATCTTTGTGTTAGATTCCCCAAGTGTCATCAAGCAAGAGCAGCCTTGTTCTGCTGGGTTTGGCACAGCTCAAGGGTTAGCAGGCCAAATGGAATTTACTGATCAGAAGAGAAAGCACATAGCGTAGCCTTTCTCACTGCTGAGAGCACTGAGAGACTGTTTCCTTCACCTAGCTATTAATTTTATCAAAAGATGCCGAAGTGTGAAACACTTTGAGTCTTTCTGCTGTGCCAGACTTTCTTGCAGTCAGCCCCCTGGCTCCAATTAGCAGCATAAGGGGTGACATGCAGGTAGAAAACAAAATGTCTGAGTCTTCTTAGGACACAAGGCTAAATCTTAGGACATATCGGAACACAGATCAAGCCTTTGTGGTTAATACAAGGGATATATTCATCACTTGTACGTTCAGCTGTTTTCAGATTTCTTTTTTGTGTAGTAACAGCACTCAAGACTCAGAGAACACTATGTTTTCTAGACTATGGAAAAGAACAAATGTCAGTGGCACCAAGATTAATAAGGAAATAACAGTTTTGAGGTGATCATGCTGTTGTTATTCTACTGCTTATCCTTCCAGGATGTACTCAGCTTCCATAACCTAGGACCAGGACTGGAAATTGACTGTTTTAAAAAGCATCTTTATTAGTTATAAAGTCTCTTGGAAGACACTTGCTTTTAAATATGAGATATGCTAAAACTAGTTCAGTAATGAAAAGCAGAAGGAGAAAGACACAAGGGAAACAAACAAGAATGGTTTACATACGTCATGGGCATGTTGGATAGATACTTTCATTTTTGAAATGGAATGTAATGAGCTATCCTCCCCTGCCACCTTAAGTTCAAAACAAACTGATCTGGATGCAGAATATGGCCAAGGAATCCCTAAATCAACAGTGGTCAAAAATTAGGAGATAAACCAGTAGAAAACCTATTCAATATCTTTCCTGCTTCTTATGTTCTTTCATTGTTCTGCCCTTAGGGGCATTTGTGTGGCCTCTACAACAACTGCAGTGCTCTTATACAAGTGACAACAGACAAGGATTTGACCCTGGTTTTGCTTTGCATAAGTGATATGCCAACAAATAAATGTGTAATTTTTGCATGTTTTGTATGGGACCTCAAGAACAGAGCAAGGCTGGTTAGAGTGAGGGACGAGTAAGTGCCAAAGTAGGAGCAAATGACTACAAAACCCAAAATGGGGAGCAGTATGACTTGTCAAGGTATCAAGGAGGGAAGGAAAAAGTGAAGGATGGAGAAAGTATAGGAAGAGCTTAGAGAGGAAAATCCTGCCAACTAAAGGACCTGAAACCCTGGGTTCCATCAGTCCATGTGCAAAATGCTGATAGTGGACTGAAAAACAGAGCCCAGTGAGAGCCTGCTAATGCTGTGCCTCAAGTGTCTGCAGCTAGTGAAGGAGATTAAAAACTGGAACCTGCAGCTCAGAAGGGTTTCAGGAGCTGTGATAGAGTGGGTGAGTATTTCTGGCACTGGTGTCCTTTGAATGGGTGGTAGCGCCCACCTCAGCCATTGCAGGCTCTCTCTCCTTGGGTGTCATACTAACTCCACAGATTTATGAAAAATGCAGTTCCAAACCATCTCCACCACCCACCACTTTGCTCATATTACCATATCTGTAGACCCCCAAGCTAGACACCCTGTAAATTCCTGTTGCAAAAGAATTTGTCTTCTGTGACTTTGGATCACCTTCCCATTCTCCCAGGCAGCCATCTGTCCCTGCCCCTACTAATCCCCTTTCAGACAGAACATGTATACAAACCCACAGCAGCCCGAACAGCAACCAGCAGCCAACATGCTGTCTCCTGGATGGTATTTCAGCTGCATGACTTACTGCTCTGTATATCAAGGGTGTGTTTTGTATTTTTTTTTCCCCTTAAATCCTTCACCTCACACAGCCTCTTCAGATCTCTTAGGCCTGGTGTCTCTCTTTATCTCCCATCCTCCACTTCTTCCTCTGCCAACAACACCAACCTCCGTATCTTTTTCATCTTGTCCCACAGAGCATTTCTGTGCCTTCTCTACAGCCTGTTATGCTCAGGAAAAATCTGTTCATCGCACCTCCACCCGCATCTCATTGAAATTAGTGCTAAAAACTCAGTTCTGCTGTGAAACCCTGGAAAAATGAGAGGGAGGACTGGTAACAGAAATCAGAAGAGAATCTCCCAAGCTTGCCCTTGCATCAGCAGCAGCAATATGTGCCTGTGTCTTAGCACATCTCTTCATGATCTTTTGGTTGCCACCTTTATTTTTTCTTTTCTTTCCCCATCTGTTTTTGGTCCCCCACCTCTCCTTCAGTGCTGAATATAAATTAAAACAGAGACACCATGTTTTTCCATGCATTTTGAGCAATGCAGCATATACATATCTTGTAATTTGAAGCATGAATACTGTTAATAATCTTGAGAATGGAATATATATTGCAAGCTGGTGACATCTCCCAAGGAAAATATTTTAATATTAAAAAAAAAAAAAGGCAGAGGGAGGGGAATGAGACAATACAAGATTTAAACAAACTGGCCTGATGGACAGCATTGCAGATTGAACTCTATCCAGCCGAGTGCAAGTAGTTTGAACTAATATCTGTTGGAACTCATGGCACAAAGAAAGATGCTCTGAGTGAACTTAAACTCGTAAGAGGGCAGCTCAGAGGACGTCAGACTGATCTTCACTCCTTATCACAGAGCTTCCAGTCGCTTTCTTTTAGCAAGAGTAGCAATTTTTCATCTAGAAAATCCTATTTTGTGTTTCCTCTCTTTGTTCACTTGTTACCAAATTAAAATCCTATTAAATTGCACACCTGCAGTGGGTTTATCTGCAGAGCACTGTGCTGTGGCTTTTAATCCATTTCCACGCCTCTGTACCATACAATATACTGCAAATCAGAGCAAAGAGGCTGAGGGAACACTGTTCACAGCTCTTTTGGCAAAAAGCAAAGCAAATACTTTGATTTGTTAAAAAGGGGGAAAAATAAGGAAGTATTAACTGCTTCACTTAAGTGAATAGGGAATGGTCATCTGAATAGTCTGTGTAATCCAGGACACAGAAATCAAGTAAAATAATTAACTAAAATGATCGAAAATAAGAGCACAGTGTTGACCCTGCTTTAATTCATTGACAAAATTTCCACTGATTTTAAGGAAGACAGGATTTCAGTATGTAAAAGCAGTCCCTGGGAGGGAGGGGGCAGCACTATGATTATTTGTTTTGGAGAAGAATAGTTGATAGTAGCCACATAAAGTGTGAGCACCAAAAAGGTGCTGGCACTACTGTTACACCTCTGCCATCCTATGGGGAAGCTCAGTGGTATATCCTCCTGTTGCTTTAACTGATGTAAAGTAGGTTGAGTATCAGCACAAAAACGGACAGGAAAAAAAAAACAGAATATGAGGCAGGAAAGTAGAGAGAAGACTTTCTTGTTTAACAAAGTTGATTTAGCAAAGATGATGAAGTTAAACAAACTGGCTTTAACAAGATGATTTACATGATTTACAGTTCTTCCAATCAAAATGCTTGCATGTTTCTTTTCTAACTTGCAGCTCACCCAGGTCATTTGGAAGACAAAATAGCAAAAACTTCCACTCAGTTGGATCTTGTGGTCAGAAGAAAAGCGCTTCTTACTCAAAGAGATGGACAGAATGCTTCTTTTCATTTTTGCCTCCCATTCCCAGTTAATTTTCAGAGAAAATCAGCCTGACTTTCAAAAACACTTCGTAAGCATAGACCAGTCTTACTTTCTAATACAATTTTAAGAAATAATATTTTCATTCTCTTAAGTTTAAGATCTTCCTCTGTAAATACTAAATGCCAAACTGTGCTAGTGAGACAGCTATTGCAAGTTGTCATGTGTTCTGGTTATTAGACTTCATTTGAATAAATCTTCAGAATGAAAAGGTGAAATGTGTGGTTTTGTAATTTTATTTCTTGGAGTTCAGACATCAAGGAAGCAGAAGGCCCATTTGAAGGCATTGTGTTAAACTTATCTGGAAACTGCAGAATAGATTGATGACCCTGAATCAGTGCTGCTTTGTATCAGCAGAATGCAATTTAAAATTGACATTTATTGCATGTAGAGCTTAGCACTGATTTCTGTGTCTTGAAAAACTCCCGCTTGCTTCCCACTTGTGCGGGATACAAGAGTCGATATGTCAGACCTAATTCTATTAACTGACATCAAATAGGTTGTTATTGATTTGTTTATGTCAGAAACTAAGTTGTTGGAATGTGCTCTACAAGCAGGGTATGAGCAAAGAATCTACAAAGAGGAACCTGGAGCAAACCTATATGTTAAGGTAAATTTAGAGAATGAAATACATGTGGCACATGCATCACAATGCACGAGGAATTCAACTAATTGTCATGTGCAAACACTGGGGAATTGGGTTTCTTAGGTGCTTTTGAAAAGTGTGTCCTGTGGGAGGAGGCTTCCTGGGTGTGCTCATTGTTTCAAGAGGGGACAGCTGCTCCATTAATTTTAATAAGGGACATTTCCTTAGCTAGAGAAAAGCATTCCTCGGGAGTTTATCAAACTTTTACTCATTTTGTGCTTGAGAAATCTACATTTATTTGTTCCTTGCATCTACACTCCTTAGCTCAAGCACTGAAATGGGAATCGGTAGACAAAATAGCACAGCCCATGCAGTCAGGACCATATGCTAAAGGAACAGCAGGAGAGCATTCAGTTCCCAGGCTGAGAACTTGGTGGGGAAATTACATACACCGGGGATGTATCTTTACTGTCTGAAAAATGAATTTCAGCCTTAAGGCTCGCTGCACTCCTTCAGGTGATTACGGTGAGGATAAAGGAATAAAATAAACAAAAAGAAGTTAAAAGTACTCAGCATTTCATAGATCCTTTACACACAAGATGAGATATGCATTTTGCTCCCATGAGGCAATCAAGCAGAAGCCATTGACGAACTCTGAAATCTGCTCTTCACAGCTTTAAAGGATCTGCTACATGTCCCTGAGAACCTGCAATGGAATAATAGCATCACAGAATCATTAAGGTTGGAAAAGGCCTCTCAGATCATCCAGTCCAGCCGTCAGCCCACCCCACCATGCCCACTGACCATGTCCCTCAGTGCCACATCCACACGGTTCTGGAATACCTCCAGGGATGGTGTCTGCACCACCTCCCTGGGCACCTGGTGCTACTGCCTCACTGCTCTTTTTATAAGAAGTGTTTCCTAATACCCAGCCTGAACCTCCCCTGGTGCAACTTGAGGCCATCACCTCCTGTCCTATTACTGTTACCTGGGAGAAGAGGCTGACCCCCTTCTCTCCACAACCTCTTTTCAGGTAGCTGCAGGGAACGATAAGGTCTCCCCTGAGCCTCCTCTTCTCCGGACTAAACAATCCCAGTTCCCTCAGCCACTCCCCATCAGGCTAGTGCTCCAGACCCCTCACAGCTTTGCTGCCTTTCTCTGGACACACTCCATGGTGTGGATATGTTTCTTGTAGTGATGGGGCCAAAACTGAACACAGCACTGAGGTGGCCTCACTGGTGCCAAGTGCAGAGGGACGATCACCCCCCTGCTCCTGCTTGGTCACACCATTTCTGATACAAGCGAGGATATCGTCGGCTTTCTTGGCCACCCGGGCTATTTCATACAATTGAGTTCGCAGCGCTGCTCTGAAGGGATCTACTGCCAAGTGAAGCACCCCTGTGGGGTAGAATCGTTTAAATAAACTCCAACATTCACGTCTTTGCCTGATTAAGATCTTGCCCAGCGAGCACAGCACACGCAGGGCTGCACGGCGGAGATGTGCCCCGCGCAGTGCAGAGCTGTCCAAAGGCAGCGAGCCGTTCCCGCTCTCGGCACTCTGTCTCCGTATCACACACGGGCCGGGCGGACCGGGGGGCGTTGCGGGCGGCCCCGCGGAGCCGCACTCGCAGCGGGCGGCCGCGGGAGGGTGCTGCGGGCCGCGCCGCAGAAGATGTCGGCGGCGCGGTGCTGGTGGTGGCTGCCGGCGCTGCTATGGGGCGGCGCGGGGGGCTACGTGGTTCTCAGCTCGGTGTCCTGGCCGCTGCCCGAGGCGGGGGGAGCGGCAGACGAGCTGCACAGCTCCTCCACCGAGGAGGCTCTGCCCGGCCTTCTGGAGGAGGCGGGCGGCATCTGGAAGCAGAGCTTCCCGGCCTCGGCGTACCGGGAGGACGCGGCGCTGGGCCCCGGGGCGTCGGCGCGGCGCTCGGAGCAGGGGGCCGCCCCCTCCCGGATGTTCTCGTACCGCCGGCAGCCCGCAGCACCGCCGGGCCGCGCCGCCACCGCCCGCCGCCTCGCCCGACACGGCGCCTGGGGCTTCGTGGCCTCCCGGGCCGCCCACGGAAAGGTACCGCGGGGAGGGGGTGGCGGGTCGCTGCCGGGGGGTTCCGGCTTTAACGTGTTCCCCTGCGTGTTCCCTGGCGCTATACTGAGACAGCTTTGATAGCTCCTGAACGAGCCCACAGCGTGGGTAGCTCACTGACCGCTTCACTAGCTGCTGACTTGGTCTTGTTATTTTAAACTTCAGAGAGCTGGGCTGAGCCAGTGGGCGCCTACGTTAACGTGAAACAAGACGTTTAACACCGTATCATTAATTACACGTATACAGCTGTGCACAAAACCTCTGGTTCCACGTCAGGTTGACAGAGACTCTCTTGAAGCCCTAAGACTTGAGCGCTGCTGGTTGATGCACTCAGCGCAGCCCCTTGGTAGGACAGCTCCCATACTGGCTGCAGTTACCTGGAGGATTGCGTCAGGCTGGCGGTTAGGGAAAGGGGCTGCACCAGAGGCGTGGAACAGGCTGCCCAGGGCAGCGATGGAGTTCAAGGAGCGATTGGACAGCGCTCTCAGATACAGGGTTTGGATTTTGGGTGGTGCTGTGCGGAGCCAGGAGCTTGGCTTTGTGATTCATGAGTCCCTCCAACTCTGGATATTCTGTGACTCTGTAATATTACTGACAGCTGCTGGTTTTGTTTTGTTCTGTTTTGTTTTATTTTTCCCATTGCAATTCTTAATAATAAACAGGCATTTTTAGCTTCAAAGTTATACAGCTTCATTAAAGTGTCCCTACTAATGTTTATGAGGACCGTTTATAAGCACTATAAACATTCAAATTCTAAAAGTGTATGAACATTAAAAAATGAAAAGCATGCACTCCAAGTAATAACATCATCCAGAGTTTTCTTATTAAGTGTTCACACTTAACTTGATTTCGCTGTAAAGGATTTTACCAGCTGCATTGACTGATAATTATACTATTTAACACGGAAATGACCACGAAGAAAGAAATATCTGAAGACATGAGAAAGTAGTAATTCAGTAAAAATGTGTCTCTTGATGACAGCAGAAGGTGGGAGACTGAGCAGCTGGGGGTTGCTGTCCTTCCTTCTAAATCTCCCTGGGTAATGACCAACACTGGGAACTGTCTGTGTGCAGAGATGCTGACGATGACTTATTTGGGTTTTGCAGATCCAAGGAATGCCCTATGGGAACCTTTTGCCTGTCAGTGACGGTCCTGTCAATAACAGCACCGGGATTCCTTTCTTTTATGTGACACTGAAAGATAATGCAGTGGCAGATCTCCTTAAGGATCCTGTAGCGTCACTGACCCTACCAGAATCAGATGGGAATTTCTGCAGGTAACAGAATTTTATCTGCCAAGTACCAACCTCAGTGAGAACAAATGTAGGCAAATACCCTAATGATTCTATGATTCTGTTCAGGAACATGGTTTGGTGGATGTCATTGGTGGTGGATGGATAGTTGGTGATCCTAGAGATCTTTCCCAGTCCTAAGGGTTCTATGATTCAGTGATCTCTCCTTGGAGGTGTCTCCATGAATTCTAGGCGTTCAAGATCCAATTATAAACCATAGTGATCTAGTCAGTAATGTCTGCAGAGTTTCAAGGGCTGTTGAAGTCAGAGTATCATAAAATCATTAAGGTTGCAAAAGACTTCTCAGATGAGCCAGTCCAACCACCAGCCCACTGATCACGTCCCTCAGTGCCACATCCACACGGTTCTGGAACACCTCCAAGGATGGTGACTGTACCACTTCTCTAGGCAGCCTGTGCCTCTGCATTACTGCTCTTTCTGAGAAGAGATGTTTCCTAATATCGAACCTGAACCTCCCTGATGCAACTTAAAGCTTTACCTCTTGTCTTATCATCTTGGCACTCTACACAGATCATCAGGTTCAACTGCCAACCCATCACAACCACGCCCACTAAACCATGTCCCTAAGTGCCACCTCTACCGACACCTGACAGCTCTGGACATCCCACTGGTTGGGTTGTAGCTCCCGAGAAGAGATTTTGGTAAACAACAATCTTCCATGTAAAGGATGCTGGGTTTGAGATGTACTGATCTACAGCCGGTCTGAGATAAACAGTGAGCTTTCTTTCTTTCTCTCTAACCACACAAACAATGAGCACAAGCTGAAGTGCTACATGTTAAAATGTATGTATGTAAACTCAAAGCTGATAGAGTTTTCCCCCACCATGCTTTCCTCTGTGAAAAAGACGTATCTGCACCATATGTTTGTTTACAGTCAGTCATGCATCAAGCATGGCTGGGTCAGCCTTGTGTGAGGTGTCATTTCCAGAGGCCTCTTTACGTGACGAGGTAGATGACACCAAAACTGTGTCAGACAGGGCTCCATTAGCAAAGCAGATCATAGCTGATATAGGGAAATAAATAGAATAACTGGGAATTACAGACTGCCTCAGAAAGAAATGAGATCATAAGGTCCTCTTTGGGGGAAGAGAGGTTTGTCTTAGGAACTGCATCCCAAGCTTACCTGATTGGAGCTGAATGTCATCTCAAATTTCACTCCTGCTATCTGAAGAGAACATGGGAAAAAAACAGTGAATGGCAAATATAAAGCAAGGCACTGTTCCTCTTGTCTGTATTTGTCTCCAGAATATGCTCTTTGTTTTCTTAAGACTTAGATGGTGGTAAAAAGAGTTATGTCAGGCTAATGTCCCATTCCCAAGGAATGGAAGGCTGCCAGGAAACGACGGCTTCCTCTTGCAATGTAAAGCACCAATACATACTTTCCATCATTACATTTATTAAGGTAAATAATTAATGTTTATTAAGGCCCCAGGAAGACTCATTGCGTTCTTCCAGTGCTTAAAGGGAGCTTATAAACAGGAAGGAGGCCAACTATTTACATGGGCTGATAGTAATAGGACAAGGGGAAATGGTTTAAAACTAAAAGAGGGGAGATTTAGGTTGGATGTTAGGGGGAAATTCTTTACTAAGAGGGTGGTGAGGCCCTGGCACAGCTGCCCAGAGAAGCTGTGGTGCCCATCCCTGGAGGCACTCAAGGCCAGGTTGGATGGGGCCCTGGGCAGCCTGAGCTGGAGGGGATTTGGACTGGCTGGGCTTTGAGTTCCTTTCCAATCCAAACCATTCTGTAATTCTATGATAATTCAGCTTTGAATGGTTGAAAAGGTCAACAGAGTGGTGGAGCTAAGACTCCATTACTCCACATTACTCTGTTGCTTAAAATTATTTCATTAAATATTTTGAATTAATAATTTCAAATTGTAATTAAATTTATCAGTTGTTTCATAAAAGGGTAATGGAGCTTATTCTTGCTTTCTAAGCTTTTTCATTCAATCAAATAATGAACAGAATATCTAGATCAAGTACTTAAAAATGTATGGCCAGATCCACATCCCAGCAGCAACACAGATGCCCTATTTTCAGAGGCTCAGTGCTCAGAGCAGCTGCCATTGATGTCAGCTGTTGGTGATGAGCACTTCTGAGGATTACACATGCATTTAGGCACTGGAGTGTGGCCTTTCATCCCTGACTTTAAACATCCACTTTTGAAAGTCCTTGCCTTTTATGTTTTAGCAACGTTGCTGCCTGATTTACCTGCTTAGGAAGTGCCAATTTACCAACAAAGGAGAAATGATTCATGATTTATAAAAATACAAAATTCAGATACATCACAACCCTTCAAGAATATTTATTCACTGTCATCCTATTAAGTACCTATTAATTTCCCTAACTAACCACTGCTCTATTGCTCAGTATGTCTGTGCTTTGTGCTGCAGCACTCTGGGCACTGGTAATGCCTATTTCAGGACAGCTGAGGCCTCTATAA
The DNA here is from genome assembly GCF_023343835.1 of Lagopus muta. Taxonomy (NCBI): domain Eukaryota; kingdom Metazoa; phylum Chordata; class Aves; order Galliformes; family Phasianidae; genus Lagopus; species Lagopus muta. The sequence goes on along the minus strand of NC_064433.1, from coordinate 132,399,306 downwards.
TTGCCAGTGGCCACATCCCTACACTTGTTGCTCCCTCTTTCTTTTGCATCAGCTCAGAAATTTGCCTGACCTTGAGTTCAAACAGAATTCTGAAGAAACTTGCAGTAGCTCACTGGGAGCCAGAGAAGCACAAGGGAGAGCAGAGGAGGGAAGGTGGGAGAAAATAGGAGACTCCCTTTTTAGCATGTAACCACACTTTAAATATTGAGCTTGCTACTCAACAGAATACAAAGATTCAGAGTCTAATCACTGTTCCTTGCATTATTTCTTTTGTCAGTCCTTTCTGTTTACTTTTCATTATTTCATTATTGCAACATCTCAGCCTTCTGCAGCACTCCAGTACCCCACAGGAAAGCTTCAGCAGCTTCTGCCAGGCTTCTTCTATGCCAAGTTGTCCAGAGCGGCCGTGTGAGCAACAGGGAGCATCCTTAGTGCTGGGCTTTGTGAGGTGATGTAGCAGTCTTCTCTCTCCTCCTTGCTCATGCCTGTTATCCTGGCAGACCTCATATTGTGCTAGATGTCAAGGCAGTATCTGTGAGGTTTTCTTCAAAAAAAGAAGTGCCATTTATAGATGGTATTAATACCAAAACTTCTCTCAGTCTAGGACATTATTAGTTGTTTTAATTCCAAAATAATTATGCAAAATAGCTGAAGGAATAATGCTCGACGTGAGAAAGTTCATGTCCTTATATGCCAGCAGTGAATTTGGCCTTGTAGCTTGTTTACATGTATAATTTTATTAGAATGCAACTATTAAACTGCTCTAAGTTGTGCGACTTAAAATAACTGAAAGCTGTTTGATGCTCATAGTCAATGCTTGGTGTTTGTGTTTGGTGCTCTCCTGGAGAATGCTCCTGACCTATTGCATACAAAGGAAATCTCTGGCCTTTTGCAAGAAAACATAGCTGACATTTCGATAGTCTTCTTGTATCTAATGAGTTTCAAGTGGCTTGTGTGCTTGTACATCAGTTTGATATTAAATTTAGTAGTGAATTTCATTTGCTTTGGTTCAGAATATACTCAGGTTTCAAACCTTGACAATAAATATTCCCCCTTTCTGGGCTGTAAGGGATATAGGGTGGCCTTTTTTGTTTTCCAGCCTTAGTACTTAATCATCTGGGGAAAAAGAATTAAAAAGCTCGAACTGTGCTGGCTTTTAAAAATGAAAGAAAGAGAGCTGTGATAGATGGTATCAGGGTTGCAATGCATGCTACTGTTGCAACTATAGCCTGGATTCCTCATCTCTGACCTAGAGATTTCCATTTCCCAGAGGGACACAGGCTGTTCCTCTCTCTGCAGATGCTCTCTGATGGTCAGGCTGCAGGAGTGTTAGTTAGTGGTGACACTCTGTCTGATCTGATGGCAGATAAATGGATAATGGAGGCAAGAAAAATTAAATGGTTCAAGGCTATAAATAGACTACACTGGCATGCCTATTCTGCAGAGAAACTGAAAAGATTGAGTCTTATTCTTGCAGATTTCAGAGAGAACAAGACTGGGGCCTATACTAAAGAATAGAGAGGCTATTGTTCTGAATAAATTTCCCAACACACAAGCTGCTTGGAAAGAGGATCTCTTTCCAAGTAAGATCCTGGACCTGCCTTATTACTGCTGCAGTCTGGAAAACAGGCAATTAATTTTAAACATGTGTCATCTCCTTGACATCAGGTTCAGCACATTCAAAGGGACCAAATGCAGCTTTCTGAGAGGAGGAACAGTTACATGGCTGCCATAGGCTGGTTTTCACACAAGGGGAAAAGAAAGAGAAGTGATAAGCTAAGTCCTTAGGTTCGTTTCCCTTTGCTGTTAGCTTGAAGATGGTGTTTCAAATCCTCACTGCAGACTGGGAGCGATTTTGAGTGACCCAGATTCCTCTGCTGTTTTATGACATGCATCAGAGATGGCTCCTTCAGAGCCATTCCACCAACCCTGTTTCATCTTCTGCTTGAGGTACAACACTGGCATGAACTAAAGCATCTCCAGCATTTTTGGAGGGCGGCAGGCCACCAGGAGGACTGCTAGAGGAGAGCACTTTGGCAGGTGAGAGTTCCTGTTCTTTGGCTGGTTGCTGGCTTACATGAATTGCAAACTTTATTCTGAGGCAATCCTGAGAGAAAGACAGACTGCTTTGGATGGCAGGCACAGCCCTTGAGGTGTCAGTTGGTGATCTGATGTTTATCTGCCTCTGGGCACAGTCGCTTAATCCAAGGATGAACATAACAAAGCAATTTAGCATTGCACCTTCACACAGGGAGAAGTCACGCATACAGAAGACAAAGGCTGAATCCAAACATCCTTCAGTTTTTGGGAAGTTGAGAACCCACCTCATGGTGTTATGTGGCACAGGCACATTTCTAGTTCAGGTATTTATACTGGCTCTTTTCAGTCATATGCAAATAATTATGTCAGTAGCTCTTCCTGAAAAAAATCTGTACTTAAAAATTCAGGAAGACATCAAATTAGAAAGTCAAATATGAAACCTACTATCATCATGACCCAATGCACGCAATATAGCTCCAAATTACTTTGTTGTTTTTTCTCCTGTATTCTTAAAAAAACAGCTTCCCAAAATCCCTGTCTGGTACACCAACATGTGTTTCTCTGACTTTGCTTACAGAAACAGTTGATGCTATGATTCTGGGGTTTTTTTGTTTTTTTTGTTTTCCCTGTGAATTGTCTGTGGTTGAACTATATAAAACCTTCCTGGCTTAACCATACAGTTCAACTAAAAAAATTGGTTGTTACTGTCAACAAAGACAGGCAAAGAATCTGTCATGACATAAGAAATTACAGTTAAAGCATTCTAGAAAGTATTCTCTTCTAGGAACAGCAGAATGACTTAAAACATTCAGACAGGTAGACTATGAGCACTGGATCACTTGGATGAAGAAAAGCCATTGTACTCTTCAGCTCCCAAGCCTGACGTCAGGTCCAGCATGGAAGACAGCTCTTCTGAAAGTCAAGATGTCTTTTGAGTGTCTCTGCTGGCTCTGAAACGTTTGTCCAAGCCATAGCAGAGCAAAACTGCCCTACCATATCCAGCTGAAGGCCAGTAACAGCTTTTCAGATTATGAAATTGCTTTCAGCAGAGATTTTCTTTGACGTTCATGCCATGTGGATTAGCAGCACCAATGCACTCTTTATGCCTCAGAGTCTCCATCAGTTAGTGACGAGCAAATGGAATGAATAAGGAGGATAACTCGCTTTTCAAAATTAAACAGATTTAATGAGCAGAATTATATGCACCCTGCAATAATTCCCAAAGCACATAGCGTTTCCTTTGTTATTTCATGTAGATTTTAGAAGACAAGAAATTCTATGATGCCATACTAGCTATTTGGGACAAGGCAGATAGGGGTCCTATGCAGGAGGACAAAGTGCCTGTCTTGTGTGGGTGGAAGCAGATGGGGATCAGCAAGTTCATCCTCAGCCAGTCCTAATGGCATAGATTTATATGGATGCAGCTACCACTGCAGGACAATCTTATGCCACACATGAGGTGCTCTAAAGTACCAGGAATAGGAATAGCAATAATAGAGCTTTCTTGGCTCCCCCTTTCTCCAACTGCAGAAAGCTTTCACAGCTTCTTCTCTCTTTTGTTCTGCTCAAGAAGAAATAGAGGAGTAAAGTTTTCTCCTGGAAGGATGGAAAGTGCTGTCTTTTCAGGGGAGAAGAGTAGCTCTTCAATGGGAAAAGCAGGCTGGGGAAGAACAGAGAGATTCCCATCTATAGATCCCTGTTTCCTCCACCAATCCCTGGAGCATCACTGAATTCTTCCACTTTCCTACTGATTCCTTCTTGGGAACATTTGGTGGTTTTTCTCAAGCGCTTCCCGAACTCTTCTTCTGCTTTTACTGCTGATCTGTGCCAGTCTGTTCTATCTCAGTGGAGTTAAAGGATAAGGATAAAGGTAATACATGAAAAAACCAAGAGCCAGAGGATAATTCATCAAAGAAGGGATCTCAAATAAAAAAAGGAACCCTAACAAAGTCCCAGTATCATCGCCTTGTGAACCCATATAATGACATCAGCCTGAACCATACATTCATCAGATCAGCACTTAGCTAGTTTTGGTACAGGAACCTTCTAATTGTAAGCTACAAGCTGGCTTATGCAGTAAACAATTTAATGAGTAGGTGGCACTCTTTGCCCTGAACCAGTCCTGAACTGTGACTCAGAAAGTGCAGAAGTGGTATGCAGTAAAATAAGTGGGACGTGTTCATCAGCAGTATGCTTCCCATCATTGCTGAGAAGCATATTCACTTGGACGCTGGCCGGCCCATAGCTCAGCAGAGCTAGCTAAGATGGAACTCTGAGGGCCAGCTGAACGGAAGCGAATGCAGCTCCCTCTCCAACTTCACATGCTCACAGGAGAGAACTGCCCAGGGTGGGTCAAACTCTGCATACCTTGTTTGCTCACCATAAGCAGAGGGATGGAGACAATCAATTCTTCTTTCTTCACAAATCAGATGAATAATTAAGAGAATGTCTCTTAATGCACCGTGTTCTTACAAAGTGCATAAGCTGAATCCTCTTCCATTTTCATCTGGCTTCAGTTAATTTCTGCAAGAAGGTGTATATATTTTATATAAGCATAAATAAATAAACATGTTCCCTATTGATTTGTCTTGTTCCACAAGTCGTTGCTTTTTCTCCCCTTCAGTTCTCATCACAGCCTCCATGAAGACCTCTCCAGGGCTGCAGATGATTCTCTAGCTGGGACCTAAGAAGCCATCCATGGTTTCCTTGGCATGGAGACAGTGCAGTCAGCATGCCTTCTCTTTCCATGGCCCTGCCTCCCCACAGCCCCCATCAGCAGTGCACAAATTTGATATAAAGCTGTTTCTGCATTCCTTGTGCCAACCAAGGCAAAAGGAACCCAAGGACTGAGAGCTGAATATGGATTAATTTAGGTAGAAGGCAAGAAATAACTAGGGAATGCATGGCTACACCCCTATGGATGTGTAGGAGGGATACTTTAGCAAATATACCTCTAAATTTATCCTTAATATCCCTTCATTATCGTTAGTAAAAACATAAGCCATGTCACTGGCTGTATCCCCTTACTCCTAAGAAATAAAACCTGTGTGTACATTAATTACACCAGTAGCACCAATGAAAAGTCAAAACCCGTTCACAACACAGAAGAGATTTAACTTCTAGTGTTTTTTGATTATTTAGAAACCATAAAAGTAATCATTCATTATTAGGGGAATCCTATGCCAAAAGTGATGTAGAAACAGATTTATTTCAGAATATGAAGGGCTCCTTTGATTGAAACAAATACTAATGTTAGTGTAAGATTAGAGTACAAGGTCAGCGTTCTGAAACAGAAAACCTATGATAAGAGGCAGTGTTAAAAGCAAAGCAGCCAAATAATAATACTAGATTCAAATGTGCGGTTGTCCTTGTTCAGCTCTTCTAAACTTTATCGTGCATGCTTTTAACAAATAATTTACCTAATTTCCCAGAAAAATGAACTTCTGCCTCTCCAGAGCATTGCTCAGTTGTACAAAATCCAGTCTGAATAACTTTTACTGGGAATGGTAGTATTGTGTGTAACAGTGTAACACTCTGAGAGGAGAGAATAACATACAGAAAACTAAAAACAGAAGAAAGAGGCAGGGAAAAATATACAGCAATAAAAAGATTCCAGATATAGCTGTACAGTATGTAGGTTTTGTCATCAGCCATATATGCAGTGTGCAGTTTTTCCTGTAAACCAGGGAAAAACCACATCTGACACACCTATCAGGCAAAAAAAAATGCTTAAGAAAGGAAGGCAACATTCACTGCATAACAGCAACATCAAGTCAATTGCCAACTCAAAAATCAGCAAGTACTGAGAATAAATATTTGCACGAAAAGATCAAATAATTGCCATTTGAGAAGATATAAACCTCTTTCTGCTCCTACCTACAGCCACATGGATCACCTTGATCACTCTGTAAAATGAAGACATCCTTTAAAACAATCCCTGAAAGTAGTTAACATTTTACCTAGGGGCTGTACCAGACAAAAGCAGCTGCAAATAGCCCTCCTCACTTTCAGTTGTTTTATGCCACTACTAGGCTATGGATAAAATGGTTTTCATATACAAAGGGTTACTAGTTTAAAGCAAATGTTTTGAACTGCAGTTTTGCTAGTGAGAATTCCCTTCCATATTCTGAAGACTCAGTGAGTTAAATGTATAAAAATACGTAGGGTGCCAAGGTGATAGGATGAGAAGGAATGGCCTCAAATTGCACCGGGGACGTTCAGGTTGGAAAGTGGGGAAAAATTCATATCAGGAAGAGTTGGTGAAGCTACCACCGAAACAGTGAAGTGGAACAGTCTGCCCAGGGAGGTGATGGAGTCACTGTCCATGGAGGTGTTCAATAAATGTGTGGATGTGGCACTGAGGGATGTGGTTAATGGATGTGGTGGTGATGGGTTGATGGTTGGATTAGATGATCTGAAAGGGCTTTTCCAACCTTATTGAGTCTATGATTCTGCGACCATGTAGACAAGTCTATACTATGAATGTACACTGGTAAAATTCCTTGTGTCTGGGTAAGGAATGTGGATTTTCAGGTATTCAGGACACCATTTGTTATTTCATAATTAAAAAAAAAAAAAAAAAGTATTGCAGAAAATGGGGCCATTATTTATTGATGTGAACAGAAAGCTTGAGCTTGACCCTTAGTGGCTGAGCTTCCTCTCATGCATGGCAAGGGAAAAGAAGCACAAGTGCAGTTTGTCCAGACATCGTTAGGCTGAACATCACCTTCAGAGAACAGCTGCTCCATCCTGAACAGGATGCTAAAAACACACCCCAGAGATGATGTGACTGCAAACGGCTCCTTGGATCTCAGGCTACAGACTGTGCCAAGTGCTCACTGGGCATAGCTGAGTATCAACCAGCTCGCTGTATTTCCTTGCATATTTCTGTTTGTGGTCCTGTCTATAAAAGCAGACACTTTATCCAGTAAGCTACGCAGTCTTTCATAACCATCTGTGGGGAATCTGCAGGTGTTAAATTAGCTGCAGGAGGATGCCCATATGTTTCCTGCATGTGATAGGCACATATTGAGAGTTACAACAAAAAAAGCCATTGCAGATTGCACACAGTTAATGCTAAAGGGCTCAAGCCGAGATCCTTAAGTAAAATTGCACACAAATGAGATGTAATTTACTGCACTGCTTCAGATTAAAACTGAGCAAGAAATGCAATCTTCATTTCCTAAAGTAGTTTTCAGGGCATATGTTTGTAAGTGGGGACCCAGTCTTGGGCAATGCTGAACAGTCTCAGTGTGCTGGCAATGAGCCGTGGGGCTGTTCAGCACATCTACGGAGCAGGCCTTTGTAGTCATTTCATGAAACTTTTTTGCAGTTTGTCAGTTTACATATGATTTATATCACTGTACTGTAGAAGTCAGAGTCAGCAGTTGCTCCGTAGCTACTAATGGGAGTTATTTATTATTACTGTATAGAAAGAGCCAAAAGGCAACAAGTATCTACCCTGTCTCAGTTTGAAGGATGAGTGCAGTTGGATATATTTTTTTAATAGACCTTACTTGTCTCTCTTTCTTTTTTTTTTTCTTTTTTTTTTTTTTTTTTTTGGCTCGTTCTGTGATGAAAAGCAATGTAAAGCAGTTGAAAAATGGATAAAAGTGAACAAGAATTGATTTTCTAGGATAGGCAGAAGGAAAAAGGACACACAGATACAAGCATGCATAGTTATTTTGCAGGCACGGTCATATGTCATCTTACTAATTCTTTTCAGACTCTTGAATTCAAGTCTGTATGTCTGGAAAACCTGCCATTTTCACATTTAAAAATATATTTTTGAAGGCAGTTTTTAAAAGCATACATTAAGATTAAGTTGTCTACAGTAGAGATCTATGTCAGGTGAGTATTCGATCAAAAGACCCCCTGAATGTTACAGCTGATGGCAGAAAAGACCTGCGAGGTTTGAGAAACTTTTGCAGTTTGTAATATTTATGCAAAAGCAAATAAAACAAGCTATTACACATGAGCATTTTTCTCTGTGCACAGAAAAAACGTAGTTGATCCAGAGGATCCAAGGTGCGCCAGACTGACACTCACAGGACAGATGGTCACAGTGCCTCCAGAGGAAACGGAATTTGCCAAGCAAGCAATATTTTCTAGGTCTGTATGTGATATGCATAGAGTATAGTACAGCCTGCAGTTTTGAGACAAATATATAGATGTGGCCATTTGGTATGGAAAAGCTGAGAAGTAACAAACCTGATTTACTTTGGGGACAACAAAGTATGTTGAGCCTTTGCTGCTTTGAAATAACAAGCAGAGCTTTGTAACCTCGTTTTACCTACTGAGGCAAGGAATATGGAGACACAGTTACTAAATGTTAGATGTAAGTAAAACGTGTTTTGTAATCATGTGGCTCTGAGGAGAGATTCCATGAATACGGGGTGCATTTGTTAAGAGGGACACTGCATTTAGCAATTCTTCCTCACCACAGCACAAGAATTGCCCCTAATCCTGACAATAGCCAGAGCAGAGCTCTGCTTCCTTCCAGGTACCAGTCTGAAGCCTAATGCTTCTGTGATGCCAAACCTAATGGTTGGAAACAAAATTATGGATTGTCAGCTTCTCATCTCCTGGAAACTTTGCAGTCTGATAGCAAATAATTTGTCCTTCCCAACGTTGCAGTTCTTGACACCTTCAAATGAGCTACAACGGAGAATAAAAGAGTGTGCTGTCGGGCTGTCCTGAGAGAAATACAGGTCTTGTAGCAAGTGGTTACAGAAAGAGTCTGTGCACAAGAACTGCTTCCAAAGCCATAATAGTTACAGAACACGGTCTCCTGTCAGCAAACACGAGCACAGCCCTGACACCATTCACCTCACATCCAGTGTGTGCCCCACACCCTCAAGTGAGACCTGTTTTTATCAGAGTAATAGGCATCAAAAGCTCAAACTTCAGTTGGGACACACCTACAGCACAGGCTGCCAGGGATGGCCCTCCAGGTCATGTCCTGCCCAGTACAGCAAGTACTGTGGGGAAACTGGGATGTGCTGACACCCGGCATGGCCCAGATGCAATGTTCTCTCTGGCCTGCTAGGAGGGATCTGGGTGAACAGGTTTTAATAGGGTGGCATGAACAACAGGGTCAGTCTTGAGAAAATGGGGAAGCTGCGAGAGAAAGGCTGGCAGGGCAAATTAATTTTTTACAGGTCTAGGTAGCAGTGGTCACTGGCATAGAAGAGAAGCACACCAAATGAACATGATCACAGGACAACCAAACACAGTCCCTCGCCATAAAGTCCAGTGCTGCTGACCAGTGCTTCTAAGCAGTCTGTTTTTTCTGATGCTCTGTAAGGAATAAACATATACACTGCAGCTGCTCAAAGGAATCCTCATGGGAAAACCCTGAGGCAGCTGTCAATGTAGCTGGGTGGTCATGGAGATGAATGTAGTTGACTGCAGGGAAGAGGGCACTGCTCTTAAAGGCAAATTTGGTTGACACTGTCAGAGTGCCCCGTCATCCTCGTCATCCTCGTAGTAATTAATGGAACAACAAAGAAGCTGCTCCAGGTTATCACCTGGAGGTGATGCAGGGATGAGCTGCACCCTCAGCAGAGCTATAAGCTTCTCCCAGAAGTAGATGGTAAACCTTCCACACCATCCAATAGACCAGAAAGAAATAGTTGCCACTTATGCAGTGCTTTGGGTGCCTGTAGGACACCAGCAAGTCTGCAATAAAATCAGTTAATTTGCTGTGGCTGCTCAGAAATTGGTAAAGATTGTAATAGTCCCTGTGGCTTGAGTACAGCTGCATCTCCAATGACCTGCACATGGCCTCAAGCCTCCACCCTCCTTTCTTACAAAAAATACAGGCTCACCAAGGGAGGAAGTGGAATACTGAATAAAACCACAACCTCAGTTACCCTCCTTATAAGCCTTTAAGGCCACTGTCTCTGGTGGACCACCATCCTCTGGAGCCAAAAGGAGAGGAGCATCTGGGAACAGCTCAATGAAGCAATAACACACCCAGCAGATTGCTGCTGGCTTTTGCTCATAACCATGCAAAACAAAACAAAACCTAAATTCTGTCAGCAATGCCCCTGAGATGCCCACAAATAGCCTAGGGGCGGCTGACTGGGAAACAGGGAGTTACTGGAACCCACTCATGAGACCCTGCTGGCAGGAGTTCAAGCAATAGCAAATATGGGGCCAAGGACAGATGGATGCTGTATTTGCACACAAGCCTTTTCTACAAAATTTGCAGAAATCAGATTACTACAAGAGTTTCCTTTGAAGAGATACAAACACAACCTTGACACGTGTTCAAAAATTCTCCTTTAGCTGATTTTTATTTACTTATAAACCAAACCACATTTGCAACAAATTCTCTGTTCTGCAACAGAGGAAGGAGGTATTCATTGGCTACCTTAAGCTGCAGTTTTACCCATATTGAGGCGTGGAACATCATAAACCTTATTTCAAAGCAGGGCAAAAAAAGATGAATGATGGTGACTGTCAGATCTCGAGTTTCCTTCTGGCAAAGCACACTAGGCTGAAAAAAAAAATGAGACAAGGCATATGATCTGGCACATTGTTTAATATTTCTTTTTTTGTCCTTCCAGGCACCCAGTGATAAGAAAGTGGCCTCGTAGCTACGAGTGGTTCTTCATGAAAATGAATATCGAACACGTCTGGCTTCAGAGCTGGTATGGAGGTGTTTCTACCATTGCAGTAGAAGAGTATTTAAAAGCAGTTCCAAGTAAAGCTTGATTGAATGGGCTTTGATCTACGGCGCTTTCCTTTCTGAACACTTAAAAAATTTCACTCTAGATGGTTATCTTACAGTGATATATATATATTATTTTCAAAAGGCTTCAAAATAACTCTGTCTTACGTGGAGCAGGGTGAAAATAAACCAACACAGACTTTCAAATTATAAAGGAGAGGTAGATAGCAGCCCTACCCTGCAATGTAGAAACACGTCATTTCAAACAGGCAATGTATCATCTTGAATGTATCTGTTTGTTTAGACTTTTTTTTTTTGCCACTCACTAACTATGGTGTTCTGTTTCACAGAAAAGGCAAACTTGCCTATTCACAGCCCTCCATGTATTGTGGAAGTATTATTGCTGCTCAGTCTCTCTGATATAAGTGCTCTCATCTAAACCTAATAACTACACCATTAGATATTTAAGTTGTTAAAAGATTGTGCTAAAGCTGCTCTCGTTTGCTAACTTATATTTTCTACATGTATTTCTTCCTAATTGTCTAATTTAATATTTCAATTGGAAATTGAGTGGAAAGGCTCCAAAGACTTTTTGTGGAAAAAAATGCAAGCTGCTCAAACAAAACAACTTCAACAGAACTTGTCTTCTACCAACACAAAGCTGGTTAAACACGTAAAGAGACAAAACCAAACCAGGCTTACAGGGATTATCCAAATACAACTATAAACATTCTCCTAAGAAGACGTTAAGTATTCTTTGCTAGTCTGTTCCTGTTATGAAACACAAAAATTTTATCAATAGCCTGCAGTCCCACTTTTTTTGCACCCCATGTCCAGCCACCACTTTATTTTTGACTCATTTATGCAATGGACATTTGTAAACCCTCACCAACTAATCTAGGGATGGAGCCAGTCCCTTAGTTCTCATTTATTCCCTGAGGTTTAAGGAGTTTGTTCATGATATTTTTTTAAATAAGTCTGAAGATAGATAGATATTTCAGACCACAGAATGGCCTGGGTTGAAAAGGACCATATCGATCATCTAGTTTGCTATGCGCAGGGTCACCAACCACTAGATCATCAAAATACTCATTTTCCTAGTGTGGAAAGTGCAAACTTGTTTACAAACTCACTGTGAATAGGCAGTGAATACGCATCTTATAAAATAATCCCAAAAGAGTACAGAGCAGTTTTAATAATCTTCATCCCTTTCTTGAAATGTGCTGGTAATCTTATTCTGCAATTCCTAATGGTGTGACAGTGCAAAAGGTCCCATGGCTAGCATGTCACATCATGACACAGTTTGAAAACCATATGGCTGGTCTCCCTGTTACGTTAAGAAAGAAGCAGATTGAGATGGTTTTCTCTGAATCCCTGGGAGGGAAGCAGAGCCTTTGGCACTAGCCCACATCAACGCAGGCATGAGTAGTGTGGATTTCTCAGTGAGTGACCTGAGCTTTTACAGGTTAATCCCTGGCCAGAGTTCCAAGGCAGCTCAGGGAGCTGTGACCACCTGGAAGCCAATTAAGTGTAGCTGAGCTTATTTTGGTTCAGGCATGAAAAAAGAACATTATCCTCTGAACAGACCTGGGCACCGTGCTGTTTTAACTTCCAGGGCTACTCAGATTTTGGCCTCAAGTCTGCAGGCAACTCTAACGTTCCCAATATTCTGTAAGAACTGAAGGAAGATATGGGGAGAAACTTTCTTTAGACACTTGGTAAGCATTTTTTTCTTGTCTTATTGCCAGTGAGTCTGCAGATCTCTTGCAGAGGTAATTACACAAGATGAGGAAGTGTCCTGTCTGAATGTATTTCCCGTATTTTCTTGGCAGATGAACAGCATCCTCCCATCTAAATTTGCCCCCAAATCTGGTACTGTGTAGTACTGAATCAAAATGGCTGGTCCTGTACAAATGTACAGAATACCATTCAATGAAATCATTCTTGATTGGAATAATTTTGCCATGGACATCTTTGTGCACTATGGATTTGACACTGTCCACTAGGATTAATGGGACTTTCAAAACAGAGGTCAGTAGGCAGAGTTCTAGGCACTCTAAGAGAATTTCCACAGGTCCAACCTACACATTTCTGTGCAACTGTAATTAGACAGTTTGTCATCCTTGTTACTGCTATTCCTAGAGAAGTCTGAACTTCTCTCCCTCTGCCCCCCACAAATACACACATAGGGTGAGCAAATCCAGTGTTTAAGAAAGCTAAGGAACAGTGAGAATTTTAGAAACTTTCACTTCCATCCTTAGACATCTTGGTAACAGGGACGTGGTCTTAGTATGTGTTATCCATTACTGACTAACACTCTTGCCTTAAAGCAGTAAGGGAGCTTGTCCACAATATTTAGATAAAGAGCTTTAACCGTTTAAGAAGTGTGTGCTATAAGAAAGGTTTTGAATTTATTCTACTTGCTGTGTCCCTGCAGAGTTAGATTAATTGGAGATATATACTGTGTTATAAATTGACACATTCATCAGAGAGCTTTTCTATAGCGACAAGCCTTGAGATTCTTGACAGAAGCTCAAAACACAAAGTAGAATGGCATGGAAAGTGACAAAAGAGCCTTCATAAGGAAACACTGCTGTAAATCACCTGCTCGCATTTCATGCTTTCTTCCTCCAAGGAATAGCTTCCATTAAAGTTCTTGAAAGTCTACATAAATGTATCAAAAATATGACGTGCAGATTTTTGAATGGAATTTTCCAGAGCACAAAAAGGGGAAGACACAGTCAATAATTTGTTTAACTGTTTTTTACATTATTAGTTATGCACTACTTCCAATTTTTCCTTAAAGAGGCAAATGTATCAAGTGGAATTGGTGGTCATATGCCAAGTGACATTTGTAAAAGCTTTTAATCAAAAGAGTCTTATTAAGATAGCATAATGAGATCAGATTTCCTTGAGACTGTAAAGGGTCTCATCTCACTTCAGCTTAAGTTGGTAGCAGAACTCCTATTTATTTGTTGTGCTTTGATTATAAGATCAAAGAAACATTTTTAGAAAGTCTGGATAAGCCCTGAAAAATTTGTTAAGTATTTCAGCCAGTTGACATGCAATGTACTGCCACGTATTCCGTATTTTACTTATTTCTTTAGCTTCCCCAAAAACACTTGTTGCACAACACCTATTATTTAAAACTTCAACTGGGTTTTTGCAGTATTTAAGAGATGCATTTAATCATGTCTGTGTATTTGCTGAAAGAAAAGGAAGACAAAGTTCTGAATCCTGGGCTCAAATGTTTTGCTAAATTGTGCACACATCATGCATGCACAGTACTAAGCACAGCTAGTCTTAACTGCTGTTCTTATTTAACCAAAGAATACTCCATTACTGATGAAATTTTCATCACTTAGCTGGAGGAAGTTCAGTATGTTTTATTTCTGGATGTGTACTGTCATCTGCAATGCCTTCTGATTTCTAAAGATACTGAATGTTAACAAAATACCCATCAAGGACAACATGCAAATAAAACAGTTTTCAAAGAGGAACTGCAGTTAGTATATCCTTAAGTGTGCAGGATGGTATGAGCCCAAGTAGCTTACTTTTTTTGGCAGCTATTCAAATTCCTGCTTTTTTCTGTTTTTCTGAACCGAGCTGATTTCTTCCAAAGCACTTCTGGGAACAGAGAATCAGATCTATCTCGGTGTAGCTTCACATCTCTCCAGGGATGAAGCAGCTGGGCACATTCTATCTTCCTTTCGTCTTCTCAGTTATATCAGTTCTGTTTTCATCATGGCAATTAATTGTTATTATTAACAACAATCGTTGTTCCTGTCTGCCAGGAGACTGAGCCGGCACCTATCAGGTGTGCATTAATGGTGTTTTGGAAGATTCCTCAGTGCTATTTTTTCCACTGCTAGCCTTACTCTTGTAAGTTCTTGTTACAGCTTGTTCTTTTCTGTCTGCTTCCCTCTGGCGAGATTTCTTAAGCCCAGGCTGACAAGTTACCCTTTCATACTGTTTTCTCGCACCTCCTTTCAACAAAATTCAAGCTCCTCCACTAAAGTCTCTACTTCATTAAAAAAAAAAAAAAAGGGCATAGGGAACAGCCTGTGCTTCCTTTCTATTTACACCTTATCATCTTTGTCTTGTCATTGGTTGGACTTCGTTCTCTGTGAAGATCATGACAGTAGTTTCCTAACCTGTATAAACTATAATCAGCATCATTTTCCTGTTTCCAATGACTCCATACTCTTCAAAGAGCAGTCCATGCAGATGTTCCTTTCATTTTTGCTTACTTACTTATTTTTTACCTCTGTCCCTTTTCTGGAGCAATGTCTATTTTGATTACACTAAGTACCTATCACTGTTTTTCAAAAAAAATTCTCACTTGAACTACAGTTTTGGGTTCATTAAAAATACTCTTTTTTCAATCTGCTTTTTGCCAAACACCTTCTGGCTCCTTCAAAATTCTGTTGCTTGCTGTTCTTCAACACCATCCAGCCTTTACCTCCTCTGCTCTGCCACTAACTCCATTCACCATGTACCATTTAATATCCTCCAGCGTTTTCCTGTATTTTTTCCTTCATTAACTACTCTTGCTGTTCAGATTTCTTCTCCACAGCCCCTTACTGCACTCCATAGATCTGCCCTGGCTGTCATCTTGACTTTGTTCCTTTGATCTTGTTCTCACAATACTCAGTGCTTTTGGAGAGAGTCCCAAAACTATACTGCCAAGTATTTGGGGAGAATGCTTGAGTTACTTTAAAGAATAGTTTAGGGTTTAATTTTTTTTTTTTTACTGGATTTATTTTACCAACTGTGAGCCAGAACGTGGAGCACAATGGCCTTGATGCTGACAGAGCAAAGCAGTCCTGCTGGCACCAAGGGCTTACTGAGCTCAAGGCCTTTGTCTGAGTACACCCTCCTCAGAAAGTAGGCCAGGCGCTGCCAGATCTACAGTCACAATTAGGAAGAAGACTCTACAGAGATCTGTCAGTGTTGATGGACAGTGCATGTAGCTAACTGTGATGACGCAACGACTGTTGACCTTTCAAGGAAAATCAAACGATGAGATTGTTCAAAAAGGCTGATGAAAAGCTGATCCATTTCAGTAGCTGCAAAAGTACGCAGAAGCCTTCATAGAAGGCTTAATGAAGGCTGGAAAAGACCTCTCAGATCACCCAGTCCAACCAGCAGCCCATCCCCACCATGCTCACTGCCACCATGCTCACGTCCCTCAGTGCCACATCCACACGGTTCTGGAACACCTCCAGGGACGGTGACTGCACCACCTCCCTGGGCAGCCTGTGCCACTGCATCACTGCTCCTTTTGAGAAGAGATGTTTCACAATATCCAACCTGGAATATCCAGCAGTCTGCCCAAGGCGGTGGTGGAGTCACTGTTCCCAAAAACGTGCTATTGTGACGAAGGAGGCTCAAATGCCTCTCTTATCTCAACTTTTAGTTTTAGCGACTGGCTTCCTCTCCCCTGCCCTGCCACACACCGCGCTCTATTTCTGGCAGTCTCCGACCGTACCTGCTGCTGTCCCTCCCCGCTTCCTGCCCCGCAGGCCGCCTCTCCCTAGGGAGGACGCTTATTCTACCCTCGAACGTGGGTGAGGAAAAGGGTGGAGGCGATGACTCATTCCATTCACGCATGTACCACTGGGCTCGACTGACCGGACTTAATTTTAAAAATAGTTATCTCCGGCTAGGGCCAAGGGAAAACAACACTGGAGGACCTGCTGGTGCGGGGCGATGGCACGCGTACGGCTACAGGGGCAGCTATCAGCACGGGACGCTCCTCCGCCCTGAGACCTCCCCACGGCTGACCCGGGGAGCGGACTGAAGACCGAGGCAGCCCGAGCCCAGCCGATCCGAGCCCAGCCGAGCGAAGCGCGGAGGCCGGAACCGAGGCACCCCCTCCCAGCCGCCGTTCCCGGGGTGGGCGGTGCCCTCCCGGCATCCCCCGGGGCGGGGCGGATGGGCGCGTGCGCGGGCGGCAGGCCCGGCCTCCGCCTCGCCATTAGCGGCGCCGGCGGCTCGGCTCCGCCCGGGGCGGGGAGCGGGCGGCGGGAGGGCTCACCTGCGCGGCGGCGGCGGGGCCAGAGCCGGAGCCGGGTGCGGGGCCGAGCGAGGCGAGAGCGGGGGCCTCTCTTTGTATTTTCTCCTCGTCTTCGTTCTTTCGTCTCTCCTGCGCTGCGTCCCGTTGAGCCGTCCCGGCGTGGCGGCGGCGGCCGGGCCATGGTGCGGCGCGCCCGGCTGGCGCTGGTGGCGGCGGCGCTGGTGGCGCTGGGGGCGCCGGGCGGGCAGGGAGCCCGGGCGCTGGAGTGGTACACGGCGTGGGTGAGCACGAGCTACGTGGAGCCGCTCAGCAACCGCACGGTGCGGGGCAACACGGAGAGCGGCCGCTACGGGGACAGCTCGCCCAAGGAGGGCGCGCAGGGCCACGTGGGCATCCCCCGAGGCGCCTCGCCCCGCCACATGGAGGGCTGCGCCGCCGACACTGACTACGACGTGCCGCTGCCCGCCGGCGGCCGCCCGGCGCCCGACGGAGACCCGCCGCCGTGGATCGCGCTGGTGGCCCGCGGCGGCTGCACGTTCAAGGACAAGATCACCAACGCGGCCAGGAAGCGGGCGACGGCCGTGGTCATCTACAACGAGGCCCGTTTCGGGAACAGCACCGTCTCCATGTCCCACCTCGGTGAGCGGGGAGGAGGCGGCGGCTTTGTCTGAGGGACGGCGGGCAGGCGATTGGGGAAGCGGCCCTCGCGGTGACGCCGCGAAGAGCCGGTCGTAGCTTCCTTCGCTCCGTCCCTTAAATCGCTGCTGAGGGCAGGGCTTGCTTGGGGTTCTGTTAGCCCGCACCTCGCGGCAGGCGTGCGGCAGCCGGGGCAGCTGGGCTGTGCCGAGCGCCTCAGGGCGCCGTGCTGCCTCGGTGTGCACAGCCGCGGCTCTGTGAGGAGAGCGGCTGGAGCCGGCTCTGCTCTGCTCGTCGTCCTCTCCCGTGCGGGTCTGTGAGGGCTGGGAAGAAGGTAAAGCTGGGAGAACGTGCTTCCAGCTTGGGGATGAGGTGAAAAAACTGATGCCTAAAGAAAAACGTTGAGTTGGCTTGTCTGAGCGTGCTTATCTCTAGCCTACGGAAAGGAGCCGTGCTGTCTGCAGATGTCAGAGCTGGGATGGATGCTGCAGCCGCGGCTCGACCTGTGCCCGGAGTGCAGTGCTGGCTTAACAGATGTGACAAGATCAAATGCTTGAGCAAAAGGAGAAGATCCTCGAAGCTCTCCTATAAAAATCTGTTAGCGTTTGTAGGCTTCAGAGGAACTGGAGGGTCTTGAGGAAGATAGAAAGGTGAAGCAAATCATGCCAAAATATCAGTGACGTGTGTTCCTGGTGTGATGAGTTGGTTAGTGGCCAGGCTGTCTTTCTGGTGGTGAGGAAAGGGAGGACCAGGGATTTGGTTGAAGTAGAACTGTAAGATGTTTCTGCAGAAAACAGTGCTGCTTGAATGTGGCAAGCTGAAAATTGCCTCACAGCATACTGGGGGAAAGGTAGCTCCTGCTGGCACAGCTAGGACTGTGATCACTGTTCCTTCTTGCCTGCTGCATGCTTAAGTAGGCCATGGAATCATTAAGGCTGGGAAAGACCTCTAAGATCCTCTAGTCCAAGCAGCAGCCCACCCCCACCATGCCCACTGACCACATCCCTCAGTGCCACATCCAGTCGTTTATTGAACACCTCCAGGGTCGGTGACTGTACCACCTCCCTGGGCAGCCTGTGCCACTGCCTCACTGCTCTTTCTGACAGTGAATTTTTCCTAATGTCCAACCTGAGCCTCTCATGGTGCAACTTGAGGCCATTCCCTCTTGTCCTATTGCTGCTGCCTGAGAGAAGAGGCTGACCCCCACCTCACCACAACCTCCTTTCACATCATTGTAGACTGTGATAAGGTCTCTCCTTAGCTTTCTCCTCTCCAGTCTGAACAATACCAGTTCCTTCAGCTGCTCCCCTTGAGACTTGTGCTCCAAACCATTCTTTACCTGCTGTGAAAGAGAAGGGCTGCAAGGTAAGGTGGGCTTCTGATTTAGGTCCTGTGTAGCAGTAAAGGTTCTTTCTTTTGCAACTGTTTTTTTCTTTGCTCATTTTTCTTTTATTCTTGCTGTCACTTTGGTTGATAAGTACAGGTTTGTTTTGTCCTGTGAGAATTTCTTGCATTCCACTTCATGCACCGTCATAGCCTCTTATGAATATTTTTTTTTCCTGTGAAATCTTTCTTATCTTGCTTATTTCTTTTTTTTTCCCTGTCATCTTTGTGCAGTGGAAGACCTTGTGTTGACTTGCTAGTATAGTTGCATCTGTCAGCAATATGAAAACAAATGCTCCCTGACTGCTGCCATTCTGTTAACATTTCTCTTTGTAATCTGTTGGAATTTTGCTGATAAAAGCTCTGTCTGTGTGAAGAATAGGCTTTAGTGTAGTTATATACAGTTACACATTTGTACTTACTGTGATTTCACAAATGCAGGCTGGACCTCAAGATTGTCAGGACAGCATGGGGATGTGCTGTATTACAATATAAACACTATCTCTGAGTAACAGATTTTTGCTTCACAGTGGGAACTTTTAAACATGTAAATGTTTGAAATAGCTACTGAAATTTTCAGTGCGTTCTTCTGGGAATATAGGGAAGAATTGTTGTTGGTGTTCCAGGCTTTGTGTTGCTTTAAGAAAAATGGGACAAGGGAGAACGTGGAATATAAAAGTATTTTATTGCAGATGTGAGTCTTCCATTCCTCTGAACAGATCTGTGAGGTGACATGAGGAAAATCCTACTTGTGAGCAGAGTGCACAGAATGCTATGGGAAATCTGTAGTGCTGTATGTAAGGAGTGGAGTTGCACGTATATGAAGAACATCCACTTGGTGGATTTGCAGCTGTGGCACTGGAAAAGATGCAAGACAGAGTAGTTATTCTAGCCAATAAATGTGCGTGCAAGCCTGAATAATATGCAGGTGATAAGTGGGGGACATTCCAATCTCTAAGGTTCATTTTTTCCATTCTTTTAAAAATCCTTGCCTTTAACATTTCTTGTGCACGTGGTGGTGGCAGTTGCCTGTTTTTAGGCTTACTCCAGCTTGTGTAAAAAGATTGTTGGTGAGGCCAAGGAGTGATTTGTGCTAGCTGGTGTCAAAGCATTTGACTAAAGACAAAAATTCCAAATAATCTGCAGATTAGTTGTTTGCTTTATGGGTGCCCTACATGCGTCACAAGAATGCAGTGAGCAGGGATTTCAGTAGTTTTGGAGCATCACAGCCAGGAGTTTGAGCACTTAACCTTGCAGGCCTGTTCCTTTCTGCAAAAGAAGGTTCTTCAGATACAGCTTTTTACTGATGTCTCCTATGTTTCAGGCCTCTCTCTGAGTTTTAGAATGTTGCATGTCTTGTCTCCCTGAGGGAAGTAGTAGTGAAACCACTTTCACGTGTGGCTGTAGAGCATTTTTTTCCAGTGGAAAGCATCTGTTTTGCTTGGATGACTCAAGGAGTTCTCAATCCTTCAGTTAGTGTATCAGAATGGTCTAAACTCCATCTTCAGGTTCACAGAAATACAAGAGTTCGCAGGTGTTTTGAACTCTGTTTATTTTGGAGGGGAGGGGGGGGAACTTAATGTAATGCAAAGGTTTAAAATTCCTTTCTGAAAGGAAAATAAATACAGTATATAAATACTATCTGGGAGAGGTTGGGTTGGGGAGGAGTCTGGACTGTCAAGGTGTAGAGAATTGTAGGGAGTAGACCAATGAGCTGGGGTGTGCTCTGTGTGCGCAGGCCTGGAAATAGGGAAGTGAAGAGACTGATACTTTGTGCTGGGCATCCAGCCATTTGTGAATACTCTCTCAAACTATGATTGTAGGATCCTGATCAGAATGTAAATAGGAGTAAAATATGAAGTATTGCTCTGCTTGACAGCTGTACTATTGTATGGAGGAATGGGGACCAGCTGCAGTAGTTTAAGATGAGTCTGGAATGGAGCTTCAGTGCGTGGCTTGTGGATTTCAGGGAAGCTTGGGTCGTAGCTGAAATCATACACTTAAGACAGTTTTCTTTATGTAACTTATTTTTAATGAGGCTTTGCCAAAATACACCCAGCTAATTCTTTTGTTCATTGACGTGTTTTTTACGCAGCTACATTGAACAAAATAGGTGTGAATGATTTTGTACTGACAATTCTAAAAGCTCCTGCCAGCTCCCAAGGGGCAGAGTTAGGATTATTTTGGCACGTCCTTCAACTCTTTGCCACTTTTCTTTCAGAGACCTGAGTGATACTTAAGTTATGTACCACTTGAGAATCCTCTGTGTTAACACTGCTCACTACTGAAGGCTTTAGTGCTGTTTTACTGAAAGGACAGAACTGAAATCGGAGGCTTACTTAACCTGGACAACAGCTGTTGTGTTGGGCTGCTAAGTTGTTGCAAAAGAAACGAAAGTAATTTCAAAATGCTTGTGTTATTCTGTGTGTAAAAGTACATACATGTTGGAAGCCCATGTGGAAAGAGGGACTTGAGCCTGTATTAGTTGCTTGGCTACTTGACTCTTCTGATTGTATACCTGCTTCTTGAGGCATGTGACAGCACACAAACCTAGGATCTGGGGATGAGGTGGGGTTGGGTGATTGGGGAAAAGCTTGTCATCTGATTGCTGCTGTAAATGGCACTGGCAAAGATCAGAGACTTTGTTTTGCTGCCAGGAGCAGAACATATTCAGTGTTAATTGTGGCAATGTAAGTAAGATATTTTAATTAGCTCTAAGGGCTCAGCTCCCTCAAACCTTGAGAGCCTTCAGACATTTCTCATGAGGACAGAAACTGAGTATGACTGTGGTTGGTTTCTGGATGATAGAAGATGATCTTTACGTTGTGTGTGTTCATGAATGGGAATAAGGGTGGTTGTGTAGGCTGTGTGTAATCAAGGGGCTTCTATCTCCTTGTGAGGAGAGTGCTGGCTGCCATCTGCAAGAGGAGGCTGTAACGATATGGCTGTAACAATATATGCAGTAGAACTGACCTTGGCTCAGTAGCAGGGTACATACCTTCATCTCCACAGAGTTTCAAACGTGTACATTGTGATTCTGTAAGCACTGGAATGGGCTGCCCAGGGAGGTGGTGGAGTCACCGACCCTGGAGGTGTTCAAGGAATGGTTGGAGTTTGTGTTGAGAGACGTGGTTTAGTGAGAACTATTGGTGATAGGTGGGTGGTTGGACTGGATGATGTTGTAGGTCTTTTACAACCTTGGTGTTTCTGTGATTCTGTCCTTATTTTCAGGTATCCTAAGGATTTCCCAGCACTCAGTTGAGATGATAATGGTTAGAAAAGCACACACCAGATTCCAAATCTACCTGACTGCTGAAGCATGAAGCAAATCTTACAAATAATCCAGGTTTATTGTAATGGGGTAAAAACGTGGTTGGTGATTGCAGAAGTAGAAACAAGTATAGAATAGCAAAGCCAGCAAAATGTGCTCCCAACAAGCATATGTGACTTTGAGGTATTTAAAAGTGTGATTTTTTTTTTTATTTTTTTTTTTCAGGTTTGAGTTGTGTTGCAGTTGAAGCTGATGGAATGACTCAACACCATTTGTCTTTGAATTATGCGTTTCAGAACAGAAGTCTAAAATTAGAGTGAGGAATGAGTTAAAGTCCTCAGTCTTGCAGGCTGCTCAGGGCAATGTCTCTCTGGGATTGCTTTTGTAATAGTGGATCTTGGCTTTTTTTTTTTGTTCTTCCTTACGTCTCATGACCTTCGAGGTCATCATGTTTAACTGCGTGCATCTTAGCAGGCTCCTCACCAAGTCTTTAAAGCTGCTAAAATGCTTTTAACGGACATTTAATAAAATTTGCAGTAGTTACATTAGTTTTAAAACTGGAAGCTGTCACAGTACCTAGCAGTCGTGCAGAAATACCCTGCTTTCCAATTCAAGTAAATAACTGACTGCTACTTGGCCATGCCAGTGACACTACAGATATAGGCATTGCTAAGAGCTGTGGGGTATTAAAGTGTGTGTGTGAGAGAAAAACTGTGCAGAGGTCTATGTAGCATGTTTAAATTGAGTGCAGATTTTGGGCTTGAAGAGGAAGTCTGTGTTGGTTGAAAAATCTAGGCTGCTTCCAGCCTTCTATTCTTCAAGTCAGAGTGAAAATACATGAATGCTGGTGCCACCCATCCTGGTATTTGTGAATTCTTGCAATTAATTAACCATATACCTAAATCAGGAGATGAAGGCTTGCAGAGAATGGTTCTTGGTTATGTGGGATACATTTTTAACTTAATATGTTCTTTTCTTGGTAACTTAGTGATGCAGTGCGAGGTCAGAAAGCAAGGAGAGTATCGTGCAATCTTCTCTACAGGATTCATTAGTTTCTCTGGTAATGCTTTTGTGCTAGTTCAGGGAGGAAAATAATAATTGTTGCACAACTCTGAGTGTGCTTGGATCTGCGGTATTGTGTGAATAATCACACTGTTGGTGAGTAGAGCTAATTAGGGAGCAAGTTGCTCATGGATTTGCCCTGTTTGTCTTAAATTTCACTGCTCTGCATCTCCTGAATACACCCAGTACACAAGACAGCACACGCTGGGAGCTAGGTGAATGCTGGCTGGGCAGATAGCTTCTGGTGAGCAAATGTGGAATGGCTAAGCAGGGACATAAGCTGGGCCTTGCTCCAGCAGCACCTTTTTCTCAGACCTTTGAGAAACCCAGCCCTATTTGGAAATGCTGCTCTTTTGCCAGGTCTGGAAGCAGCTGATGGGTGTAGTAGTTCTTACGGTAGGTGAACAGTGGGGTGGTTGCATAAGGTGGAGCTGGAAAAGCTTACCTGGCATTCAGACAGGAGGGTTATTCAGCTTGTGCTTGGGAACCTGCGACTTTTCATCCACAGCTGCCCATCACACCTTCTGGGGAGGGTTTGGAAGCTGCTGCCTGCAGAAGTGCACTGTGAGCCCATTCCCCTTGGAGTGTTACTGAGGTGGCAAGGTTGAGTGGGTGTCTCAGTAAGAATGGTCTCAGCTGGAAGATGTCTGAAATATTTAAGGCAAATAACTCTGCATGGTAATAGGCAGTAGGTGAGTCCAAAACGGTTTTCCAAGTTTTCAGAATCCCACTGAACATAATGTCATACATTAAGCAACAGTTTCTTTTAACGTGACTTGCCACTAGTGCCATTAATGCAATTGGGAATGGAAAAGGCTTTACATCTTCAGCAGGGAGGCTTCACTGCAAGTAGCAAGTCAGTAAAATTGTGAATCTGAAAGGGTAACTCTGATATTGCAATTTCTTATTTTCAGCTGGGGAAATTCTATTCTTTATTCCATGACTTTTTCCTTGGATCAAGCTTTGTTTTGATTTTTCTCAGTCAGGAGTACAAGGCAAACTAGAAAGCCGTAATTTACCAAGGGCGTATAGTAAGAACTATTCAAATAAAAACAGCATGGACCAGTGAAAAGGTGACATTCATAACAAGTATATTTGATTTCCATTTGTTTTGTAATACTGATCAGATTTTGAGACAATACTGGAATCACTTCCAGACGAAACTGAGTAAAACCCTAGTCACAAGGAGTCTTTGTTCATGCAATTTGGTCTTGACAGTATCTTAGCTTGTTTGGCTGCAATATGGTGCTTTTTTTTTTCTTTAATTAGGTGCTTTCTCTTCCATATGCATGGGATGCTTTTGAGTTTTAGTACTTAAGAAAATACATATTTTTGTTGCATGCTTCCAGAAGAGTCCAAAAGTATTTCTTGACAAATTCTTACCTTGATGTCCCTTTAGATTGTGAATACTTAGTATTGAATAATGTAATTGAATATTAATTATCCAGTCTTTTTGTTATTGTCTCGTGTGCAGTCTAATTGTGCTGTCAATTTTAATTCAAACTTAACTGAATGTTTCTCTTTTTGTGGTAGTTTACATTCTGTCTACAGCTGCAGTTCAAGCTCCTACGTTAACGAAGGCCAACTGTTCTTGAGTTGTATATTAGAACCTTAGCAAATTCAAGATAATATCTTTATCGCTTGCCAGCTTTTTGCATGGCATCTACACGTCCTCTTGCTGTGTGGAATGAGGAGTGTAGGGCCTTGATAAAAGTAAAGTGTGCTTTTAATACATTTAGTAGTGTAAACTCCTAAATATCTCCCACTTGAGTTTCATAATGTAAGTAAAGGGTTCTCTATTATTAAACTTCATGTAAGTTCTGCTGTACTTGAAAAAATGAGGACACTTTCCTGTAATTTTACTCCCTGCTCTTAATTGAAGAGGCCCAAATTACTGTCAAGCCAGAATGCCAAAATTTCTACTTTTTTTTTTTTTCCCCCCCCTCTAACAGGAACAGGAAATACAGTGGTGATAATGGTTGGTTATCCGAAAGGAATAGAGATATTGGAGCCAGTGCGAAGAGGCATTCCAGTAAGAATGACCATTGGCGTTGGCACGCGTCACGTGCAGGAATACATCAGCGGTCAGTCGGTTGTGTTTGTTGCCATTGCCTTCATCACCATGATGATTATTTCGCTTGCTTGGCTGATCTTTTACTATATCCAGCGTTTCCTGTACACAGGATCACAGTTTGGAAACCAGGTAATTGGAGATGCAGCTTACAAGTACTTGCAGTCTTCTGTCAGCTCAGTTGCCTAACTTCCCGTGTTTTACTGAAGCGTTTTTAAAGATCTGTTCCATCTTGTTACTATATTGTCATAGAATTGTAGGGTTGTTTGAGTTGGAAGGGACCCTTAAAGGTCATCTAAGCCAACTCTCCTACAACAAACTGCAATACTTAAGAGCTAGATCATGTTGCTCAGAGCCCTGTTCAGCCTGATTTTGACAAGGACAGGACTTCCACCACATCTCTGAACAACTTGATCCAGTGCCTCCCCACCCTTATTGTAAAACATAAATCAATAAAATTGCTTCTATTCAATCTAAATCTCCCCTAGTCTAGTTTGAAATCTTTTTTTCCCTTGTACTGTCACAACAATTCCTGCTATAGAGTCTGTCCCCTTCTTTCTTATAGCCCTCCAAGAGTATTCAGTGATGATTAGTGAGGCTAATAAACAGTTTGCTAGTTAGCACTATATGCTTGGACAGTTTTAATTATAGAAACCAGTATGAAGTAGTGGGAAATTAATTTAGCCAATCATTAAAAAATAAATGAAGGCAGTTTCTTGTGTTATTTGTCACCTAAGTTAATTTTTAATGTTAAAAGGGTGGATGTTATTTTCATTCTTATGTAATTTTCATTCTGAAGGTATTAACTTTACTAACCAGAATGTTGTTTTTTTTAGTGAAGAAGAAGACCATAGTAATTCTTATTTTTAAGACAGAATAATTAGAGCTAAAATTTTTGGTTCTAATGCCTTACAAAACCTGCTGTGAATAGCAGTGCTTTAGAAGGAGCATATATTGTGTGTGATTGTTCTCAGTAGGACTGTTAGAAATGGTGAGCGTGATGGGAGAACAGGAGAGGTCAGGAAAGAATGACTTCTGTTCTGCTTTGCCCTTTCTATGTTCCTGTATTAGTTAAACTTGCAGTCTACATGAAGTCATGAAGTATTGATTCCCTGTAGTCTTCTTTTCCTTTTTCTTTTCAAACGTTTAAGCCTTGAAAATATTCTCAGAATGTAAATTCTAAGAAAAGTATTTTCTTATGAAGTACTTAGAGAAAAAGGAGTGCATTTTTGTTCTAACTTTTAAGTTAAGAAAGCCGTTTCTTCCTGCCTGCGTGTACCTTAGGACAGTTCACCCCAGAGGGAAATCAAATGCTTTGTATTTGTAGATTTTAGATTGAATGGGATGCTTCCCAAAAATATGTACCATAAACATAAACCATAAACAGTTTGTCATCTAAATGCTTTTTAATGAAATGGAATTATCTAGCATTGGACTGTTATGCCATGTTCCCCAGATCTTCTGCTTTTATAGCGACTGTTGAAAACTGATTTACGAAACTGAAGCTGTGAGATGTTTTGAATATCTTTGGTCAAAATATAGTGTTAGAAATCTTGAGAGAAATTTGGAAACGTGACCTGAATCTTATTTGTTTGGCTTATTGACTTCAGCACAATTAAAACTTTGAAGTTAATTATGACATGGTATAAAGCAAGCTATTCTGCAGCTGCTCAGTGAGGTTGTGGAAGGCTGTCTTGTGACACATTCTAATATCAGTTTAGCAGTAAATCTTTGAACAGCTTCTTGCTGCTGGACGTGAAGCAGGCCAGTGCAGGAAACTTGAGCTGGTACGGAAGGTGGAAGAAACTGCTGCTGGTTAAGTGCAGCGTAGGGGAAGTTTCAGACTACTTTCTATCATGGGGGTTGGAACGTGATGATCCTTGGGATCTCTTGCCAAGCCAAGCCATTCTGTGATTACTTGAGAGGGGAGAAGAAAGGTATTTCAAGTTCATATGAAGGATATAAGTTGTGACATCAAGAGAAAAGCTGCTTTTTTTTATTATTATTATATTTCATCAGTGGGAGTTCTTGCTAGGTTGATCAAACTCTTAATTGGGAATGTTCAGTTTCTAGCAGTAGCTATGTCTTTGTCTTAGAATACAGTACTGCTTTATTTGCTGGCTTCCCCTCTAAGCATAATTAGGGTTGTTACTGTATAGGAGTCCAGTATGTTGTCTCATGTCTGTGAAGCCTTTCTTGTTGTCTCCTTTGCATAATGTGTCCTTTCAGTGTAAAGCTTTGGATAATGTGTTAGACAGTGTTTAACAAGGGAAGGCATGAATAGCTACAAGCAGCCTTTTGACCTGGTAGCCAGCTGTAGGCTACTCAGCAGGATTCCACCTACTCTCAAGCTTGTGTAAAACCTACAGCCTGCTTGCTCATTGCTTGGCCTAACAAGAAGGTCTGGTTAATTCTGTTGTTGCAGCTCTAAAGCATAAATTAACTTCAATTTTCCTGTGTGGGAAGGCCCTTAATGCAGGCAGCTACTGTACAAGACTGTATGTCTGTTTGATCTGCTTAGTTCTGTGCCAGCTCAGGCCATTGTTAGAGCGGTATGCCTATAGATAATGTTTACTATTGTGCCCCAAGAATGCAAGACTCGTAGTTCTTCTGCCTCTGCTGGCTGGAAGTACTTTGTAAATAAATTATCTGGCCAGAGTTGAATTTTCTGATGCATTCAGGAGGTTTAGTAATCCATGTGGAAGATGTTTAAAAGCTTTGAAATGCGTCTCTTAAAGCTCAAGTCTATGCTAATGCTTCACATCTTTATTCAAGGGACATAGGAAAGAGACCAAGAAAGCAATCAGCCAGCTTCAACTGCATACTGTGAAACGTGGAGACAAGGTAACTTGGTGGCTTTGGTTTTTGATGAATGATTTGAAATGTGTCATAATGCCTTATTGGAATTTAGTCTGAAATTATCTCAAAATAACTGCGGTGAGATTCTTACAATTTTAGGCTAATTTCATTGCCTTTGCTAGAAGACCAATTTTAAGATTGAAGAGTCAACTGCTTCTGAAACATAAGGCTGGTTCGTTGCACTTTGTATCTAGTTACAGAGGACAAGAAAGGGCTGATAGTACCGTAAAGATAAGGTAACATTGATCTTAGAAGTACTTGAAAGCATCAACAGGTAGATTGCAAAATTCTTCCTAGGACTATTGGTTGCATAGTTTGTGTAGCTGATATAAGCTTTTTGTTTAAGAGAACATCCCATTTTATTTTTCAGAGGGCCTTACAAACCTAAAAAGCTTTGAAAAGTAAAACACTCACTTCAACTTTTTCAGCATATGATACATGAGCTATAAAGACTTCAAGTACAAATGTAAGAAGCTAAAACAATTCCACTAGAATAAGCGATTCTAAAAATTCAGTATAGCTTTCAAAAAGTCAATTTTACCAGCTTAAGGCCTAAACTAATAACTCATAGAACAAATATGAGGTAGGAAAAAAAAGACGTTTTGAAAGAAACAATTTAGCTTCAGGCAGCTGTGAATCTAAAAGCTAAATTAACTTCTGAGAAGATTTCTGCTAGCATGCAGACGTTTCTTTCCTAGCCTTATTTGTTTTATTTGATCAGCTTTTACTTAAGGACTGACTTGTTTAGAGATGAAAACAAGAATTTTCTTTAAATTCATGAATAAAATTAAGGTGAAAAAGGGTGCTTAAGAACTTCAAAAGATGCGGTGCAACTGATGCTGTTTAGTTTAAGTTATACGCTATGGAAAGCGTGTCCTTTGTATAAGCAAACTAGCTTGAGGTTAAAACAGTCACAGAGCCTGCCTTATTATTATTATTATTTTTTTTACCTCTTGTACATTGAGTACTTTAGTTTAGTACTTTAAAAGTATTTCTTGCTTTGAACTACATTGTAAATCAAAAAGTAATCTGCCAAGCTTGGATTGGGGAATGTGCATACTCCTCACAAAGTGAAGTTAGAAAGAAGGAAATATAGAACTGTGTAACAACTTACATGAAGTAGTGTCAAAGTGTAGCATCTGCGTGGAAAGAAATGGATGTAGAGGAGTCATGGTAAACTCTATTGTGAGGACCACAATGGAGCTGTTAATTGCTTTTAAGCTGATTCTCAATCAGCCTATAGAAAGGGGGGATTTTACAGTGTATCAGTTCATTCCTATTAATGTATCTGCAAGCAAAGTAAATGAAATAGGGGGATTTAACAAAGTTCTTGTGCAGTCTGCTCATAGCAGCTATTAGTGGCGCATTGATCAAGCAAAGGATGAAATTAGATAAAAATATCTAAAATAAAGGTTTTCTGCTTGGTGAACCATATCTTACCAATTGTTTTGAGTCACCCAACTACCAGCAAATTTTGGTAACTTAGTGGTACAAATATACCTTTGAACTAATGTGAATTTATCTGAAAACATGGCCTTGCCTCTAAAGAAAAATGGTACAATTCATATTTCCATTCATTCTGTCCTTATGACAGAAAGAGTGCAATTATTCTGCTTATTGTGACAAAGTACAGTTTTTTTTATTGTCACTTCTTTCGTAGTCGAGATATTTAACTAAAAATAGGTCAACCTTTTAAAATTGTTTGCTATCGTGTAGATCTTTCCTGAGAAGCTTATGGGATTATTGCAAAATGGACACTCATTCGGTCATGTGCTGCATGCTTGGGTTTTGTCTCTTGTGTAGAACAAGAAAAAACTTCTATGATAGGAAAATATTTATCCTAAACTGCTTATATTAAAAAAATAAATAAAAAATTGGGAATTTGAGACATCATGTAAAGTAATAGCATGTAATGGAGGGAGAAACTTTGCCTTGAAGTTGAGTCTCCTTGTCATACTAATTCATTTGAATGTTTGTGGTAATTTTTAACTGTTTCAGTCAGCAGTAAATGTGAAATATTTCAGTGGAGGATGAAAGGAGTTGGCCCACTGTGTGTTCTTCTAATACTTATTTTTAAACAACTCAATTAACACTGAATTATTTCTCTTGTCAGGAGGTATTTATTGTACCTACTGTAACCATAAGTAAGGCTTCAAGGAGGCAATAAGACCTGTTAAGAAAATTTAAATAACCCCTAAAAAAAGTAGGGATGGGGGGAATCCTGTTTGAACTCGTTATGCTGTAAGCTTGGAGAAGAGACTTAAAAATCATTATAAAATTTTACTTCTCCTCCTTTGGCCACCAAAGTATATATATTAGATGTGGTAGAAGAAAAGTATATATGGAAAAAGGTGGTTCACAGTATTTACCCTCAAGGACCACTCTCTGCTAAATCTCTTGCAAGTCTTGGATCAGTTAAAAGTTAGACTGGACGCTCATTTATGCTGACTTTTTAAAAAAATTTCTAGATTGTTGTGTTTTTTGTAAGTTGTTCATGGGATCCAATCTCCTAGGCAGTGTTTGAGGTCTAACAGATAGCTTAGCATACCATATATAGCTATTTCAATTAGAAACTCTTGAGTTAGGGGCCTGGCTTTTGGTATTTGGTATCACTTGATCAAATCAGCTCATCTAGAATTAAATGAGGGATGTGTTTTTATTTGCTAAGCTAACTTATACCACCTTTTATGGGAACTCAGAAGTTTGTTCTGTGATGACGTGGATGCAATGCATTTAAATGTTGTCGTCTTCAGGGTCTAGATGTTGATGTGGAAAACTGTGCTGTGTGCATTGAGAACTACAAACTGAAAGATACTGTCCGAATTCTGCCTTGCAAGTAAGTTAACATTGTTATTCTTTCCTCTTTGTGCTGTATTTTACCTAACCAAAAATTGACAAACCTTTTGGAGACTCTCGAAACTGCTATCAGAGCTGAAATCCTGCCATTCCTATGGCCTGTTGCACATAGAAGGGCACTGGAAAACAATGTAGAGTTTCATACATATGGGAGGAAAAGAAACAATTGGGAGAAGTGTAAAAATGAAATAGAACTGTAAGTTTGAATTGTACACAGTTGAAATGATACTTCAGTGATGTCTTTGTAGTTAGTGCTGCCTTTTATTTTAAGTTAACATACCTGGAAAAGATGCTTCCAGAGCTTATGGTTACATTTGTCCTAGTAAATTAAGCAGTACCGAAATGTCAGGGTTACAGAGGAGTTGGGTTACCTGTCAAGGCAGTGCCTTGCATATCTTTTGAAGAAGTAACGTGTGGTTTTCATAATAAGTTCTAAAGGGTATTTTTTTTTTTCCAGACACATCTTCCATAGAACATGCATTGACCCTTGGCTTTTGGATCACCGAACTTGTCCGATGTGTAAACTGGATGTTATCAAAGCTTTGGGATACTGGGTATGTTGCATGCTTGTTTTAATCTTCAAGAAAGAAGTGTAATGCTTTGAGCAAGCCTTCATGTAACTGTTCAGAATGAGAACAGTTACTACTTCACTAGCTGGAGAAGCTGAGCACAGATACAAGAGCGAATGAGAATATGGAAAAAAAGGGAATTTTGTGGATAGGAGCTTAAACAGAATATTGAACTGTTTATGAACCCTCTGTGTACATTGTGGTGATCTTTTTTTTTTCCTGCCATCAGCTGACAATAGTAATGAAGTTGAAGCAAAAATGAGGCGATTTGCTCAAGCTACCAAAAACTAACTTAATTCAATAGATTTCATGTATGTTTTCAATCTTGTTGAGAACTGCAATTCAAAGTAAATTTAGTATAACTTTCATATATTTGAGCACATTTATATATAATTCCACATATACCCAGTATTTTATCCCTGTAAATGAGGCACTACTGAGAACCTTCCTAAAGACATTGATTGGAAATTGGTTAAATAGAGAAAATGATGTGCTCTCATTTCTTCCTGACAGCACCAGAAAAGAGAGATGAAGACACATGCGGTAGGTTACTTGGTCATTGCTGGTAAATAGTCTTCAGTTCCATTAAGGTGCCTTAGACACGAATGTACCTTTTCTCTTCTACTGATCTGCAGAGACCCTCAGGAAGCAGGGGTGTTCCTTGGATTCAGGGGCCTTCCTTTCATTGGCTAGGTCTGCGTTATGACTAGCTTCTCTCTTATTTTGTTAAAGACTTAGCAGGTATACGGTTGACTGACTTTTTTTGTTTTGTGAAGGATGGCAGTACTCCTGGTATGCAGTGTGTGTGTATATATACATATTACATTCTATGTGTACATATACACCAAATTATGGTGGTTCTGTATAGCAAGTAAGGCTTTATCTAGAGTTGCAATCTTCTCACATGAAATAACTACATTACTATTGTTAACAGCTTGCTTCTTGCTTGTTTTCAAGTCTTGATGTTGACATAACTCATGTTGTATGTGAAAGGTTATATCCTTTCGTATACGGTCTCAAAGCTGAAACATTTCAGAACACTCCTATTCCTTGAATTCCTACTGTTGCAGGAGGTACTGATACCAATGCTAACCAATAGGATTAATGACTCTGCTTGTTGGTTAAAAATATTGGAAGCAGGTTGAATGAAGTTGTATTAAACACAGAAGCCCAGTTCTCTCTTCTGTGGAATGGAGAAAATATCTTCTCAGCCATCCAAGTTGTGCTGGAATTAGTAGTGTGAGATATCATTCAGCTATTTTTTTTTCTAGCTTGGTCTTCAGCCTCATCCAGGTTGTCCATTCTGATACACAGAGCAAATGTGTAAATGTTTTGCTAATATGAGCAAAGAAGTGTGAAGAGCAAGGCAGCTCTTTCAGTAGGGTGCTTGCTGACTTGTAACAACAGATTTGAAGGTACAGCCTTATTACAGAAGCTTCTTGAGGCATGCTAAGAGCTTGAAGGCTGAATTCAGTTTTATGGTAAACACTTCAGATGCTTCCATATATTTAAATGCTTATGGTAGAAAGAAGACAGGAAGTCCTGTTACTTACTTTGTGTTTTGTAAATTGTGTACTTAGTGGACTAGTTAGTACTTCTTATGAAAAATGAGAGTTCAGCATGTCTGACTTTCTGGTTTAGGTGAGCATTGTTGAATCTTCAGTGCTTATTTAGCTGCTGAAGCTTTGAAAACAAAAAGTTTGGTCTTTTCCCTGACGCTCACACCCTTTGGAGTTTAGTGTCACGTGTCTCAACTTGTGTTCAAATGTAATTGTTCTACAGCTTATTAAAATCCAGCATGCTATAAAGTGTGGTGTTCTAAGAGCAAAGGAAGGAACAGCATAGGATTTCTTAAGACAGGCCTCCTTTGCTATTTTTTTCAGCAGGGGGAAAATGATAATTCTGTAGCCTGCAGAAGAGCTACTTGTGCTGCACTGTACTTGTTTATTCAAATAGTCTGATTGTGTTAATACCAATAGCTTAAGGTTCAATTTTAGGAACAGAATTGCATATGTAGGACTTGGACCCATCCTGAAAGTTATGAGAAGTAGCTTATGTTTTCCCCCAGATTAAAAAGTTCCTTTGCTCACATTGCAAGTTTTATTCCTGCAATGTAAGGAGCTGGCATTATTTGTTTTTTCAGACCAGCATTTAAAGTTAGGCTGGAGGAAGAGGTGGAGAGAAGCTTTTTCCGACGTCAAACTTTGTGTTTACTCAAGTTTAAGAAAAGAAAAATTGCACCTTGCCAAACTACTATTGTGAAAAAACAGCAGTTTATATCATCTTCTGCATAATCAGTAGGTTTGCTCAGTGAGAACTTTATACGTGCTGAGTGTGCACTTAGACTGCATCAATACTGCATCAATAGACTGCATCAATACTATTGCTGAAGTGTTGACATACTCCAGCTGGATGGGTTGACTCCTGCCATTGCCACCACTCTTGGTTTTCTGAGGTTTTTGGGGATCTGCCATTGACATTTGAAGTAGACACTGCTAAATACTATGCCTGTGAGCTTATAGGCAACACTAGCTGAGAAAAGTCATTTTTTCCAATAAGGTGAAGATATGAAGTGATAATATGGAAGAACGTTCATGTGTAATGGTTGTCAGAAGTGTCAATTAATGTATTTTAATTTTGAAGGGGGACCCTGAAGATGCACTAGAAGTTCCAATACCTGAATCAATAAGTGGCAGTGTGTCAGTTGGAAGTCTGAGTATTGCTTTACAAGAAGATGAGAGAAATGAAGTAAGCGAACTGTCAGCTTCCTCCACCAGTGAATCTGTATTGCAGTGTACCAGTTTAAAAGAGGATGCAGGTGAAACCACAGCGTTACTTGGTAAGTAATAATTCAGCTTATCACTTCATAATCCGTGGTGCCATTATTGGCACTGGAAGATGCCAAATGATCTCTGGAAGGTCTCCAAATGATGTTAGTAGTCTTAGTATTGCCCTGCAGAGCAGATTGAGTGGTGCTTGTACTGATGTTCAGAAAACAGAGGCAGGTAGATCATGAGGGAGTCCTGTCGAGATTGGAAAAAAATTGTTTGGGGAGGGAAGAGATACAATCTTCCCAAAACACCTGTTTACTTATGTGGAGCATTTTGAACCTTACATATACATGACTACTTGTTGCCAGAATTTAGATAAAGCAATTTAGAAGATGAATCTAGAAACAAATTTTCTTCTGGTTTCTGACTTCTAGATGTGGATGTCAGTAATAACCGGCATGGAGAACATCTATCTAATGGAAATTCCCACTGAGCTGCTTCATGGAAGATACCTTGGATAGGTTGTCGAAGAACTATTTTTTATTTAAGTAGTATGAACTTTTGTCTGGTTAATGGAAAAATAACAATGTAAATTATTTTACCTTTCAAACTTTTCTAGCTGGTGTTCCAAAAGGGCTAATAACTAAAAATTTTGTACGCAAGAGGATTTTATAAAACTTCCTCTGGATGTCTCATCCTATAAAAAGATGCAATAACCCTTTTTCTGTAAGCATTATTACAATGTCATTGTGTTTCAGAGGGCTGTAACAAGATGAAGACGAGGCAGCGAGACAATGTAGAATGTCTAATGGATAAATATTTTGGAAGCACTACTCATGTTCAGCATGTATATATGGAGAACACTTACAAGACTACAATGATTAAAATGTTTTGAAAGTTCTGTTGTAATTGGAGATGGACATTGTTAAAAAAGAAGACACAATCTAGTCTTTGAAGGAATCAACTTAATGGGTATATTACATATCCACTTGGATGGAAAAATTAGTAGTTGCAACTTTCTGTACATATAATAAATAATAATTTGATCTTGTAACGTGTTCCACTGAGAGCAAAAGGGGACTCTGTCTCACTAGCTTTTTATACTGAATTTGGCAGCAATAGGTTGTGCTAAGTGGTCTTCACGTGCTGAGCATGTAGACTTGTTTAGGTATATGCACACTGATTACCTCTTCCAATCTTAAACTCAGTAGAACAGAGGTAAAGGGCTAACTATAGCTAAAACGTATTTATTAGTCTATTTATAAGACTTAATTCCTTCTTATTCCTGCTCCCATCTTTATGTGCAAATTGAAACTGTTTCTTAGGACCTACAAACACCTTTTCTTTGTGTAGAGATGCTAGAATTCTTCTCCTGGAGATTCCATAATAGGGGGTTTTGACTGGGTTTGTCACCACCTTTCATCCCTTTCTTTCAGATTAGCAGTACTGTGCCTTATAGTCAAACACCTGTGAAACCTGAAGCATCCGAGAGTAAATAGAAACCCTGACATCTCCCAGTATGACCTCTTATATTTATGTACTCTTAAGCGGTATAGGGAATTGCTAAGCTGTTTTGTAAAGGAATATGTATATTTAAAACACTACTTAATAAGGGTATAAATGAATCGCTTAGGATTTTAGCATTGTCATGTTATAAATGTGCTATGTTCCTTAATTTTGGGTAAAGCTGGTCTTACAGGTTGCTTAAAACAGTGTCTGTTACCAGACATTTGTTTCAGAATGCATTTAGTTTTTAAAATGTACATTTGGAATGTTTTTTATGAAAATATGCAATTCTTTTTCTAACTTACATTGAGCTTCAATAGAAGCAATAACTTTTCTTAAGTTCAGAATGAATGTTCCAGA
The DNA here is from genome assembly GCF_023343835.1 of Lagopus muta. NCBI lineage: Eukaryota > Metazoa > Chordata > Aves > Galliformes > Phasianidae > Lagopus > Lagopus muta. The sequence goes on along the minus strand of NC_064433.1, from coordinate 132,363,226 downwards.
AATGAGAGATTTCATCTGGGGAAATACAGTCTGAACTTCTACTTCGCAGAGCAGATGTTTCATCCTAAATTTACTTCAAAATGTTCCTGTTAATGCTTGCTTATTGACAATAATCTGCCTCTTCCTTGTAGGAGTGTAATTTTTAGGTTTACTGGAAAATTGTCAGGTTGTAGTTCTGATGTCACCAGCAGGTGCAAGTTTTTGTGATGCCTTTATCTTACAAGAAGCACATGAGAATGGAATATGACTGACCAAGCATCTCCGAAACTGAACAAATAAAAAAACAGCCCACAACTAAAACAGACGATATATAGGGACATTTGTCTCCAAAAGAAGCCTATCAACATTTCCAGAACTGCCTTTTCAACTATCTCTTCAACGTTATAAACTAAGTCTTCTCCCTCTTCCTTAACACAAAATTGAACATTGTTTCTGTTAGTAAATGTTGAGAGGGTTTAAACTCTAGCTCATGGAGGAACCAAGAGGAATTACCAAGAGAAGTCTTGTTGATCTGTGGATTGTATCTTGCTGATATCTGCAGTGCAGTATTCATGCTGGAGGGGAGAATTATGGTAAGTACTTAAATTTGTAAGTAATAGCTCTAAAACAAAAAGCTTTGGTTTAGAACTGAAGCTGAAATCTGGAAGGAAGGGTAGAGAAGCTGCAAATTGAGAAGTGCGCTTAGAAAAATCTGAAGTGTTGACTACTTTGGTGAAGTGTACAAATATTAAAGGTTCCTGGAATACGTCTGCTAATGTCACTGTACCTGTTTCATGCAAAATGTCACAGGAGTCTTTGTGCGTAGTCTGTCACAGCTGTAGTGCTGAGGAATGATGACAATAAAAGGCCGAATTGCAGTGCCTCCAAAAAGCAGTTTGCTCTCCTTGGAAGCACAATGACAAAATTGTCCGAAGCGAATGTTGTCTGACCTCAGAAAGCTTGTGTACTTCAGCAAAAATAGTGGTAGTGTAAAAATAAACAACAGGAAAGAGTCGGTCTATGGAACTTAAAGCAGTAGCCAGGAGGCTTAGAAGCATATGGTTAGAACTGAAACAGATCATTTCGGGTAAGTGGGTGAAGGCAGCTCTGGGTAAATACAGGTACCCAGATTATATATATATATATGTAATTTTTACCTATGGTAGGGTAGATGTCCTTTAACTTCCTTCCCCACCATTTGTAGAATCTATAATCAGCCTCTCTGAGGCTATTTCCTGCCAAATGTGTGAGCTAATGCTGTATGTATTGTGGGTTCTCATTCTAGCTGCATGTTTTTCCTAAAACATGCAGAGGTTTTTCTCTGAGATCTGTCCCTTTGTTACATTTCTTTGAAACCCTCCAGAGTGGCTGGAGGCATCCCTGTGGTGTGATTATGAAGTGAACAGGATGAAATGCTCAGCCACACTTGGCAGTGTTAAGTAAATAAACAGGAAAATCCCTAGCAGGACCAAGGAATGTACTTCTTACAAGATGTTAAATTTCATTGGGATGGCATTCATTAGTATGATTTCATTACTTCTAGTGGTACTGTTGGGGAGCAAACTTGTGAAGTGCAAAAGATTTTGAAAGGAGACAAGTATCAAATGGGCTGATGTTTAAAGTGAGACTGAATCTTACTAATACTAATGCTAAATTGAAGAAAAATGTAATAGCAATTTTTTCAAAGCTTAGCTTCAGCTCTTAGACCTGTTGGCAAGAAAAAAAATGAACTTGTAGACATTTCAAATCTAAATGCATCTTAACTGTGAGTTAAATTACCAGTGCTACCAGTTTAACAAGACAATTTGGATTTTTTTCTACTAACTACCTCTAATTAAGGCTGCATTCTTGTAAGCAAAAATGGGCTTCAAGCAACGCTTGGATGAGGTTCTCTGTAGTATTTGATTAGATAGCAGCAACTCCTTCAGCTGGGCCCTACTGCCGAGTGTGTGACTGTCGTCCTGTTGCCAGTAATCAGTGCTAGATTCTTAAGAGAAGGCATGCCAGAGGAGTTGCAGGATGGTTTGTTCACAGTGAGAATGTTTTTAACTCTTACTTACCTAATGAACTGGGTGCTTCTATATTCCTACCAAAGCTGGCTTCTTACTGTGCTTAAGGAATTTCTTCCCTATTCAGGGATGTAATTGGGCATAGGGAAACACTGTTGCAACAACCTTAGGGAAGCATGCAAAGTATCTTTTTTTGACCTCTTATTGATTTAGGGGTGGTCTTCTGGTTTTCTGCACAGCTTTCTAGGTTTTCTATAAGGCAAGGCAGTAGCAGGCGGTGCAAAGAAGCCCAGCATGCGTGTGGTGATGGCTGTCCCCTTCTATCCCTGTGCTTCAGAGGGTGCTTGAGACAAGTGGGACATACACACAGGTTTTGATAAGCTCCATCAGAAGCAAAAATGTTGGTTTCCTATGATTGTGGCAATAAATAGAATAGCATATTGAGCTGAAGGTGTAACTGCCCCATAAAAACAAACTTTTTTTGTCTAGCTAAGTCTAGACAGCTGGTGTTAGCAGTACCAGTCATTACTTTGAAGTTGAGGGCACTGTGAATCAATAAGTACAGCTATGCCATAAATACATGGCCTTGGTACACATCAGTATCCTAGTGTTCAGTAAAACTGGGAATTCTTGCTCAAAAGAGCTATAAGAGCTTGATCTTGATGGTCTTCTGAGTGGGGAGGTCATGTGTGTAGTTGTCAGAGGTTGGGTGTCTTTGGTTGGAGTTTGTTATTTCCTTAGTCTGAAGCTGAAGTCCAAAGAGCTAGGTGCTGACTGCAGCATTTCTGTGCTGGACAATATGCTGAGGTTATTAAGGAAGTACTGACTACAAGGAGAGGTGGAACTGAAATGTAGTAGAGGGGGATAGCTGTCATTATCTCATCAGGATAACCTGGAGGGAATGGTGTTCTTGATGTTGGCAGCTTGATGAGAGACTGTTCTCTTCCACATGTTTCACTTCAGTCATCAGTCTTGGTGAGACTTGACAAGATGCCCCAAACCAATTGAATTTGCTGATACAGGAGCAGAAGAGTGGCCTTTCCCAGTTTTCCTTTTATGCTTCAACTATTCACTTAGTTCTGGCATTCAAATTTAAGAGTGTGATAAGCTAACTCAGCTTAAACGGGAGAAAAATAAATCCCTCCAAGTGGTATTTTGACAAGCTAGGAAGGTGTATGTTTTTACTGTGTAACAAGATGAAGTTTGGAGCTGGGCTAAGGGAATGAGCCATTGAGGTGGAGGAGGAGGGCAGGGCAACTCCTCTTTGATTTTTCTGTCCTTGATGCTGATCTTTACTAGTTGTTCTTTTCTCTCACAGGTGATACATGAAGATTTGGGAATTGGAATCGTTGATTAAAAATGCACAAATCAAGCTGATGGCTTTTGTTTTTGTTCAGTATGGGTCCTGATCTCTCTCCTCGGATATCCTGCTGCATTGCAAAACTCGATTTGAAAAAGTTTAAGAGTAGAATATCTCTACGATTGCATGTGTTTGTGTGAAGAATGCATTGCCTGGAAGCTGTTCATTTTACTTCCATTGGACCTGAAGCTAGTTTTCACCATCTGAAACACGGTAATGATACTGTATTTTCAAATGAGCATATCCTTCTGAATTGACAACAGCAAAGTAATTTGAGTTTCCATCATGTCATTAGTTTGAAGCTGAAGTCCAAAACTTTGAATTCACTTCTGCTAGAAACACAAGTGCAGATAACCACTTCAACTTGCTGGTCTTTGTCAACAACTATTGACAATCAGCTCTTATGGTAGCCTTGTACTAACTTGGGTGTGTTGATTGATTGGATTAAGCACCAAACTGTTGGTTTTCCCATTGTGTGTGTACAACTATAAGAATGTCAAGTTATGCATTGTTGATGTAACTTAATGGCTAAAAGCTAAATTCTGTAATAAATTATACAGACCTTTTAAAAAGCAATGTTCTGAAGAACTTCAGCATTCTCTTTATTTTACATGTGTAAACAGAGCTGGGGTGGGTTGAACTTGGCTGGTTGCTGAAGGCCCACTACGTTGCTCTCTTGCTTCCTCTCCTGGACAAGAGGGGAAGAAAATAAGATGGGAAGATTCCTTTCCAATCAGTCACAGGCAAAGAAAGCAGATTTGACTTTGGGAAGTTTTTTTTCCTAACTGGAAACAAAGGCAAAACAAAAACATCTTGTTTCTGTTCTTTCTCCCCATTCTTCAACCCCCTGCTCTGAGCAACCAGGGGGCAGGGGGGAGCGTGGTCAGTTTGTAAGGCTTTAGCTGCTCCTTCCTCACACTTTTCCCCTGCTTAAATGTGGATTCCTTCTATTGGGTCCAGTCCTTCACAAAACAACAGCTCAAAAAGATTTTTGCAATGTTTACTAATAATAAATGAAATGCAGGGTTTGCGTTAGGGGAGTTTTAAAAACATAGTTTCTGGAAGGATAAAATTGGGCCCAGCCTCTGCACCTTAGCACAGAGAAATGCTAATTTAATTGGCCATCCTAACTCTGAGAAACTAAACTATAGCAGTCTAATCCTCCAGTGCCTAGAGAGAACTCCTTACAGGACATCTTACAAAAAGATTACGTTGTATAAAATAGGAGATTGGAAAAATCCTATCAGTCCAAGGAATTTAGCAACAGGCAGTACTCAGATAACACCAAAAGCCTTGATCTTACATTATCAATCTTCTGCTTCATAAAAATCTGAGAAGCAGATTTAGATTATAACTGTGGCTATCCTGTAACTATAAAACAGCTTTTGTTTATCAAGCAGCATTAAATTAGGACTAGCCCTCTTCTCATTTTTTTTCCCCTTCCCCAGCACTTTGTTTCTGACTCTACACTATGAGCTGGAGGTTATCTTAATTTTGGTAGCCACAAAGCAAGTGGCTGTGCAAGTTCTGAAGTGAGAACAGGCTTTATGACTTTCAGTTTTTACAGAAGGGGCCATTTTTTTTTTCCATAGCAGAGCATTCTCAAAAGCATGAAGTTGTGGTACTTCAACTACTGATGATACAAGCCTGCATTCTGGAAAGGTTCATTAATGTGGAAAAGAGAGTATATTGCTTTGAGCCTACAGCTTGCACCTCAACATGCTTCCATCATAAACATTAAAAATTATCCTTTCATCTTATTCTGAACATCAGGACAGACTTCCCCTTACCTGCTGAGAAGTACATGCCTCATTGGAAGTTGCATCTGCTTTTCAGAAGGCCTTACAGAGCAAAGAAAGGATATGAATTGAAGTTAATTATTTGGATAGTGGCTGCCTTCAGCTATTTGTGAGCAGTTCTGGACACAGGCAATAAGTACCAGTATGTATTTGAATTTAACGCAGAAGGGAAAGTAGTATTTACATTCCACTCTAGGAATAGAGCTTCTAGTCCAGTATAAGAATGTAACCTCTACTCCAGAATACCTGAAACTTAAGCACACATCTGAGAAAAACATTTATTGATCAATGCAGAAAATGCTATTTATAGTGTTTGACATTATTAATCCAGTGATTTCAGTTTGAAATAATATACAATTAATTAGTACAGAATGCTGCCAGGCTTTTTCCCCTCCCCTGACAGCACAGTCTTATTTAGAAGTTTTTGTCTCTGATGGGTTTTCCCCAGTGTCCAGGGTCTTCAGCAACCTGAAAAGGCCAGCAGCTTCTCGGATCCGGCTGAACTCAATGCAGAATGCTTGCACTTCTATAAACAAGTCCTGTACATTGATAATTTTGTTTCTGATCAAAGACTGAAGAAAGACACACACAAGACGTACCAGGCGGTTCTGAAACAGAAGAGATGGTTTCACAATTCTCATACATGTTTGCACATAGTGCAGTGTGTTGGCCCTCAGCACTGCACCAGCCCCTGCAGGGGAAATTTAGGTACAGCAGTCCTCTTGTTCCAAAGCTTTGAACGTGCTGCTCATGCTCTTCTACCTCTCCTATTACTACTGTATTTAAAAGTGGACTCACTCCTCTGCTTTACAGTACTGTACTTACAGATACAGGTGCCTTCAAGATTAGCCCCCTGAACAAATGATCGCATTCACTTATACACTGCATTTCATTTTGTTATTATGCAACCTTATATACAGAGTCCTAAGGGATGAAAGCCTAAGATGTGTTGTCATGACTGGGGCCATTGCAAAACATTTTGTTTCAGTTGCTGTGAGACCTCGTGCAGGATTAACGAAAGTGACATCCCCCAGGTCTTAAACTAACAAGTGGTTGTTCTCAGTGCCTCTCCAGATTACAGCCATAGCAGCAAAGTCTCCTGTCATCTAAAACCACATTGTCCTCATATCCCATTTACCTTGGGTCTCTGCAACTTAAGGATATAGGAGAGCTACAGAAGGCACTAAAAGAAATCAGAAAGCTTAAAGGAATGCAATGGCTGCTTTGCATGAGCCTAATGAGGCTGCAGTCCTTCAGTCTGAAGGGAAGAAGGCTGAGGGAGGAATTGGTTAAGACTCACCAAGCCTGGCATGAACTAAGCATGGAATTGTTTTTTACTAAAAACATATCCAGGAAAACAAGACTTACTGGGCACTTGGTGAAATGAATGGGAGCAAGTTTGGGATAGAAGGAATACCTCGTGCAGCGTGCAGACAACAGCTGCAAGGGGGATAAAGATTTGTGAAGCAGCTACAGCTTGCATACTGGAACCAAGGAAGAAAGATGGATTTGGGAAGCAGAGAATGTGGCATTATAAGGGCAGAAAAGAGTCTTTGATATGTGCAAGCTGTTGTAGGTCAGTAATAGGCAGAACTGAGAGGTGAGGCTTCTACATGAGTAACATTACCTCAAAAGGTATGGAACTGATGCACATATGTCAGAGAAAAAAAAGCCTTAAAGCTCAAAACTAAGCAGAAATTAACCGTTCAATGCTTAGGAATAAATAAGGACAGAATAACTTATAATGCTATCTCTCTAAGCATGTATCTATCTGTCTAAGAATGTATTACACAGAGCAAGATACAGGATCTTTTTTCCTAACCAAAGATCTCTCTTTGGTTAGGTAGAGCACTCACCTGCATGTATTTGTCTTTAATCTGTTCACAAGTGGAGATACAGTTGGAGATGTAAAGATGAATAAATTCAGGAGGGAGATCAACTGCAGTAGTCAGCCTGTTCAAATGAAAGATATCAAATACTTTATGAAGCCATAAATTCAATGGTTCCATTGCAGAACAGAGTTAGACCTGTGATATTAATTTATTGCTGATCATGTTTCTTTTTTTAAATCCAACACAGTACAGAAGCTGAGTTAAATTTGGGCTCCAGTGTATTTGACTCACACAAACATTTGCTATAAATTACAGAAGTGAATCAATATAATTTCAGTCCTCCATACTGCCTGAGTAATAAGATTCTTCATATAGTTTGGCTTATCCATGTTGGGACTTCAGTGAATCCAGGCATTCCTTCCTGAAGAATACAACCAGTGTAACTGTTTTATGCATCTAAAGACCAGTTTCCTTTTTTCTTTCAAATCTAAATTTTTTCCTATGGTAGCTCTACTATGGAAAAAGCCAGCAAGCCTGGCCAGTTGTGCAGCTATCCTAGACAGGAATAAGAACTGTTTTCTTACCGCTGTTTTTCCCTGTTGTAATGATAACCCCCACCAACAGGGGTCTAACTTGCTTAATTCTGCACCAGTAAGGTGGCATATGGGATTCTTTTGTCAAATGATAGTCGAGGTGTTATTCAACTGCAAAGTGACTGATGAATAAGGCTGAATTTCACAGTTCACATTCAGTAATCACTGCAGAAATGGAAGAATGCAGAAAAGCTACACTCTTCTAGATTGCTGAGATTAAATGGGAAGACTCAGGCAGCTCAAGTGCTAGCATTTTGTTCAGAAGAAGGGTTTTATCTATGTGCAGGAGTCACTTCCAAAGAAGGCAGAGCATAAAGCAGGATGGCTATTTGACAGTGACACTTTCTGTTCACTTATTGTGAACAAAGAATGCAAGTTCTGTTTAAGCAAACATCTCTGTGGCAGTAATTTTTTGCAAATGCTTCTCACAGTAACTGCCCTCTGTCCTACCACAACCTGCATCTTCCACACCACTATACCTTAAGGGTCACAACTGGCATTTCCAGATGTCCCAATAAAACACAACCGTTGTCAGAGTTGAAAAAGAAGACAAAGTAGAGGTGAGATTGATTCTTAGATACGTAAGTTTAATCTGGATCAAAACAAGAGCTTTTTTTCCCTTTAACTAATGGCACCAACAAGAAACTGCACGAAAAGCAAATAAAGCCTTTATGAAAGAAACAGACAATGCAGCAGTCACAGACAGCTACAAATCCACAGCACTGCGTTCCTCTGCAGGATTAGTTAAAGCACATTAAGCCCTACTCTTAAAGGAGTATTTAAAGCAAAACAGCTGAGAAATTGAGACGGAAAAGAATTTGATGCTCTTCTCCTTTACTGATGATTTCTTCAGCTCCTGCTATTTCTGTTACCTGTGGTGTTCCTTGGAGCACATCTAACTACAGCCTGCAGCCAGCTTCACAATCACTTAACTGCTCAGTAGATTGTATCTTTATTTGACAAACTTCAGGAAACTTTCTTAGATCTGAGGTGGTACTCACCGATTGACAACTTCCATTGAATGTAAAGACATGTCCATGTTGACCAAGACAGAAAAATACTCTGTTATCTGACTGGACTGCATCAGTTTGAGCAGCATTTCGATGGCTACTAAAGGATTGTTTTCAACGAGGTCTGGCAGTTTGGCAGGAGTGAGACCAATATGGTAAACAAGCTTGGGGTCCTTTTCCAGTTCTCCAAGGAGCTGTAAAGGGGAAAAGGAAGTCTGAATTATTTTCTTCTTAATTATTCAGATTGTGGCTTGAAGTAACAGCTATAATACATCTAAACTAGAGGAGAATTATAAATCTACAGATGTCTCTATTGAAATAAATTGCAGGTATATTTCTTTAACACTTCCACTTAGAAACAACTGTGCCAATGAACTGGATGATCTCTGAGGTGCCTTCCAACCTAAGCCACTCTATGATTCTACGATAAGAAAACCTTTACCAAGGCATTTAGTAGTATTTGATCAGAGGGCCATGAAGGAAAAAATAAATTCCTTCTTTACTTTTCTGTCCAGTGGAAAAAAACAAACAAAGCTCAATTTAAAGTTCATTGTTGTCAGAAAGAGTCCTGTATGCCACACATTCTACAGTGCTAGCATAATGAATATCTCAAATCCCACTGAAATGAAGGGGCTAATATTACCAAATTGAGCAAAGATTCAGTGTTGGCATTTCTGAATTAATTTCTTAACAAAAGCTTCCACAGAAGCATAAACAAATTAGTTATCAAAAGATTTCACACAGAAAAATATCAGTGCCACTCACTTACTGATCAGTTTTAACTACATCCAGTCAATGCTGTGAAGTTTAAAGACTTACCTTGTTCGTACACACCCTAACCAAAAGCACTGGGTTTTGAGAACTTAGATTACTTGGTGTTTACCAAGTCATTTCAGAAATCTGAAATGGAAAAACTTGGCTAATTTACATTGGAAACACATAAGTTTAACAGCCTGTTGGATAATCAATTCAAGCAGAAAATTGCACAATACTTACCTGTGTTTGCTGTGGGGAAGTCAAAGGACTTTTAAAAGCTTTTGCCATAATTCTTTTTATCTCAACTCCAGTGCTGTTTTTAACACACATTGACTTGTCCCACTGAATTGTGTGGTCTGGTTCTATTGGATTTAACCACGCCAATTCATCCTCACATATGTGGAGTGGAGGTGGTGGACGAATAAACTCTGGCCGAAAGTGACCTAAAAAAAGACAACAATGTGAAACGTTTGTTTTAAACTTCCAGCTTTGTTTTATTTCAGTACAAGGATATCTCTAAGGTCCTCAAGTTTTTCAGCTATAACAACACTGGGAAGCGTGTTACAGTCTTATTTTCCTCCCAGACAAGTATTTATTCCTTATTTTTAGTGATGCTGTTACACCAGCATGTTTTTCCTCTTGAGTCGGATCACTACGTTACTGCTTCTGCCACTGAGGAATGTTTTTTTTCCCTGCCACACTACCTTATTCTTTGAGGTGTTACAGTCAGCACAGATCTTAGTGCAAGGGGCTACGAGTGGAGGAGCATCAGGTAACACAGGTAACAGATTGAGACAGACCCCAGATTTTGAAAAGCCTGGAAACGTGAACATGATGGAGACTGATCTGGAGACAGTTTAATACAGTTCTGCATTGCTTCATTCATCTTCATTCCCATTTCATACCCTGAAAATATTTTTGAATCATACTACGCTTCATCTGGAGATGAATAACAACATGGCCACATCGTGAGTTAAACAAAAAGATGTGAAAACATACATACTTTCTATAGGAGGCTTTGGTCCACTCACTAATGCTTCAGTGATCTGGGAGGCAACAGAGCTGTCAAAACCAGAGTTGGAAGAATCTGGGTCAGGATCGCTGAGGATGCTGGGGAAGCTGGCCTTGCTCTGCGTTGGCAACTCAGACTGACGCTCTGCAAGAAGGTCAGTTCAGAATGTTAAAGTGTGAAATTGAAAGAGAGATGCCAGAATGCTAGAAGTTAAGCAAGAGTTTTTTAGCTGATTAAACAAACAAACAAAAAAACCGTAACAACATGAAATTCAGTACAGTATCTGCTAGTATTCAGAATGCCAGCTGACAGAAGAAAGCCAGCGGCACGCAGCAAGAATAAGAACGTAGAAATGAATCTCAGACAGTTTTGACTTTAAAAAGTTAAGTAACTGCTTTTAGTATCAGACTGCATCACATTGGTACATTCACATGATAGTCCTGAAAGAGTTCACATAACTCTATCTAACTTTGCAGTCATTTCTCAGAGCAGCAAAGAGAGAAATCTGCAGATACATTTACTTTCTGTAATGATAACGGTCCAACAAAAACCCAACAACATGCACGAAAGCCAAGAGCCCACCACACAATGCCACCTTATGTTCCTTCCCTCGCCCTCCCAAAGAGGATATTAAGTAGCAGATTAAGTCCCAAGTAATCTGAAGTCCAAATTTGCTGGTCCCACACGAAATCAACACCACTTCTTATCCGGATGATTGTAGTGCCCTCAGCTGCAGTACATTGTCCTTATCTCCTTTAAGCAGAGTACGCTTTCTGTTGGAAATTCCAGCTTGTGAGTTCTATCATTTAGCTCCTGGAGGGATCAGCTGGGTTAACATAAGTTCTCTGAGAGGAAAACAAGGCAACATAGGGAGTCCTTCATTCTTGTCATCTATAGTCCAGAACTTACACCTATCAGTATAGGTATAAAGTCACTGGTTGGTTTGTATCCCCTCAAATCCACTTATCTCAAATGACAAAAAGTTTAAGTAAAAGATTAAGATTTCAGTGATTTTTTTAAGCCTAAATGAGCCCTTTACTTGGGCTCATTTACATTGGGGTTGGCATTCTAACTTTCACTGCTTCAAAAAAATCACAATAGAATCATAGAATCACCAAGATCAGAAAAGACATCCAAGACCATCCAGTCCAACTGTTCACCTACCACCACTATTGCCCACTAAACCATGTCCCTCAGTACAGCATCTAAATGTTCCCAAACACCTCCAGGAATGGTGACCCCATCACTGCCCTGGGCAGCCCAGAGTAAGCAGAAGGAAAAGAAGAGTGTTAGTTAGAACACAGTTGTATTTCAGAAGAGAACAGCAACTTGAATACATTCAAATTGAAGAAAACAATTCGTCTGAACGCAATCACTTACGATGGTTTATCAGGCTCTCTTTTCCTTTTAACAGATAGCAAGAAGCTTTCTTTGATTTTTAGCAGGAAGATCTACAATGCATTTATCACAAGCCCAAATGCCAGTACAGGCCAATTACCCTTACATCACATGGAAGTTAGCACACAAACACTTCTGAGGACTTCACTAGAATTCAGGTCCCTGCAGCAAGCAGAAGGTGACAACTTTTGATACAGTAATATACCATCAAGTTATAAGGATAGATCAAGGATTGAAAGAATATTCTGTGGACTGAAGAGAGAACAGAACAAAGCAAGTTTTAATACTGATTCCCAAGATGCTCTATTCCAACAGCTGATGTTCAGCCAAAAAGCCTACAAGAAGAGTTGTCACAGTGAATCATAGAATCACAGAATGGCCTGGGTTGAAAAGGACCACAAAGATCATCCAGTTTCAACCCCCTGCTGTGTGCAGGGTCACCAACCACCAGAACAGGCTGCCCAGAGCCACATCCAGCCTGGCCTTGAATGCCTCCAGGGACAGGGCATCCACAGCCTCCTTGGGCAACCTGTTCCTGTGTGTCACCAACTGAAGTTCAGAAGCCAAGTACTCTATTCCGCAGGTATATTCTAAAGCAAGTCAATCATTCTGCTCTAAAAAGCCCTGAATTCATGTCAGGGGCCACAATTTTAGAAGGCCCACAGCTGTTCTGTGAAATAAGTGGGAAAACAATGCAATACAACACCCCAAACACCTGTTTAAGCACCATGACACAAAGTATTTACACACTGTGAATAGCTTGGCTTCATCCTCCTTACATAAGGGACATACACTGTCAGCTTCTGAAGAAGTGACAGACCTTCTGAAACGCTGCACACAGACAGTTGAGAAGCATCACAATACTAACAGAGATACAACAGCAGCTGTCTCTTAAGAAAGCTTATAGAAGGTATTTATTCTAGGGAGCTACAGTTACAAGACGGAGAAAGCAGTCTCGAAAATACAGACAGAACGTACAGAAGAACCAGAATGGTTTGTTTCCCCTCTTTGCAGATATGCTTGGATATTCTATTTGCAGTTCCCAAAGATCCTGCTGTCTGGAGACAGCAGCTGAGAACAGCGTAGCAGAGTGTAAAAGTCAGTGACAAGTGCTACATAAAAACGACAGCACCAAACTATGACTGCAGGACAGAAAGAGTAATGCCTGTCCTCACAGAGAGAAAGTACAGTGTTCACAGAAGTGAGATGATCAGTTTTGAAGTAGTTCCATTTGTAAGTGCCTAGGAAATAAACTTATTTTTATTCTTCTTTAAATAAACTGCTCGAGTTGGCAACTTGTTCCAATGAATATTTTCCATTTCAGATTAGCTCCAGATGCAACCTGTTGCTCCACACGATCAGAACAATCATATCCTTCCTCCTTTCCTCCTGCCCAAGAATGAGCACTGAGTTCCTTTCTTATAGCCTACTACAGGCAGGCCACTTCCCACCGGTGAGCTAACGGCAAAATCTGACCACAGAAAACTGAAGATGCAATTGGAACAGCCTGTTTGCCAGGTGCTGCTGTACTGCTGCACAGCAATTACCTCATGTTCTCTCATACCAAAACCACAGCAAATGAAAAAAACGGATAATGATGCACACAAAAAGCAAACAAAACTTTAGGTGAAAGTCTTCCTATACTTGCAAATCGGTCTTATTTGTAAGGCAGTAACATATCGAAGTAGGATAAAGCAGCCGTGCCACAACTACACGTTTAGTTTCTCTATGCTTGAAGACATTACAGCTTAGCCTAACTTCTTCCACATGCACAGACAGGAGCGCCTCAAAGTCAAACGGCAGTTAACGTTTCCATTCGCAACGATGCCGAAGCTCCTCCTTACCCGCCAAGGCCAGCTGAAGCCCGCTTATATCCACCGACTGGGCCATGTTTCCAACGTCCATCGCTGCAATCTGGCGCGGGGTCTTCTTGAACAGCTCTCTGGGGGGGGCCAGCATCAGCTGCGAGAGGAAGAACTTTTCGGGCGGGGTTATGGGCGGCAAGAAGCCTGCGGGGAGAGAAAGGAGAAGCGAGCCTTGATTCCTGAGGCAATCGCTACCCGGCGGGGTCCTCGAGGGTGGAGAAAACGTATGGTAAAAATAACGCCAACGACAAACGGCGGCGCAAACGGAGAAACCCGCGCCAACGCCATCACAGCCCGTAACGCCCCGCTCTGCCCCCGAGCCCAGCCGCCCGGCACCTGAGAGCGGGGTGCGCTCCGCCTCGTCACCGCCTCGCTCGGGAGCAGGGTTGAGCAGGTGGGCGAAAACGGCGGCGAAGGGGTTGGCGGCGAGGGGCTCGGTGCGGTACATCTCCCACAGCAGGTAGAGGGCGGTGAGGCGCTGCGCCGGGCTGGGTAGCAGGTCGGGCTGCTGCAGCAGCAAGACGAGCACGGAGCCCAGGCGGAAGTGCTCGGCCTTGCCGAAGTAGTGGTGGAAGGCGCTGGAGAGGCCCTCGAAGGTGCTGCCGCCCGCCTCCTCCGACACGATGCCCAGCAGGCTCGTCAGCTCCTTCGGCGACAGGCTCATCCTGCCGCCCGCCGCTCCGCCGCCGCCGCCCGCCGCGCCGCCGGCCTCGCCGCCCGCCTCAGCCGGGCTGCTCCCGCCCCCGGGCATCCGCCCCTGCCCGCCTCACGGCGCCCGGCCCGACCCCGCCGCTGCCCGCCACTGGAAGGCCGCGCGCTGTCGCGCCGGCCGCGCTTTACGGCGCGGCCGTAAGGCGGCGCGGTCGTTGAGGAGCCGTGAGGACGGCCTGCCCCGGCGCGGGAGCGCTGCGATCCGCCCGCCGTGCTCGGGCCCGCGGCGATGTCTCGCGAGACGGGATTGGCCCCATCCGCTCGGGGGCGGGAGAAAGCAGGGGATTGGCAGGCACCGCGCAATCCCATTGGACTGGGCCTGGCGGGGCGGGGTGGGGCCGGAGCGCGGAGACCGTCGGGGCCGGTAGGAGGAACGCGGCAGTGCCGGTGCGGCATCGTGCGGCTTAGGGAGGGTGGTCGTTCAGTGGAGGGGCGTCGTCGCTTCCAGGGCGATAAATCAGCTGTGGAAGGTTGAGAGGAAGGGAGGAACAGCTTGGGGCTCTGCCCACAGCCCTGGACATTCTGTTCCCTCTGGCGCAGACCCTTTCCCTCACCCCCAGCTGCCCCTCCCCTGACAGCTCCATGCCGTTCCCTCGGGCCCTGTCCCACCTGCCACCGTACATGAAACTGAGACTGCGGTACATATTGAGGAAGAAGGACTTGGAAGGTCCCGAGAACAGACGCTGCTTTTGTGGTCTGATTCTTCTAGAAGCAGTGACTGCGTTCCCTCAGATGAGCACCCCCAGTTGCACGGCCCAGAAGACCTTGGCTTTCCAGTGAGCCATTCATGGTGTCAGAATGGAATTTTGTTTGTGAAGTAATATAAATTGAAGGGTAATGGTAACAAATAAGACGGAAAACAAGATCTGAGAGGTGCAAAGTCTTCACGTACATAGAATCTTAGAATGGTTTGACTTGGAAGGGACCCTAAAGATAATCCAGCCCCACTTCCTACCAGGGCAGGGCTGCCCCCACCAGCTAAGCTGCCCAGGGCCCCATCCAAACTGGCCTTGAGCGCCTCCAGGGATGGGGCACCACAGCTTCTCTGGGCAGCTGTGCCAGTGCCTCACTGCCTTCTGAGTGAAGAATTTCTTCTTACTGTCTAACCTAAATATCCCCTCTTTTAGTTTAACACAATTCCCCCTTGTTCTGTTACTATCAGACCATGTGAAAAGTTGGTCCCCCTCCTGCTTGTAAGCTCCTTTCAAGTTCTGGAAGACTGCAATGAGGTCTCCATGGAGCCTTCTCCAAGCCCAAATCCCTCAGCCTGTCTCAATTGGAGAGGTGTTCCTGCCCTTTATCATCTTGGCACTTCCTCTGGACCTGCTTCAGCAGCTCTACATTCTTGTGCTGGGAGACGAAGACTTGGATATAATATTCCAGATGAGGCCTCATAAGCACAAAACAGAAGGGGACAGTCACCTTCCTCTCCCTACTGGCTACCTCTCTTTTGATGCAGCCCAGGATACTGTTGGCTTTCTGGGCTGCAAGCACGCACTGCTGGCTCATGCCCAGTGACTGCTTTGGGAAAAACAAGCAAAAGCAACCAACAACAACAACTGCCCCTCTTGCCCCCCCAGAAAGAAAAAAAAAAATCAAAACAAAAATAACAAGATCTATAGACATGTAAGGGATAATCTAAAAGCATTCTTGTTGGAGTAGCTACTCACTGAGTAGATCACACTGAGAGGTCTGCTTGTGGTGTGAAGCGTAGCTAGAATAGTAAAGCAAATGGAAGAGGATGCCATTGAGCTTGCTGCCATGACCAGCTTGTACTAGGAAAAAGAAGAGTGAGTCCTTGGGATTTTGCAATGTGCTAACAGCTGCAGCAAGAACTTAAGTTTTAAGTTTTAGGAGGAAGATAAAAGAATTGCAAATTGCTGAGGAAATAATCTTTGGAGGTGTGAAGAAGAGCTGGCTGGAGAACTTGGGAAAGCATGGGTATATACAAAGGCTTTCTACCCTTACTTGCAACACATACAGAGCAGTCAAAAATCTCTTCAGTCAAAAAAGGTGAAAACTGAGTAGTTTAGAGAGGAAGGTGCTGTGGGAAAGTAACATTCTTTATAGGTCAAATAGATCTCTGGCAAAATAGGCAGAAGGATGAACTTTGGCAGCTGCCTTGAATTCTCGGTCTTTGGGAAGACATTTTGGGTAACAGTGATTGAGAACATGCCAAATTGGCCAACTCCTATCTTCCCTTCTGTTTCGCTGAGCTGCAGAGAAACTGTTGTAGTTCTTTGTTCCTGTCAGAGAGGTTTGTTTTTCTGGGTCTGAAGAACTGTTGCAATACATCGAGAAGGTGAAACCATGTCAGTGGTCTGCAGGGTGGAAAAGGCTCTGGTGGCTGTTTCTGTGTCTTTGCTACACCTCCTACAGAGATGAGGGAATATGGTTTGATCCAAGGATACAGAAACTTGGGAGATAGCTCATTAGAGCAAAACTTAAGTTTTCCTGATAGGAGTTGCTGGTATAAATGAGAGAAACTCACATGATTAACTGCAGCTTTAAATGTCCGTAACTATATACAAGAACACAGGACAGTATTCACTTAGTCCATGACTGGTAAGCAGAAACTGCTAGAGAAAAGATCAAGCAAGAGTGGCGCTTTCCCATGTGCTCTTGGCTTCTGGCCATCTCCAGTGTAGGTACTTCCCAATTCAAAGGTTGAATGCTCATCATTCCCAGCCCCTGATGAACACTTCTTCTTTGAGCTCATCTTCAGTGATTCACAAGCCAGCTTATGTTTTTGGCATGCACAACACGCTGTGGCAATGATCTCTGCAGCTCAAGAGCCATACTGCACAAAACAGTACTTATTTCTTAACTCTGTTCATTGCTCACCACGTTCTGCATATCTCTTCCCATAGCACATCTCAGTTGCTCCCCTCTAAGCTATGTGTTCTGATATCCTTGTTGCCCTTCTCTGCTTTTCCTACTACTGCCTTATCCTTATTTAACTGTGAGTGTTCCACAGATTTATATATTTATATACCTTTATACAATGAGTCCTGTTTATTTCTCTGCTCACTTTTTCACATTGTTTGCTCTATTTAAGCCATGAACATTGACCTGACGCTATAAAAGAACTGTCCTCAATGACTTTTCGTATCATTCCTCAGCAGCAGTAGTTGGGAATCATCCACTGCTGCACAAGGGATAGATTCTTTCCACCCCACCCTCATCACAGTATTTTCTTTTGCATTTATCAGTACAGAAATTGGACTCGATGGCTTAAAGTTTCCGTGGCCTTTTGAAAGATTGGTTGCATACTTTCTGCCCCTATTTTTTTGCTACTGTGACCATTTTGATGAGAAGGTTGCACACTGCAATATAACATCTTCATCCTTCAACTGAAATGAATCTCTTGAGTGAGTCCCATCAGATCCTGGGGATGAATAATGATTCATTTTATACACTTCATCTCACATCTCTTAATAACTCTTCACTGTGAGACAGTTCTCTTGACTTGCACCCTGTCAGTAACGCCTGGGAACAACTCCAAGATCCCTGTAGAGATGCAAGGAATTAATTCAGCTTTTCTCCTTTAGCTTCTTTCCCTCAATGCTTTTGTACGTTGCGCTCATCTGTTGACCTGAAACTGAGCAGCAGATTTTGTGCTTCTGCTGTGCTGGCAAACCTTTTCTTTGTTCATTTTTTTTTTGGTAGGAGGAAGTTTGTGGTTAGAAATAAGGTACAATTTTAGGCATCATGAAGTGGAGGACAGTTTTCTGGGTGCTAATCCACTGTCAAGTAGATCTGTGGTGCTTCTGCCCAGGTAGCCTTTTTTGGTCAGCCTGCTGCTAATAGCAGGCTGTGCAGAGCAGATTTGCTGCAAGAAGGAGAAACCTGTTGAGAAAGAAAAAGCTCTCTCTCCTTTTCCCATAAATTTCAGAAATGCAAACCATTCTTGCATAATGTTCTTATTGAAATAATGAATGTAGAATTGCAGAAATTGCCATCAGAGCAATAAAATGTCTCCCCAGTGACTGAGGCAGCAAAAAAAGAAAGCTACTTCTGTGTGGCTAATGCAGCCATCTGAAATCCTTCTATCCAAATGAAAAGGTTTCTGGTCAGAGCAGGAAAGCTAACGGTTTGGAAGATGGAATACAGATTACCATTTCAGAGTAGCAAAAAATCTAAGAAAAAGGTGGGGCTAGAATACTTCCCAGGCAAGAAGTGTAATAAATGTGCTGCAAAAGAGGATATTCTTGGACTCAACATTTATGTAAAAAAGAAGCAACAGCATGTGATACTATGGAGGCTGAAGGAGTCGTGGGACACACCTGACTTCTCAAATGGATCACTTTGCGTGCAGGGGGGATGGCTGGGCCCCCAGCTCGTCCAGGCTGGCAGTCCAGCACAGCACAGCCCTGTGGCCTAAAGGAAAAGGTTCATGTTGCTGCCTTTGCAGTACAGCTTCTCTGGGAGCAGGCTGAACGTAGATTCATTTCTGCAAGATGGCTTATAAAAGAGCTTCTAAATGATCAATAAAAGCATGACATTGACCCGTTGTTCTTTAAGTTGGGCTTGAGTAAGAACCTCAGTAAACATCATGCTTTGAATTCCTAAGGATGGATAAAGGGATTGGGGCTACACTTAAATTACTGACTCTCAGGCTCCTTTGTTACTCTGTCCCGTTGGCTCATGAATACTAATACGAACACACAGATTTCAGACAACCTTTGCATGTACAAATAAACCTTTCAAGTCATGTCACTGTGAATATGAACTTTGTTTAGTGTTTAGATTGACATCATCTTGTGAGAAATGGTAATTGTTGCTGGAAAATTAGATCTGTAACTAAAGGAGCACATTTGATTTGACTTAATCTGATTTGCTATTAGCAGGCAAAGCTACGGGAAAGGCCATGCAGTTTAACTGTAGAATTTGTTTTTTCTCCTTTCCTTATTCCAGTTGATTATGTTATTGTTTGCTATTGTATTCTAGTTAACGCCAAGGAATAGAAACTGCATTGTGGGCACTTGGGGAAAGAATACTAATGAGGGAGCAACAGAAAATGACAGCATTAGGGAGGCAAAAGAAAAAGTGGCAACGAAGTTATATTAAATTGACCAGCTCCATGGCAAATACTTGAGTTTCTTCTAGCAAAGAAGCTGAATACTTCAGCTAGGAAACAACTTCCACCAGTGTATTTTTATCCCATATTTCACATGGGAAGAACATGGTGGGAAGGAATTAAGTCACACCTTGAAGTCAAAGGGGAAATCAGAACACTTCCAGATTGTTTTGTTTATTCTCACAAGACTTTTCTCTTGTACACAAATTCCTTCCCTTAATAATTTAAGTGACCCAGCCCACCTGCAGTATATTTTAAATAGCAACATATCCAAAAGGGGAGGGAGAAGGTAGGTTTTGTGAGAGTCTTTCCATCTGCAGCTTTCTAGTGACCACTGCATGTTATCCTTCCTAATTCATCTCTTCAATTCAAAACAAGACAACCAGTGTAGAAACAGATCTATTAGTGCTGGAGTAATCAACAGTTGGCATGCTAACAATGCCTAAAAGCCTTCCTTAGTAACTGTATGAGAATACATCTTCACTTGTTCATCAGACTTCTAAGATGTCAAGTGATTCTTGGATGTTTTTTTAGAAGCTGCCCAAATATCGTTTTACAATAGCTTCATAAGAGCTGCTCCATGGTCATTCAGAAACAAATGTGATTGTTGGTGAATTCTTTAGCTTCTGTGAATTTTAGTGACACTTCTGTATTTGAAGGCAGTTTTTAAATGTCAACCCACGTGAAGTCATTGTTCATGCAATTACTTGGTTTCTTGATACTAGAACATAAAAGCAGCATACAATATGACTTTTGGCATATACATCTGTTCAAGGACCCTTATTCTGGCCAGGAAACCCTTTTGTGATAACAAACATTTTCGGAAAATGATTTGAAGCAAAATGATCCTTTCACTTGTCTTCTTTCTTTTTTTCATGTTTAATTAGACAAGGATTTTAAAAATCCATCTGTAATTCAAAAATAGGTGTGTGTGTTCTGTGTGAACATTGGTTGGGAACTCTTCTCTCTGAACTTTGAGTATTCAGCTTTTATAATTTGAGCTCTGCAGTTGCACGCCTGACTCACCTGGCACTATTTCTGTTCCCTGGTTCAGTGACTCGATTTATGTTTTGTTTCTGTTTTCATCTAAAATCAATATCAGTTGCATCTTTGCAGGAGAAAAGGCTTTATGCTTCAACTACAAACTTGAAACCTGCTTTCTGAAAAAGTGTTCAATAATTCAGAGCTGATCAGAGCTGTTCCTCGAAAAGGGGGACTATCAGGTTCTGTTTCTTCCTCTGCCTGTAGGGTGCTGAACTCAAATTTGGGCAATGGCTCTACTAGGAGTAGGGAAGAATATTCATCTCTGTCTAAAGTTACTTTGCTTTGTTTACAGGAACTGAGGACTCCTGGAAGGAAAGGAGAAACACAGGATCTGGTGGTTTTAGTGAGAAAGTGCTTGGTGAGATGCAGGATGAGGGTTTGTGTTCTGGTCCTGTGCCAGGAACAATGCAAGTAAAGGCAATCAGGTATGAAAGCATAACAGTGTATGTATGTGGGGAATGGAAATCTGTTGTCCCTTTTGCCTGTCTAAACTCCCAGATATTGAGAGAGTCCTTTCTTCTCATTCTTTCCCTTTAGAAAGAACATTTCAGAATTTTAGAAAGTCTCTCCAGTGAATATAATTGTGTGTGTGCATACGTACTTACTCATTTAAAAGCATGCAGCCATTTAAATATTAGAGCAAAATTTTGTCACTATGTGTCTATACCAGATAGAGAAGAAGTAGGTTGAAGTATCTGATGATGTGACGCTTTTCCAAGTGACATTTGGTCAGAAGGATGCTTGGAAAGGCTAATTTTTAAACATGCTTTTAGGAACTAGTACAGTTCTTTTGTGCAGGAGGATAAAGTATATTCTAGATGCATTACAGAGCATTGCGGTATAGTGATATTTATAGCCTAGTCGAAGAAATAACCTCAAATTGCAAATGTATCTAATAAGTATTTGATGATTTTGCTTTCCTCTAGCAATGGTGAAGCTCCACTGATTCGTCTGTATCAGAGTTTTGCCTCATTCATTTTGTAGTGTTCCCATTTATTTCCTATACCTACTGAGTTCCTTACAGGGCTTTCTTTCCAACCGCACACAGAGTTTCTCTTGTGGCCATCTCTAAGTGTGCTGCACTTCCTCAGAACATCTTCTTATTCATCCCATCTCCCATTTTATGTTGAAAGCTTTTAAAATACATTTTAATGATGCATAACAGCAATATAATGAGCCTAATAGCATGCTATTGATTTTCATTTGCAACACTGGCATTCAAACATTTCAATAGTGCTTTAAGAGTGTGTATATTTAATGTGATTCAAAGACAAGGCAAATGCACTACAATATTTATCTGCTAAAAAAAGCTCCACTATCTCTTTCCAACTGAATTGTCCCTCCATCCTCCCCTACAATGTTTGTTGCAATCAGTTGCATTAGAAGTATATCACTTTCAATGTCTTAAAACAAGCAAACTATAATCCTTGGTACAAGAAAGTAAAAGGGAAAAACAACAGATCACTGTATCTACACATATCTTTGTTTATCTACTGTGGTCACAGTGAAGATATTAATGATGCATACCCAGTCAGTGCTGTTGGTGAATGCAGTGTTTTAGCTTCGGAGTGAAGAAAGCTGCTTCAGGATACTCTCTGGATAGGAATTAGCTGAGTTATGGAACACACTAGCTCAGGCTAAGGAGAGCAAACAGAAAAATAAAACTGTCAAATATACACATCACCATAAGATAAGATAAACGTTCTCATTTGCTGAATCACTTGGTAATTGCACCCTACAGAGAGCAGTGCTTTCAGGAGAAGTTTCTGTGTATTCAGTGAGCAGGATGTGAAGCAGCCATTCAGTTCAGACAAGTGTCACTTGCATGTATGACCACTTGGAGGTAATGCTTTAACAGCAGCGTTGACAAGCTGCACCAGCCACACATACACACACCAGATGGCTGTGCCACCATTCAGCAGGACCTGGACAGTCCTGTAAGTTGGGCAGAGAGGAACCTGATGAACTTCAGCAAGAGCAAGCACAGGATCCTGCACCTGGGAAGAAATAACTGCATGTATCAGTACAGATGAGGGGTTGACCTGCTGGAAGGGAGCTCTGTGGGGAAGGACTTAGGTGTTCTAGTGGACAGCAGCTTGCCCATGAGCCAGCAGTGTGTCCTTGTGAGGTACTGTGGCTCCCCAGTTCAAGAAAGAGAGGAAGAGATGGAACTTCTTGAGGGAATTCAGCTGAGGCCTGCAAAGAAGATGAGGGGGCTGGAGCATCTCCAGTACTGAGGAAAGGCTGAGGGATTGGGGTTTTTCAGCCTGGAGAAGAGAAGGATGAAAGGGGATCTCATAACTATTTATAAATACTTAAAGGGTGGGAGTCAAATCAATGAGGCCAGGCTCTTTTTGGTGGTGTGCAGTGACAGGACAAGGGATAATGGGCAAAAACTGCAACACAGGAAATTCCATACCAACATGAAGAAGAGATTCTTTACTGTGAGAGTGACAGAGCACTGGAACAGGCTGCCCAGAGAGGTTGTGGAGTCTCCTCTAGTGATATTCAAAATCCCCCTGGATGCTTTCCTGTGCAACCCACTGCAGGGAACCTGCTTTAGCAGGGAGTGGGCTAGTCCCCAGAGGTCCCTTCCAACCTGTTTCTGCTCTGTGGGTTGGATGAATATCAGTAATATGGAGAGAGAGAAGGTGAGACACAAAGAGAGACAGAGACAGAGAAGTACTGGAGATATATGGAAGACTTACGCTTTTGTAAGGACTTCAGTTTACTTGCTTTCTCACTATATGCAGCTGCTGGTTTGTAAACACATCCACCAACAAGATCACCTGACGGGGCTTGACTCAGATATTACTGCAGTTGAGTGAAACTACACTGAGTTTTTGCGATCAAGCTAAAAAAAATCAGCTGCTTTGATTACCATTTATTTCATTTTTTGTCCAGCCTTTGTACTTTCCTTTAAAGGTCATGACGCAAGTAAGCACAGAAGAAAAATTCCTGAGAATGTGTAAATGATTTTGAAGTTTAAGAAGCTTTTTGAATCAGGTAACAGTTTCCAATGTGCAAGTTAGGCTGAAATTAAGATGCCATACTTGATTCTAAGAAGTTACCCAAGAAATCCTATAACAGTCAACAGATAAGGTACCTAAGGCAGACATAGGCACGTGCTTTGTGCCGTATATTAAAATGTATGTGAAGTTCAATTTCTGCCCAAACAAGAGACATTAGCTTTTGGCTAGTGCCAAAAATGATCAAGAAAAGCATCTTTTGGTTCTGAAATTCTGAAATGGGGAACATTGTTTATTTTTAATAGATGGTGGTAGTAGTGAGTAGTTCTCCTGCAGACACCTAAGTCACTTGGCTGACTGCAGAGGGACTGTAGAAGGATGAGCTCAGATGTCACATTTTTGACCTCTACAATGGGATACAGCGATCCCATTCCTGAAGTCATGCTGAACATCCCGGGGAAGCAAGAACAAGTTTGCAGCTGAGCTGAGGGTAAATCCTGACAAGAACTGACCACCTCTAATGACGTGTTTATGTAGTCCTTAGTACAGTGTTTGCTGAGATTACCTAGTATTCCTGTAATGGAAATTATAGCATGTCCCAGGAAGAAGGAGCTTCCATGCATAGGCCACTGAAACAAAAATGAAAAGGTAGTGCACAAGCAAAGGAGATGGACAATACAAATGCTTCCACACAGCCAATTTGCCATGATGGAAGACCCCCTGGGCTGTATGAACTGTTCCCTTTTTTGATGTTATGTTGGCGGTCATCTCACAGCAAGCAATCAGAGGTTTCTGGAGGATGTAGAACTACTTGGTTCCCTGTCCATTAAGTACTACTGTAAAAGCACGACTCCGGTATGCTACCAGTTCATAAAAATGTAAAATAGTAATTTTAGATTTCATAAACCAGAAGAATTTTCTATGCAGAATGTGTAAAAAGAGAGACCTTTCTGGGGAGTGTTTCCTCTGGAGTAGCTAGTCTTGGTCACCATCAGACAGGAATCTCTAGACTGTAAATCTGATCAAATACAGCAACTTCTGTGCTGCTCACTTACGTCTGTGAGAGTCTGCTGATCTCAAAGTGCACACAGGGTTTGGCTTAAGCACACCGTCCACCTTCACTGAAGAAGAAGTGTATTCATTCTGATGAGAGGTAAAAAATTGCCTAACAGGCAAGCTGGTTTGCAGGCCAACAGTTTATGCATCAATAATGTTGCACTGGTGTGCAAGACTCTGCATTTGTTGCTGTGTTGTATGTCTAAAGGTATCCCAGGTTTTAAAATTCACGCACCTCTAGCTCTTCCTTGTAACTTTCTTCTCAAAACCCAGTGCAAACTTCCTCTCCCATCCTGACTGTTTATAAGTATACATAGAAACAAATGTTTTGTAAAGATGTGAGAGACATTCTGCTTTATTCCCAGGAGCAAATAAAGCCTTTTATTTTTAGCCTAGTTTCCTAAGGAAATGAGACTGATGCAATCACATTGTCTATTTGTCAGTCTATCAAACCAGCCCCCTTGCCTCCTTCCCTCCCCCCATCATCTTCTGACCATTAATCTTTTTTAGCTGGACATGACCAAAAGGCAAAAGTATTCCAGAATGTATCCACGTTTTATGACAATCAGTGGCTGGGACAGAGAAGAGACCTTATCCATTCCCTCGCTGGAGAAGTCAGCACTGGCTGAATTCTGCTGAGAGGCAGCAACAACTTGCTGGCAAGTCAACTTCTGTGCAGCTATAACTCCGCTGAGATGCATGTAACCTCCTCAAGTCACAAAGATGGGAAGGGCTGGAGTGACAGAGGTGCTCCTAGAGGGACGCTCCTGGGTACCTGGCAGTATTTCAGAGATGGGGAAAGACACAGGCCAGGGAAGAGAAGCAGCTGGGGTTGTCAAACTCTTGACTCAACCTCAAAGTGACTGAATTTTGAGGTGATGTAATAGGGAGCTTCTCAGTGGTGTCTGAAGAAACATGGTGGAAACGAAATGCAAAGCAAGTGCTAGAGAAGGGGTCATCACCATCTCTCTTATTACCTGGCAAGTGTTTTATAGGTAATTCCTGTTATGGAGAACCAAATGCACAACAAAAACAGGGGTAGCTCTACATCTGACCAATTATCTTAGAAAAACGTTGCAAGTGAATACAATACCTCAAAAGGAGACTGTAAATTTGACCATATGTTAAGTTGTGGGAAATCTGAGTTCTTTCAGTGTCATTGCTGGGAGACCTTTACCTATCAAACAATCCAAGTATGCTCAGATCAAGGCTGAAGCCCAGCCTGTTCCTCGGCTGCCTGACCACCCATCTGCTCCACTGTAAGGTGTGGTCCTGAGCAGTGCCTGCGTTTCTGTGTTGGAAGGAGAACGTAACACATACATGTAACGTGTAGATAGCATGATTACCTATTTACCTGTATTTGCAATGATGTTTGGAAAGGAGCATTAAAACAGAACTATGATTATAGATCCAGTGTCATAAGATCATATTTCTGCTGTAAGAGAGTATGCTCTTACTTTTCAGCATAGGCCAATGCCTTGTCAATGGAAGCACGTAAACTCCTTGGAGACACATAGCATGATGCCCTGAATGTTGAAGAAAGGCGTACAGGAAAAAGAAAGCGCAGATTTGGTTTTCACTAAGTTTCTCTAATTTCTGCTAATGCCTTTCTGACATCCTTATGGTGATGCGTGAGCATTTCTTTTTATTGAAAAATAGATAAGATTGCTTAAGAGATTAAGTTTCCTTTATTTCTTCCCTATTCATGCATATGCTGAACAGTAGCTAATGTTTAAACATCTCCTTAGCAAAATCCTGAGCTCTTCTGTCACACCTCTGTGAAGCAGCTTCTATTCCTGTCAGGGAATTCCAACAAGTCAGTAGCATAAAAATGCATTTAAACTATTGTTGGTGATGAGCCTTTTCCTAAGTTATTCTGTTTCTACATTAAGCCTGAGCTACTTATTTCTGCAATTCTTTTCAAGCTTAAATCTTGCCATGTCTGGAAACAACTGTGTTAACTTACACAGTTACAAACAGGAGGTTTGGAACAGGCTAATGGATAAAGATGAGACAATGGAAGAGGTACCACAAAAGCAGTGACCCTGTTATGAGGAACAGTGTAAATATGAACATTCTCATTTTCCTCTATTAAAAAAAAAAGAAACTCTTTACTCAAGGAAGTAGAGTACAGTTTTCTTCTTAGTTAAGACAACCTGGCAGGAATCTGTTGGGGGCAGAAAAAATGTTCCCTGTTCTGCAAATGATTAGTGATTTTGGATAAAAAATGCTGTTGGCCTTGGAGTGCATGGGAAAGGAAGAACAGGCAACAAGTATCTACAGCATAAAACTCTTACACACATGTGTGCACAAAAATGCACAAGTGTGCCACTTGCTACACAGAGATAGGAAGCCGTATGGCATCCCTGGTTTCTCTTGCTCTCCCTGCCTACTGCAGAAGACTGGTGTCCTTTACTGACTCTCTTGCAGAAGCAGAGTGCTGTGTTAACACAAATGGCACAGAGCACATTGGCATCCAAACAAGCTGGGAGGCTGAGCCATTTTGCCTTCAGCAGCTGAAACCATTCTGTAAGCGTTTCACATACAATTAAACCTTCTTTTCCCATCGGGTGATTTGACCTCAGCATGTAACTATGCATGCCAGAACAAAAGATGGTAAGGTGGGTCAAATCATGGAATAGTGGGCAGAAGCCTCCTACTTATAAATATGACATTGCCTTGTCCAGAGGGGGAAATGCTGGCTCTTCTCAGGATCCTTGCTTCATGCACTATGCATCCCATGCTTGTGTTCTTAAATGTTTCCCTGTGATCAGCCACCATCTGCAGAAATATCCAGCTGTGCCCCTGGCTGCCAGTCATTCCCATGTTTCTCACAGAGATCACACCAAGGATGTATGCACACAGTCCGTGTAGTTGGAGAAGGGCACTGTTCCTCAGCCACCTACTATTTCGCTGGAGCCTGTGGTTTGGCATCAGCAACCACAGCACAGACATCGTACTATCACAGCATGAAAACTCATCTAATCAACATGACAGTGGTTCCCTCAGTCTGGCACAGCCATCTTGCAGGCAGCAGTGATGCCTCATTCACGCGCTGGTCCCCCTCTCTGGTTTATTATGGCACTGGTGGGTGAGAGCAAGCTCTTCACAGGGCTCCATGAAGGCAGCTCTCCCCATGCACTAACTGTAGCTGCTGCCCATCACTCCTACTCTAGATAGTGCTGTAAATTCGCAACTGTGGCACCAGAGACCTCAGCTGGCAAGGGCTGAGGCAAACAACAGCCGTCTCCATTCTTCTATGTCAGCGTTCTCTGTCAGATATGTTCTTGGCCAAGAACTATCACTGTCAAGTAAGGGTTAAGAAAATGCACTGCTTTAGTGCCCTTCATGGGCAGTGCTCATCCCACTGCGATAACATCACAGCCCAAAACAGGAACAGTGCGCTCATTGGTGCAGGGTCTGTGCCTGGGCAGCAGCTGGAGAGGACACATGGGACAAAATGTTGAACCAGAAGCGTTTTATTTTTGGTAGTTTAATAATGGGCTAGGAACGTTTGTGAACACGAGCTGAGGAAAGACAAACACATCTTTTCTGAGGGACAGTGAGACAGTTCCCTCGGTATTTCATGCTAGTGAGGCCTTGAAGTCCTCACCATCTTTCTAAAACTCCTGGCACGGACTTACAAGCATGAACCAAATGTTTTCAAGCGAGCTTGGCTCACCTTGATGTTTGCACTCACATTTCATCCAAATGAGATGATGAGGGGATCAGAGGCCTCCAGGAAGTCCAGCTTTGAAAGATGCATCAGCTGGGCAGGGGAGAAGGAAAAACGGAGGGGACCAACAATGCAAATGCCATGCAAAGGTTTGGGGAAGAGGTATGGGGAGCCTGCCACAGTGAGGGGGAGGTGGGAGGCCATTATGGGTTTTGCTGGTTGTGTTACTCACAAAATATTCTTCTAGGACACGTGAAAGGAACGTGAAGGAAGAAGGAATTAATAAATAATCAGAAATACTTTTCAATTCTGAGTGTTTTATAAACATTAACGAATCTTCATGAGCTGTCAGAGAGGTATTTAAGCCACATTCCATTTTTATAGATAAGAAGATGAAAGCTCTGGCTTAAGTCCAGAGTTTTCAAAAGCACAAACTACTTTTTAGAGCTCCACTTGATGCTCAGCACCAAACTCCAAAGGAATTGATTTCACATTTGCCATCACTGTCAATGGGAGACTGATTACTTCTACAAAACTAGGTTTTAACCTGCATGCTCCAAAGCAGCTGAGAATAGCTGCTGAAGGTTCAGGCTTCGTTGGCTTATTGGGTTTCTTCAATGTGTAAAAGGAGATACTGCTTTGGGAATAGACATGTAGAAAGATTTTGTCACTATTGCCACAGTGCAACTTAATAAGATCAAGATTTTGTGGATTTAAGATTTACAAAAAGGATTAATTAAAAGTTAAGGTTAAAAGAAAAGACTTCCAAGTGAACCCGTTCATCTGTGTGAACAGGGAGGGAAGTGGATCACGTTTTCAAATCTTTCTGCTCCTCCCACAAAGGGTAGGCAGATGGTTTGGGTGCATTTCCCTAAGTGTGTGATGAATATTTTATTCCTGAGAAGAATATAAACCAGGAAGGTACATTCAGTTACTGGCTTTGCTGAAGTGAGAAGAAAACACAAGACTTCCTTAGAAACCACGTGAACTGGTAGTCCAGTAAATATATGCATGTATACATATAGCTGTGTAAAATACAATTTATAGCAGAACACTTTAAAAGTAAGGAAGAAAAATAGCTATTTTCATTGGAGTTGTATTCTCATTGCTCTGTGGCCATGTTTGTTTCAAGGACTAAAGCCCTTGTTTGCCCACCCTCAAAAGCAAAGGTGGCAAAAAAAGGCCTCCAAGTTCTGTGGAAATGGAGAGAGTCGCATTGAAATTGGCCAGCAGCCAGAACAGGAGGAAATCACAGAATTTTCATGCTAAGAAAAGCTTCAAAATATGTCAGGTAGAAGCAGAAGTACAATGCTGATCAAAGACAGCAGGTTCAAACCCAGCCCTTGCCACGTGCAGCACGCTTCCTCCCAAGCAGCATCAGTGATGGGCTGCGAGCAGTCTCAGCACAGCCTTGGATGTCATAGCAGATCAGTGGAAGATGTAAGAATCAAAACAGAAATGCTCCTCTGGGGATACCCCTGTGTGTAAAAGTGAGTCAAAAATTGCTTGAAAAATTACCTGAAAGGGTATTTCAAAGGCACTCACGTACACGTTTCAAAAGTTGTGTCAGAGCACTGACACTTGCGTGATACAGGGTTTGTGTTATGGCACAGTTCTGCCATTCTTGCAGTTGCTGTTCCCCCAGGTGGGCTGACATGCGCAGGAAGAGAGCAAAAATGGTAGCTTCTACCAACAGTGACACTGGGACTGTTCAGGTCATAGCACAGTGCCAAGCTCTGTGCTGGGAATTACCGTCTCCACCAAAACTACCAAACAGGATCAGAGAAAAGGGAAAGTGGTGGAGTTTTTCCAGTTTTAATGTTGGTTGTCAGGTCCTGTGTTCACAATGATAAATCCCACGGAGCAGCAGTGCAGCATCAGACCCTGCTGGAACAGGCAGGATGGAGACCACTGTAACTGTAAGCAGGACCACATACTGTTATGCCTTTCTGGGCTGAAACTGTTGTGTGCCTTGAGTTAGCATGGACAGAGAAAAGGTCAAAGCTATTTCAAGGGTTCAAAAAGGCTGTACTGACCACTTGGGTGATATTTTGGTGTGTGGATATTCAAAGGAAAAACACAGTAAGCACCTCAAGGAAATGTTCAAAACAACAAGGGCCCTGGCTCCAAGTGCTGCAAAACAAAGTGCAAATTCTGCCAGCATCTTGTGTTTGGTGTGGCATCTTGTACCAGGACCAGCAGAAGACAGCTATGGCAGAAATACCATCGCTCATCTTCACACAGGAACGAAATGTAGCACTATGAGAAAAGCTGGCATACGGTCGGGGGCTTTTTTCCATTTTACCCCCAGAATCACTTAACTATTGCTGAGCAATTGAAGAGTTTTTGATCTTGAAACGTGAATTAGTATGAGGATTTTGGATCAGGAAACAGCTTTAGAGGAAGTTGCTACTAAGTGGCTGCTCCACTTTAAGCTTCCTTTGAGGTTGCAGTGCCAGCCGCCACACTTCAAGTGGTGTGTTGGCTCAGCAGTACCTCAAGGTATTGACCAAATACCTCAAGGTCACTTGCTTTCCCAGCTAAAACCTCACTGCTGTGCAGAAACTTGCAATTAGAGAACTGGCATTGGAAATGCTGCTTAGGGAGTATTGTTCTGCCTGCCCTGGGCTTTTTCCCTTGTCACAGCTTACAGAGCTTTTACACCTTCGTTGCTGATTCTTCCACCACTTACTTATTTCAACTGTCATTCAAGATCCCACATCACTCAGTTTAGTTCATTACATTCTAAAAGGTATTAAAACATTGGCTGCTTGTTTCATTCCCTTTGAGAAGTGCCAAAATATTTTAGGAGGGCATCTCTTCCTTTCCCTACAGTGCAGTGACTATTCCATGCCAGAAATAAATGATACTCTTGAAATGCAGCATCTTTCTTGGGGCTGTCCTTTTATACCAGTATAATTTCAGTGTCTTACTTCAATGTCAAAGTAAGTAATGAAGGAAAGTGCTGGGAGGATTGGTCTACCCTCAGCTGTGTATTTCAGAATACAAACACCTCTGAGTCCAGGTGCCCTGGAAAACAGCAAGGAAAATATCTTGGATGGGAATGTGAGAAGAACCTTTTCTCCACACCAATGACTGCCTCTGCTCCTGGCTTCCAGGGGTCATTTACCAATGGGGTTTGTCAAGTTGTGGTGAAGAGACTTCTGCATCCACTGCAGATGGGGAGGAAAGCAGGTGAGACCCAACTCACTGCAGAGTTGGTCAAGGGATTGGCAGGGCAAGATACGGTCCCTGTGCCATCCTTTGCAGAAAAGTGTGACTTGAAAACCCCTGCCTGGGTTTCCCCTCAATCATCTGCTTCCCAGAAGAGGTATGTCAGTCCTAAATTGCAGAAATTGCAACTGGAAGTCATGGAGTGATGCTGGAAGTAAAACAAGAAGTGGAATCAGCAACAAAAATAGGTGGGACAAACTGAACTACTTTCTCTCCTCAGTGGTTCAGTAAAAGATCTGAGAAAAGAACTGAGTTTGGCTGGTTGAAATATAAACATGTTTATTATAATGTTGTTGACAGGGAAAAAGTCATGAAATATTATTGCACAAAACCATGAGTCAAGACCTCTAATCTGTTTTTACAGTGATGCCTGTAGCTTAATTGCACTTACTCCCGAGAGTATATTATGACTTCTTATATCTTCATTATTGCACAGGCATTAATTTAATCAGAGATAATAAACAAAGCCTCTAATTACAGGTCATAAATTTTGTTACTTTACCAGAACAGGTGGGAAGACAAAAACATGCAGCCCCATAAACATGAGCTGGCTTTTGCAATCCCATCATTAAGAACACTGGAAACATAGCTGAGAATTCTCCAACACTTCCACGACTGTCCTTAGTGTAGAAGACCTTTGGTGTAACGTACCTTTGCCACCTCCTGGATCATTACAAACCCACACGTGTCTTGTGTTTGGATTTTTTAAATAGATCTAAGCATAAGAATCATGTTTGCAGATTCCCAGGATCTGATACGTCTAGAGGGAAGGGTCTTTGCAGAGTGGTTTCAATGGAGGCATGCTGCCAGGAGTTGGGAGCTCCTTGCGAATGACTGTGATTTCCCTTTGGGCCCTCCTGTTTCTGCCAAATTTGAAGTGGATTTTCTGCAAGTGAGAAGCAAACATGGCCTCTTTCCAACAGGACAATATCTGGGAGGGCGCCTGATGAGAAAAAGTTTACAGAGGCCTTTCAAAGCATCTTAAAAAATCCCCTCCTGTAGGGGATTCCTTGTAGTGAAGGAAGACATTAGCAGGGCTTGGGAGGCATTTACTTAGTTATCTAATCTTTCTAATCCCCAAATTACATTATAGGGAATGATCCATCTTTTACTATTTCTAAAATGACACTGGTCCCTCAGCACATTGTTCTGCACAGTGAAAAAAAAAACATGTGGTCAGCAGGATCTGCTTAGTGTTTAACCTAGCCTTCAATTTTTGCAAAAAACACCTCTCTGCTTTTAGTGAATTACTTTTCAAATGCATTAAATACATTGTCTTCTTTCTTTCTGTTCAACACACTGATATTTGCAGGCAGCTATTTTGTACTCCAGTTGTTATGTTCAGCCAAGTTACTCACGCATCAAATGCACCCAATCTGAGCTCACAAGTCAGCTTTGAACCTTTAAAAAGTTCTGTTGTTCATTTCTTAATCTGCTTCCACTAGATCTGCATTGTTTAAACACTGAAGTTCCCTGAAATTAATATAATATATCAAGCACGGTCCCTCCAGACTTTAGTGGAGGAGAATTGCTCTCTCCCTGATCTGTGCTGCAGACTTGGCACTACAGAGCAGGTAATACAAAGGGAAGGGGACAAGGGGAAATGGTTTCAAACTAAAAGAGGGAAGATTTAGAGTGGATATAAGGAAAAAGGTTTTTACTATAAGGGTGGTGAGGCACTGGCACAGGTTGACCAGAGATGTGGTGGATGTCTTTGGAGACTTCCAAGGTCAGGCTGGATGGGGATCTGAGCAACCTGTCCTAGCTGTATTTGTCCCTGTTTGTTGCAGGGGGGGTTGGAGTGGATAACCTTTAGAATCCCTTCCAACTCAAACGGTTGATTCTATGAAATACAGCCCCACACTGTGTGAAAACCTGGTATTTCTGGTGAGTGAATAGAAGGTCCTTTCACAGGTGACCCTGTGCCTGGGAGTAGTGTGCTGGGTGCTTCAGCCTGCTGCTGGGTGCTGACCAAGGGTGTAACTTGCTCCTTGTTTCAACGTAGCTGGGAGGTAAAGTATTTTCCAAACACAGCCTATTACCAGTACAGAGAATCTGCAGAACTGTGGCTCAGTTCTTTAGAAAAATCTCTTTTCTGCTGTCAGTGAGCCCAGTGGTTCCAGCCAAAGGGCTGTGGACCTCTGAAATGGCGAGTGGCTTCAAGGGGACATGCAACTCTGAGAAGCAAGAGCATTGACACCCGCTGACAACTGCACCACTGGAGTCTGGAGTGGAAAAGTTTGAGGGTTGCAGATCACAAAGGGCTGAAAACAGCAGCTGTTGTTTAATCTCCATGAAGTATTTTTCTTTGGTGCCTGAAATCCTGGAATAAAAGTATTTTAGTTACCTTTCCTTATATATATTTGCCAGGAGCTTAAATTTCCAATGTTGCATTAGTTCATATGCATTAATTTCCTAAAACCCCATGCATTATTTCTCCACACTCACTGCTGCCTCTGCTCCATCTGGACTCTGTCATCTAGGAGTTCCACCAACCAAGCCTTGGGAACAGAACGAACTCACTTCTCCCAGCCTAGGGCATGTGGGGCTGCTCGTTTGCTGCCCATAGACACACAGTTCACTTTACACACATGAGGAATCTCTCTTCCCCCAGCATCTCAGTGATTTGCAGGGAAAAAATTACAAGCGTGCTTCATGAATGAAAAAAGATGAAGCCATCTGAACAGCAGGCTCCCTGCCTGGTGCTATTAGTTGCTTAAATCTAAGAATGATACATGACATTATAAATACCTCCTGTACTGTCATTTTGGAGCACGTGTCAAGGGAGGGATAAGGCCAGAATCCTCATTCTCTTTCAGAACTTTCCTTCCAGTTATATTTTCACTTATTTCTTAAGTTATTTCTCTGCCTTCTGACTTTGAGGCATTTGAGTAACGCAGTGTGAGATAGCCCTGTTCTTTCCTAGACCATGTAAGAAAGGAGATGGGAAAGTGTATAATTTCACAGCGTCTCATGATGTATCTAAAAATCTACTGGATTCCCATTCTCTCTGTTTCCGTTTGCCTCTATAGACACAAGCGTGATAAAACTATTGCCCATACACCATCCAAACTCATCTCAAACAGAATGGAAATTGCCAGAGCATCCCTGCAGGACTCTCTCCAACAAACCTTCCCTTGGCTTTACCTAAGACTGCTTGGTTAGCAGGTTTAGGCTGCATCATTCAGTGGCAAGAAACGTATGTGCGACGACTTTTTCCTTGCATGTTTTTTGGCTAAATAAGAAAATAATAGTATAATAAACATGCTCAACTCCTCTCTGCAACCCTTGCTGACCCAGGATTGTTGCTGAAGTGGCTGTGTTGCTTCTTTCCTATGTCTGTGGCCATCCTTCCATTTTTTTTTTTTTTCCTTCTCAGCCATTTCTAAGAGAGCATGAGCTTTAACATTTTGATGATGGCTAGGCCAAGTCTGGTGTAGCCAGCGATCCTGTTGGTTGGACTGCACAACACAGACCAGAACCATGTCTCAAGACAGCATTAACTAAAGTGAATGTGCACAATGTGGTTCTCTTCTCCGTTAGGTCTCATATCATTGTGACCAAAACCAAAGCTGAATGTAAAAAACTTCCAAAAACACTACTGGAAATTACTGATCAGCTGTTTGGGAAGGGAGGAAGTACCACCACACCTCACCAAGCATTTGATGACTTACTGTCCCCCAGGATTGTTTTGGGGGCAGGGGAACCTCTGAGTTATTCTTATCCTGTAAGAGCTTTTTAAATAACCACTTCTTACTGCCATTAATTTTTAAATACATTGTTATATGGTTCCCATCATCTCCTTTTAATAGCTTTTCTTTTCATAGCAGTCAGGTAGTATGCTCACAGCTTGCATATTGTAGAATCATACAATCATTACAGTTGGAAAAGACCACTCAGATTACCCAGTCCAGCCACCATGCCCACTGCCCACGTCCCTCAGTGTCACATCCACATGATTCTGTAACACCTCCAGGGATGGTGACTGCACCACCTCCCTGGGCAGCCTGTGCCACTGCATCACTGCTCTTTGCGAGGAGAAATTCTTCCTAACGGCCAGCCTGAACCTCAGCTGGAGCAACTTGAGGCCATTCCCTCTTGTCTTACTGCTGTTAACTGGGAGAACAGGCCGACCCTCACCTCTCCACAACTTCACTTCAGGCTGTTACAGAGAGCAATAAGGTCTCCCCCGAGCCTCCTCTTCTCCACAATGAACAATCCCAGTTCCCTCAGCCGCTCCCCATAAGTCTTGTGCTCCAGACCCCTCACGGACTTGTGCTCCGTTTCGCTTCTCAGGACACGCTCCAGGGCTTAAACGTCTTCCTCGTAGCGAGGGGCCCAGAGGTGAACACGGCAGTCGAGATGTGGCTTCGAGATGGAGCACCGCATTACACCGGGATGGCAAGGAGCGCAGACCGCACGGCGTTTACGAGGCGGCAGCCAACTGCAGTCCGCCCGTGAACGTTCCCGCGGGCCGCTGGACGCCCGCACGGCCACCCCCGGACTCCAGGAAGCGCACAGCGCGGAAAACCGAGGCTCCCGCAGCAGCACCCCGACCTCCCCAAGCTCCTCACCCACGACCCACAGCCGAGGATGGGACCTTGCCCCCGCCCCGCACTCAGCCCGCGGCAGCAGGAGGCCGGCCCCCGCCCGCGCTCCGCCCCCCGCCCCTCCCGGCGGCCGGGCCCGCTCGGAGGGAGGCGATGTGAGCGGGCGGCGGGGGACCGCGGGGGGCGGCGGGCAGGGCGAGATGTGGCTGAAGCCCGAGGAGGTGCTACTGAAGAACGCCCTCAAGCTCTGGGTCACCCAGAAGAGCAGCGGCTACTTCGTCCTGCAGCGGCGGCGGGGGCACGGCGACGGCGGCGGGCGCTTCACCGGTACCTGGGCGCGGGGCTCGGCAGGGCCCGCTGGCGGCAGTGCGCGGGGAGCCGGGCTGCGGGCGGGCAGAGCGGCCGCTTTGTTCGGGAGGCGCGGGGAGAGTCTCGGGCCGGAGGCGGCTTTCCCGGCAACCCGTGACCGGGAGCTGCCCGCCGGCGGTTCGGGGTTCAGCTCGGTGCTGCACTTTCTTCTCGCTTTCCCTTCTCTCCGGAGCGGGGCCGTGCTTAGTGGCGGGGAGCGAGGGCTGACGGCGGGGTCCGTGCGAGGGAGCGGACCCGGCGCGGCGTGTGGCCGCGGGCGGCGGTGCGCGGAGCTCGGGCGAAGTCGGAGCGAAGAGCCGAGCAGCAGAGCTCACACCGAAACGCCTGGGGGAGGCTGCGCTCTCCCGGCAGCGGGGCTTAAAAGCAGATGTGAAGCTTGTTCTCTACTTTTTAAGCATCGCCGTTTGCAAAGGTGGTTGGTGTGTTTGGGAGAACGATCAGGTTTTCTCACAGTGTTTTCCAGGTCTGCGTTATTAGGTCTGTGTTATCGCAACCTTCTGCTCTTGAACTGTCGACCCACGCCAGTAGGTAGTGCTGCTTTGTGCGTGTTTTCCTCCCGAAGTTTGTGTCCTAGCGGCGGATTCACGACGAAGCCCCCAACCTGTCGTTGGCTGGGCTCCCGTTGCGTTAGTCATCACAGGATCACGGAATGGTTTGGGTTGGAAAGGTCCTCAAAGCCCATCCAGTTCCAACCGCAGCCGTGGGCAGGGCTGCAGCCCTCCGAACTGGAGGTGCTGTATCAGGTTGAAGTGCAGGCACCGGTGAATGAAACGCAAGCATTGGTAACTCAGTGGCTTTCTCTGGCAGTGAGACAAAAGCCTTTCCCCAGGTTTTCCCCTGCCCCCCGTGAGGAAGCTGCAGGCTGCTCTTTTGTGACCATGAGGGCTGTGTGGATTAATTTTCAGAGTTAAAAATAACCTTTTACAGCTGCTTGATTCGAGTCCAGCGCAATCATGAGGTTGGGAGCCACAAATACTACTCCTCGTGCCCCGAGCTCTCCGTGGCAGAGATTTGCAAACTTAAAAGAAAACAAAATGCTTCTCTATCTGGTTACGTTTCAGGTGAATCATTTTCTGAACCGAGGGTGCACGGGCTTGCACAGACCTTTTGGCTGGCAAAGCCGAGCCACTCCTGTCTTAGAAAACATTGGCTAAGGGTACTGTGAATTCTGACTCTCATAAACGGTTTTGAAATATATCTGTATATAAAAGGGATTGGAAATTAGAGTCCCATATCAAGTGTGGGAGAGCATTAAGGATAGCTAAAGGTAGATACTTTTTTTTCCCCTAATTTTTTTCCCCTAAATTTTGATTGGTTACATTCAAAATGGAGACCTGTGTGGAGAAACAGTTTGGGTTGGCTGGTACATTTGTTTCCTTTTGGTGCAAAAGCTGCATCACAATTCTTGTTTTATGGAGGCGTTATTGGTACCTGCATTTTCCGAACTGACAGATGCAAAGGTTAGAAAAGTTTTACTGTATTTCAGAATAATGGTTCTACAGCTTGTCAGCACTGAGTTAGAAGAATTAGTTTATTTTGCTGGCGAAACAAGACTTAAGTGGGAACATTGTCCATATCTGTTTTCTTTTCCCTTTAATATCATAAAATCATAGAATGGCTTGGATTGGAAGGGACCCCAAGAATCATCAAGCTCTAACCCTCTAGCTGCTGGCAGTGCAGCCAGCCTCCACATTTAATGCTAGACCAGGTTGCCCAAAGCCCCATCCAGTCTGGCCTTGAACACCTCCAGGGATGGGGCATCCACAACCTCTCTGAGCAGCTGTGCCAGCACCTCACCACTCTCATAGAGAAGAACTTCCCCCTGACATCCAACCTATTAGCTTGAGCCTTGGCCAATGGGAACTAAATTTGACAGAAGGATAGAGGCTGGAAAGAGGTGAAGGCCCTGCACATTTCATGAACAAAGGTGGCTGTCCAAGGAAGTCTCTCAGCTCCTGCCCTGAGGCTGCACGTGCTCAGGCTGTGTTAGAAACCATCTGGGGATCAAGAAGGAAAAAAAAAAAAAGCAGCCAACAAAACCAAGGAGGCTAGATTTCATAAGCAGAGTGTGCAGATGGTGCAGTGGACCACCCAGCATAATTAGCTTTGAGCAGAGTGGAACAGTGGTGTCAGGATCGTGCAACAGCTGAGCTGCCCTTGTGGTTGCTGCTGCAACGTGGTGTTTTCCCTGAATCTATGAGAGAACATCTGTTTTATTGCCCTGTTCTCATTCTTGCATGTTTTTTTTTTTTTCTTCTAGGACGCTTTTGTTTCCTTACGAGGGCATTTTATCCATTATGTAAGAGTAAGTTAGCGCAGCTGGAGGGGGTATTTTACATGGATTTAATTCCTCAAGGATGAATTAGAGAACATCTATCAAAGGAAAGTGCTTTCCTTCCATACCCGCCTTACTTTCTTTGGGCACTGTGTTTCAGTTGGACTGTGAGCAGATGTTGGTAAGAGAGAGACTGTATTTGCTACTGTAATTTGATTTATCTTCTAGGGCAATTATTGAGAGTACACTGGATTTGCAAACAGTAGGTACAAAAAATGATGGAGACAGCGTTTAACTGTTCATGACCTGATCAATGCAATTCTGTCTTCCCATGCTTTTTGAGTCAATGTTTAACTTGCCAGTTAGCCTGCATCTCTACTTGAGACTAAGACTGAATTAGAGACTCAGGAGGGAAATTGGTAAAGTTTAGAAATACCTCGTTTAGAAATACCTAGAAACTGAATTACAATTTCTTTTTAATTAACAACTAATATTTAACCTAATTTTAATACCTTGAATAACTTCCTTTTTGATTAGATTAGTTTTGTGAATTTTGACAGCAAAGCTGTGCGTTCTGTGACTTGCTAGGAATGTTTTTGTCCTGGGCACTGGATTAAGAGTAACTTTTCACTCTTCCCAAGCAGCTAATTTTGCAGTTTGTTTACACAGTACTTGACACTGCATGCTTTAGTGTATAAATACCACTGGAGTCTTCTAAGCACTTGTGAATTTTACCTTTTATAATGTTAAGTAAAACTTTAAAATCAACTCTGAAGTCGGTAAACTGTTTCAAGCAGCTTTTTGTCTTTACTTTTTGAGATAGTTGCTTCTTCAGCTTCTTCCCTGAAGTAGATAAATAAAAGATTACATTTTGTTCCTCTTTTACTCGAGTTTTTATTTAGTTATGATATTTCTCCCTAATATTCTTCTAGTATTCAACTGTTTTCATCTCAGGGCACTTTCCAAGATGGATGTGGTCTTAAATCTTTTGTAATTCTCAGAGGATGAAGATTTTAAAGATAAATGAATTTTTCCTTGAGCTTATATAAAACTTTATACAGTCTTAGATGTCAAATAACACACTGGCAAAAAGAAACATCTTCTGTATATGAATCTGAACCTTATTATTTTTTCAATAAAAGTAAATGTGGGAGCAGCTTGAGCTATTGGCAGCAGTTGTATTGAAGTCCTCGCTTTAGGATTTAATTTTTTCTTTTAAATAAAGTTCTTGCGGAGTGATGGCTTTCAGACTGGTCCATAGAGCACCTGCTAGTTGTGATTAGTTACACGGGAAGAACTCTGTCCCTTCTGTTCCCCTTGGCTGGATTCTGAAATTTCAATGCATAGAACAAAGTGAGTGTTGGTAAATTTGGTGTCCTTTTTTTCGGGTAATTGAAAAGCAAAAGGTGATTTGCTGCTCTTTTGTACTTGCCAATCTGAATAGTACTGCAATCAGCTTTTATTAGCCCTGTTTCTTTCCCAAGGTCAGGATAAATAATCTTGTGATGCAGTCTATTTCAGAGAAAGAGAGGGAGACCACAGAAGTTGACGTTTCCTGTGTCTAAGATAGTAATCCTGTATTGATTGCCTCTACTTATTGTACTCTAGAAGGAGAGGGTCAAAAATGCAGTCGAGACTTCGATTTTCAGTATAGTGTATGCAAATGCATATCCTTTATTATTTTTTTTAACCTTTTGAAAGCCTGAAGGCAGAATAAGTAGTTTTTTAAAGGGTGTATCCTGATACAGACCTCAAAATAGCTTGGCTACCAGAATCAAGGAAAGTTGCCTTCTAATATTAATATATCTGTGATACCAATGGAAGTTACTGGATAGATAAAAGTTAAATTTGAGCTCTAACTACCAAAAAAAAAAAATCCTTATGCAATAGATGGAAGAGAGGAAGATGACATGAAAACAGTGTTAGTGAAGGATACTTGGTAGTGTCCAAGTCTGTGTTCATGGCTCTGTTTTCTCAAGGAAGAGCTCTTGGAAATCTTGCATGAGGAGAAGAGGAAATGCAAACAGTTTACCAAAAGCTTAAACTCTTGTCAAAATTTTATCTAGCCTTGCCCTCAGCTGGAATTCAGACAGGCAAGTGATTTCCTCTTCCCTTTCATTTTTTCCCCGTGTTTCTGTGTAGCATGCTTTGAACTTTCCTGCTCATGTGGCTTTTCCCCAGCAGAGCACATGGCTCAGGCACTGGCAACAGAGGTTGTGACTGCTCCCTACCAAGCCCAGCAATCACATCTAAATCCACGTGCTGCTCTTGGCTCCTTCTGTTTGTTTGCTTTTTGTGTCTCTGTTTCATTCTCCTTGCATAAAAGGTGAGAATGCACTTGTCTGCGGAGAGAGGGCTCCAGGTTGTCTTTGCTCAGCCCGCCAGTCTAGGCAATGCTGCAAACCAGTCATCAGCCACAGTAACTCTGTATTTTTCAGTTGTGGAGGCCAAACAGACTAGAAGACAACAGGAAAGTAATTGAGAGTGCCTAGTGGCGGAGTTCAAGTAACACTGCCTGGTTTGCTTTAGCTTTATTTACAGCATCTGTCAGAAACACAAGGGGTGGTTTTTTATCACGGTGCCCAGAGCGGTGGCCTGTGTTGAGTAATTTACAGGGCTATATGCTTGGGCGTTCCTGTTCCCAACAGTTTTCAGGCAGAAATCTGTTTTCATGTGTACTTTTTGCAATGCCAGAGGCTAGGCCTTCAGTTCTGTGGCCCTTGGGGCTTTGAGAACAGGCAGGGTGTGCTGTGAGTGCGGCCATATCACCTGGTGCAGGAGCCAGGGCAAGCTCAAAGCTCACCCAGCGCCGGCTGGGGACCAGCACTTAAACCCTGTGTTTCTATGTGTCAAGTTCAAAAAGTAAACAAATAAATAAAAAGAGGAAGAAGAAAACCTACCCAAGTCACGGTGTTTGATCTGGAAAAGCACGAGTTGGAAGTAATTGAAGGACTTGAGTGCTTAAGCTTCCCTGGATTAATAAACGCTCGAAGCATCTGTGAGACTTCATTGCTGCAAGGGAAACACTGTCTTTGTGCAGCTCTTGGAGGAGCTCTCCTTCACCTTTTTTTTCTTGCATGCTTACCCAAATAAGTTCTGTTAACTTTTATTTTCGGGGGTGAGAAGAAGCTTGTTGGGAGAGACTGACTCCTGGGTACTGCTTTGTGTCAAAACCTATTTACATAATTCAGCAGAATTCAACAAAGACAGTGTCTGGTGTTAAGCTAAGACAGCAAAGTTTGTTAGTAGCCTTCGCAACTGACAGCGCTTCTCTAACAAAAACATAGATTTTAGAAAAATCAAAGTGAAAGCAGCAACCCATGCTTCGAACTTGTAGAAAAATCCTGTTAAGATGTTAAGAAAGATGGAAGGAAGCCCCCAGGTGTTCTGCTGGGAGCCACTGCTGGTAAGCAGTAGCTTCATTGCCAGTGTCCTGCACTGTCTCCGTCCTCCTGGGGATGGACTGCTGATCTGGCCAAGGTGCAGGACATGAGGATGCAGATGTGCTGGAGTAGTTCTCAGGGTGCCTCTGCTCTTTGTCTTGCCCCAAGGGAGAAAGCCACCCTTCTGCTACAGCTGGAGTGGGCAGATGGACACGGGGACTCCTGATTTCCATCTGAATCACCACACAGTGGTAGCCTGCTTGTCCAGCCAGCGAGTGTGCCTGCTGTAGTGCAGCTCCTACTTTATTTTAATGAAAATCCAAATTGTGTGATTTGCTCTTTTTTTTTCCTCCAAATTCTAATGCTTGAGCAGCTGTGCTTATGGCTGCTAACTCTCCTTGCAAATCAGTGTTTGCTCAAAACCAACCTGCACTGTTGACTACTTCCACTTTGCAGTAAGAGCGTTTTCCTATTGATTAAAGTGTTTTGTCAAGCTGCAGCTTTTGCTGCCCAGGCTTGTTTTTCATACTGCCTCTCTATCTGTTGGGGAACAGAAATAGCAAGCAACAGTAAAAGGGAGCTCTGAACTTTCAGAGACATGCATCATGCTCTATCACTTTGTTCTGAAGAGAGAGCTTGTCACACTGCTTTTAAATCCTTGAATCCAACATCGGTGTTTGTATC
This sequence comes from Lagopus muta, assembly GCF_023343835.1. Taxonomy (NCBI): domain Eukaryota; kingdom Metazoa; phylum Chordata; class Aves; order Galliformes; family Phasianidae; genus Lagopus; species Lagopus muta. Next base: position 132,320,582 of record NC_064433.1, on the reverse strand, counting down.
TAACAAAGGTGATGCAGCCTGATTCACTGGACACTAGGCACTTAAAACAGAGCTCTGGCATAATATAGGTAAGCATAGCCACCAGTCACTTTTCTGAACTGTCCTAAGCTAGTCCCCACAGTCCCCAGGGGCCTCTTGCTGAGCATCTCTGCAAACAGATGTGGGTTCAGGTGATATAGCGTTCTTCTCCCCGTGTTCTCTGTTGGGTTCAGTTTGACAGGGAACCTTAAAACATGCCTTATTGCATACCTGCCCAGTTGTGCTGGTTTCCAATTCAATGAAGACCTTTCATTATCTCCTTCGGGCCTTTTAAATTATGATGGAGGTAAGCAGAGACGTTCTCATTGTTCTATGGAGAGAGTCTTTATACCTAGCAGAGCAGCATACGAAAAATTGTTAGTGTCTTGGGTTGTCTCTTGAGTATTGTCCTAAAAGATGGAAGTAATAGGTATTATTTCTTAAGCTAGTTCCAATTTTTAATTGGAGTTCAGCTCTGATCACCCACTATCTAGTTTCTCAGAGGTTTAAAAGAGTTTTTGATGTTGGTGAGGTGCTGGCACAGCTGCCCAGAGAAGCTGTGGGACCCCATCCCTGGAGGCTCAAGGCCAGGTTGGATGGGGCCCTGGGCAGCCTGAGCTGGTGGGGGGCAGCCCTGCTCATGGCAGGGGTTGGGGCTGGGTGGGCTGTGAGATCCCTTCCAACCCAAAACATTCTGTGATTCTGTGAATTTTCAAAATATCTTGTAGATAATTAACACCAATTCAGGAAATAAGCCTGTGTTTTTTTAGTCTGGAAGATATGGTATGTTTAGTAGAAAATGATGTTAGATTAACTTACTGTAAACATGTTTCTTTGTCTAGATTGCAAGCTATGGGCATGACACAGGATAATTCGTAACGGAACTTTTAATCTTTTTATGGGGGTATAAGGAAACTTGTTTTTAAAGAATAAATGTGTTTTTGTGCATTTGAGAACCAGTTGGTTATAAAATACCTTTAGTTAGCTTTTTTTTCTTTTTCCTTTGAAGAAATGGTCAAAAGTTTTGTTCCACATCATTCAGCTGAAACTTATTTAGATAGTAAAATCTGATTGTGTGATTCACAGTATCCTGCTTACATTCCATTTAGTTATAGATTGACCTCTGTAGAAGAGAGACACTACCTATCTGTTGCAGAATGGGAAAGGATCCCCAGGTTCCTTGCTACTTTTATACCTGAATGTGTTTGTGGCATTGTATCCATAATGCACATATAAAATAGATTTGCAAGTGGAAGTATAGCACTTTTGCCTTACTTTGAGGTATTCTAGTTTCCAATATCAGGGCAGAAAAATAAGCACAAAGTTAGATGTTTCAAAAGTAGGGATGAAATGAAAGCTACTGTGTATGGTGTGGGATCCATAGGGAACTTTGATGTATAGGTTTGCTTCTAAAAAAAAGTATAGGCAGAAGTTCCCACTGTTGGACTTTCCACTAGAAGGGATCAGATTTATTGAGGTAGAATATTTCATTTCATTGGAGATGTTTCCTTTTCCGCTTCTGTCCTCTTCTCCTATTTGTTAGAAGCATACATTAAACCTGAGATTTGTGTCTGAATTCTAGCATGGCAGTGTTCTTTATGTTTGAAGAGCCCTTGTATGTTTTGAATACCCCAAGATGTTCTCTGGGTGCTCTATAGCAGACCCTTCAAATCGGTCTGTGCAGTCAATGCAACATTAACTGCTTCCCTGAAGTAGTTCTGCATCCTAGGAGGTCAAAAAGTTGATGAGGAGTTGGTGGAGCAGCTTGTTAAGGGCAAAGCAGTACTTTCAAGTTTAAGTTTCTTCCACAAGTCTTGACCCACACAGAGTAACAAACAAACAAACAAAAACCCACAACAAAATACCACTAACAAGGAATTTTGGGAAGGAAGCCTGTGTAGCAGTTGTCTCTTCTGAATCCTTCTAATTTTTGACTGTCCTAGAGATATAAATGGTTTCCCCGCTGCCTGTGAGAAAGATCTACTCCATCCTAACATCAGTGTGTGCACCAGAGACATGCAGATTGTATAATTTCCAGTAGATTACCATATCCAGCTTGGATGTACTTATGAACGTTGTGTCCTTTTACACCCTAGAAAATGCATCCTTAGAAGTTCCATCCCACTGACCATCAGTCTCTCCTTGACATGTCTTGGCACTTATACACTCAGGTTCCAGCTTGCTTGCCCTACTTGGGCAGTGCTCCCCTTTACTGTTCCCCAACAAAACCCTTCAGGCTGAGGGGCATTGGGAAGAGATGGTGGCTGAGACAGCAGGGACAGGAGCAAAACTTTTAATTTGTATGGTTTTCAGTTGAAGGAGGAAACTTTTGTGTGTGTGATAGTTGATAAGCAAGATGGAAATTGTAAGCAGAAGTAAGCAATGAGAAGAGGAATTGTTTTTTCTCATCAGTTTCTCAGGAACAGAAAAAGGAATTAATTCTGTGCAGACTAAGAAGTGCAGTTTTGCAGCTCCTTGTGTACTTGCATGGCTTTTTTCATAGTTTCTGAAAACAATTACTTCACCAATCAGATGTTAGTTAAGTGTTCTTTTGGGATTTTCATAGCGCTGTTAGTTGACTTTTTCAGTTACCTCAGTCAAATTAAAAAGAAATTCTTCTGCTAGATCTATCACCAGGGGAAATCACGCACAGCCCTTCATAAGTTTCTTCTTTTTCTTTCATGCGATGTCTCAAGTCTTTTGAAGTTTGGAAGTTAAACCGTAGTATTGTTCTCTGCATCGTTTGATGCTGTCTCACTGGCTTTCATCCAGCTATTTTGAAGACTGCACACTGAAGCTAATGCTGTGTTTTCTGTGAGTGTGGACACGTTGCTACCTTTTATACTTGGATGATTTTTTTTACTTTTGTTTTTTGAGAGGGCATTTTGCGTTTTCTGATTAATATATAATAGTCTTCAAATTCAGGTCTCCATTTTAAACACATGGCTGTTGTCTCTTAATGTGTATTTAGCTGAGGAGCTGAATAGTCTCTCACATCTCTCACAGTGTAGTTTTAAAACATACCAGTGTCCAACTTCTGCTTAGTTTTGGTGGCATGACCGGTGTGTGTGAACACAAGAAGGAAGTAGTTGGTCTAATTATTTTTGCTTTGGGAAGGTTTTTGACAGTGTTCCATGTGGGATTCTTATAACTCCCAGACAAGAAAGTTGCTGCAATGCTATTTGGTTGTGCTGAACTGTGTTGTTTGTTTTTTTTTGTCCAAGTGAGGTGGTACTTCAGAGTAGGACTTTGTAGGTCTCATTTGATTGTTTCCATTAGTCACTTACATGATGGATTGGTGAATACAGTTATAAAGAACTGGCAAAACTTCTGGAGACTGAGAACAATTGGTTTTGTTTTGGATTGATGGTAAAAGAGCAAAAATACAACTCCAAATACAGTGTTTTGGTTGGAAAAGTTAAGTATGTAAAGGGAAAATGTAGCTTTGAGTTGTATTTAAATCAAGTGCCAATTTAGAATGGGATACTGCTGCAGCTTATTTGGATACAGTTGTGGGTATGCAAAATACAGGAGGTGGTTTTCCACTCTTCATACAGCTGAGAACTGACTATTAGCAAACACTGTGTCCGGTTCTGAGTGTTATGCTTAAGGATTAGCTCGAGAGCAATGAAATGTTTGAAAACTGTGACCTCTAAGGAAGAGATGGGTCAACTGGGGTTCGTCTGGAACAAGAGAAATTGTGAAACAGTGGCAAATTATGTTGATGCTTTTTGAGTTTATCGAGTATTAACATCAAAAGCTTTGGCCAATTACTCTTTGTGTTCTGGGGAGCAGGATTCATTTCCAGCAGGAAGGTTTAAGTTTGCGGTGGTTGTTTTGTTTGTTTGTTTTCACTGCAAGAATACATCCTGACACTATTGGTAGCAGTCTGTTGGGGAGGCAGTTACACCTTGGTTGTGGGAGGTTTTGAAGAACAGGTTAGACAAAGACTATTTATGGCACAGGTTCTTTTATCCACTTTTGAGAATGTGGGCTGGAACAGTAATTTCTTTGGGCTCCCTCAGGTCTTCACCGTAGTTCTGTGATGATATACGTATACATGAGGCAGAACCAGAAGCACAAAATGCTTCTTATGTGTTTGATCGTCTAATCTGGTTTGCATCTTGCATTTTGAGTAACTGCGAGTTGCAGCTTAAAACGTGGGCAGAACTGTTACCGTCATGTTCTTTGTTTTGGTTTTCTGGTTTTAGATGTGGAAAGACTTGCAGGCTTCAGAACTGGTGGCAGTGAAGGTTGGTGCTAATGTTCTTTTCTCCCACTTTTCTCTTTGCATGATTGCAGGTCGCTTGGTGGGTGCCCTGGATGCTGTTCTGGATTCCAATGCGCGCGTTGCTCCCTTCAGAATCTTACTGCAAGTCCCAGGCTCACAGGTTTACTCTGCCATTGCATGTGGTGAGTTATTGAACGGATCAGAAGTTTACTGGGCCATAGCTATTGGTGAGTCACATACAAAAAAAATCTGAGCATGCTCAGCATCTGCATGTCCAAGAAACTCAAGGTAACCCCAGCTGGTCGTGTGCAGGTGTGAAGCTCTTGGCTACAGCTCATGTAACTATCTAATTAACCTTCAGTTAGAATCCCAGGTATTGATTGTGGAAAAAGTGTTACATAGAGAAACGTTTCAATAGAAAGCTTGCTTAGGTGAGGTTGTTTTCCATTATTTTTCTTTGTCTCTTGCAAAGTGTTGTAATTCAATTCATATGCATATCTTTTTGTATGGTAGTCACAGTTGCTTACAGAAAGAAACTGTGTAGTCTTAGCTTTCATCTGTCTTGTCTTTTGCTCACTGCCTGTGAAATATCTTACAACACTTGATTATAATGAAATATAACTTGGACACTTAGAAAATGCTACCTGAAGTAGGTAATAAATAGAGTTGTCAGGGAGAATGTCTAATAGCTGCGCAGTAATCCATTTTACAACGTTTCTGCAACTTTTGAAAGTCAAACCCATCTTCAGGAAATTGATACGGATGTGAATTGCAGCAGCCTTACTGGGGCATGTTAAATGCCAGGTTTAAACTCATTCTGTCCTTGCTTAAGCAGTCTGCAGGGCAGTTCTCATCTTTTCTCCACTCTCTGAAACCTTAGCATTGAAATTGACAGCACGTGTTTTGCTTCCGTTTCTTACAAGCCATGAAATAGTTAGCCAAGGTAAATATTGACATGTTGTTGATGATTTTTGATATTGCAGTCCTTCACATGAAGGGGGCAATCTGCATATTCACAAGTTTTTTGTATTAAAGCAACTACAACTCAAAAGCTTGTCTGGTTGGAACAGTTAAGGATTTTGCTGAGATAAATTTATTTGATCACTGTTTTCTAAAATTCTCTTTTGCTTTCTTAAATGAACACTCAGCACTGAGAAAATGAGATTTGCAGTAATGAGGTGGAAGGCAGAGGGATCTGTTTTGTATGCCATAAGGGCATGACGCGTACACCGCTGTGAGAGCTGCACGGAAATTAAGAACCATGGTAGCAGGAGCTGTTTCTGAATAATATCTCTGTTGTGAAACCCTGAAGTGAGTGGGGAGAATGGACTTTGGCAACAGCAGATGGAGGAACAGCACGACCTGACCCTTTTCTTAAAAAGCTGGAGCTCCTCAAGGGACTTTTTTCTCCCCAGGGCCGCAGAAGTGGCTGTCACTGGTTTCCCAGCTCTGCCCTGGCTGGGCTGTTTGCTCTGTGCAAACAGGGTTTTGTTACTGGATTTGGAAGGAGCAGCAGGTCAAATTAAGTTCCTGCTATGTAGCAAAGACAAGGAACAGCTCCAGCAGCTCCTTCCAGTCTCCCAGTGTAACTGCATTAGGGATAACCATCATATCATTAGGCAGTTAATTAAGATGACATTTTCCAATTGTATGTTTGGCAGTCCTGTGCTCCAGGAGCTGTAGGATGAAATTATAATTTATACATAGGGCTCATATCTGTGTTACAGACTTTTGCAAATCTCTGAGGGCTGCTGGGAAGTCTGATCCATGCCCAGCATGCCTGTTCTGGCAGAGATGCTTCAGTCCAGATGGCTAATCATCTTATACCACTACAGGGGAAAAAAAAATGCCTGACCTCAGGCCTTGTCTTCATCCATGTAATACTTCAGAAGACTTGTGGGCAAAAGAGAACCACAGAGATCAGCTAAGTGAGGTATCTTTGGTTTTCCAAGAGGCAGCTCACCAGCCCTCCCATACAGTTGGTACTTTTTGGTTGCCCAGGCATAGAGAGCAAACTCAGTATTGTCTTTGTGCAGCCATTTCAATATAAATGAAATATTTTTTCACATTTCATATAAGTGAAGCATGTTTCTGGTGTCCTTAACAATCGACACGATTTGTTTTCCTTACAAAAAGGCCATTTGAGTTTCTCTTCTTTCTTGATTTCTTTCTTTTTTTTTTTTTTTTAGATATCTAACCTTGATTAATGATATTTATGAAGTTCCATCACAAGATCTTCCTGTGAAGGAACTTAAAGCTTGGAAAACTTTCCTGCCAGTTGGCATTCTTTATGGAAAACAGAGCAGAGGAGGGTGGAAAATTCGTAGCTCAATTTGTCTTTTTTTGTTGTTGTTGTGAGGCAGTGTGATGCATTTCTGAGGTGCACGCAAAAACAATTTTGAGACAACAAGTTTTCTGTCTGAGATTGATTTTATAAGTATATTCCTCTATGCTTTGTATGTCTCTTACATCAAACTACGTTTCTCCTTTATTTCATAAGAAAGGCATAAGGAAAGCTACTGGCTGCACTCTTTTTACATATAATATTTAACCACTGACCAGTAGAGTGGAGTGGCCATATTTTCTCTTAATTGTCCTCTGTGTCACCTCTCTTGCTCTAACTCTCCTGTCATAATGATAAGCAGTTCAGTTTCGAGCAGAAAGAGCCAAAACAAATAGGTAATGTAATGACTGAAATATTATTTCTGGACTTGGAGTGAACACATTACATTTGAAAATCTTTATTTTTCAGTAATTTTCTGTTCACTGATTTTTCTCCCCTCAACCTTGAAAAGATGCTCTTGCAGACCCTGTAGGTGTTGTTGAATCCAACTCCTTCATTTTTAGGTTCTTTAATTATTACAAACAACTTTTCAAGTAGGACCATGTCATGTATGCATGCATGTATGGCAAGTGTGTGTGTGTGTGTGTGCATGTGCATACGAAGGGAGAAAGGACAATCAGGGACTTCTGGGAATAAGACATATAACCGTGGTTCACAGTGACTGCTTATGGAATGCTGTGTCAAAATAAGCTGTCTTCTAACAGGCCAGTAAGAGGTTTTGCTGGTTTTTCTGCTTTGACTTTTAACGCAGCATTTGCTGGCTGAGAATGTTTGAGAAGATAAAGATAAAAGCACTAAAACTATTTTCCTAAAACAATGAGTTTTTTGTTTTTCTCTAAGTATACTGCTACAAATTAGACCTTTCTGTCCTGTTTGCTACTGAGAGTTCTGAGGTTGCAAGTTCAGTTTCTCAAAGTGAACTTCAGTAATAATGCATTTTATTACTTTCAGTTTTTTCTTCCTTTCAACTTTATTTTATAGGTTGAATTTTAATTCATTACTTTTTACCTTTTTAGGTGCCACTGCCGAGGAGATAAATCAGCACTGGGAGTGGCTGGAACAAAACTTGCTCCATACTTTGTCTGTTTTTGACAATAAAGAAGATATTGTTAGTTTTGTCAAGGGGAAAGTAAAGGTAGGGAAACTGTCTTACTTTTGTCCAATTGGTTGCAGGAAGTTATTCATATTTGTCTTTGTTCATTTTAATACTGTTTTTCAATTGAGTGTGCTGATCCAGCTTGTGTTCGTTCTGAATGCAGTTAATCACCAAATCTGCCAAATTTTTCTTGCTCATGTTCAATTATTTTACTTCTGCATATCTGTAGTCTTACTGATTTGTTTCCATGCAGACTTGTAAGAAGCAAGAAAGTGTTTATGCCATTGTATTTTCACACAATGACTCTATAGGTAGTGGTTTCTTGTAGAGCAGTGACTCCTAGGTCCTCTGGCTAAGTCTCACTATTGGCTTGGCAGTGCTGACTGTGCCTCCAAGGGGAGCAGGAGAACCTCCTGCCTGAGCAGGCTCCTCACTGGTGGTCTTACCCATGACACGACTTCTAAACCAAATTCACCTTGATCTGATGCGAGATGAAAACTATCTTTTCTGTCACACAGTCAAAAGGATGCCAGGCATTTGGCCAGTTTCTGTGTGATGGTTAGAGAAAAGTTGTTTTTCCAGTAAGCATTAGCAGTCAGAGTGGCAGAACCTGCTGCCACGTGGACAGTGAGGTTGTCTCCAGTGCACAGGGACAGCTGTCCTCTGGTGCAGAGCTGGCCTCTGACCAGCAAGCTGGAGCTGTGAGGCTGTCGTGCTGCTCTCTTGGACTCTCTTCCTAAGGCATGGAAATCACCCTGGGCTTTGCAAGGTGTCAACATCATGGCAAGTGACTGCAGTGACGCCTCTGGCTAGCTGCCGGATGTCTGAATGGGCATCTTTTTAGAAGGGCAAAAGTAGAATTTTAAGGATAGAGGAATTAGGTGATGAAGAACAGATTTACAATAATAATGGCATGTGCACTGAAACTTGGAAAGCTTGGCATCCTGTGCTCTCCTAATAAAACACACTCTCCAAGGGCTGGCAGTGGTGCAGGTCTGCTGGGGGCCACTGTAACTGAGATCCTACTGCAGCCTTCTCATCAGTAAGAATGATGCTCTCCCCCCCCCATATCCACTGTTTTGGTCTGGAAAATTGGTGGGAATGTAATGTTTCTGACAAATTTCAGCCCTGCTGCTGTGATCTCAGCGGTTTCTGAAATGGGGAAGGAAGCACAGTCCATCACTGCATAAACCTTAGCATTTATTCTGCTTTTTTAAAAGAGCAGTTTTGATGTGCTGTACCTTGCTGAAAGTTTAAACTTGCTGTGCCAGCTTCTGTTCGTGGTGCGGAGGCCTTCTCCTGGCACAGATCACATATCTAAGTGCACTGACAGGCTCAAATGAAATTAATCTCTGTTGATAATGTTGTAGCAGCTGATTGCCTAGCACGGGGAATATTTAAAATTCTTCAGGCTTCATTACTTAATGTTAAACTCAGGTGCTGGACTTTGTCCTCTGGTTAACTCATGCGTTGTAACATCACTGTTAAAATTCTCAACATTGAATTATATCCACAGAGATGTTCTTGAAATGACATGTTTAGTAGTTCAGAACATGTTACAACTTACTGACATCTTACTGCATGGCTTCTTTGTAGGAGAACAGAACTGATGAGCATACGAAATTGTTATTGTATCTTTTCACTGTATGAAGCAGAACCCAGTGTTCATGAACTGTAAGTAGGTGGTTTTGCCAGATGTACTGAAAAAGTAAAAGAAAAACAGGCAAAACCAAAATAGAACAATGGCGACAACAATGACAACAAAAACACAAAAAAAAACTCCAAAACACAGAACACCCCACAAACAAAATCCCAGGAAAAACCACAACTGAGAGTCTTGATCTGGAAGCATGCAGAGCGTATGAGAGATGCAACCACTGCAGAAATGCATCCGTTTGTGAAAATGGCAAATCAGCTTGAATTTCTTCTTTCAGAAGGAGTTGTGTTATTAAAATTTGGATGGTAAGCTTGTAGTAACTTGCTTGAATGCGAATACTGTAGGTTTATCATCTGTTATCTTCTTATTGAATCAGGCACTGATTGCAGAGGAAACGAGCAGTAAGCTCGCTGAGCAGGAGGAAGACCCTGAAAAGTTCCGAGAAGCCCTGGTGAAATTTGAGTCCAGATTTAATTTTCCTGAAGCAGAGAAGCTGATCACCTATTATTCTTGTTGCTGTTGGAAGGGAAAAGTTCCTCGGCAAGGCTGGCTTTATTTGAGTATCAATCATCTCTGTTTTTATTCCTTCTTCCTGGGCAAAGAATGTAAGTGTAAATATGTAAGAAATCTAGCACTGTGGAGAGAGATAAACAGAACTGCTTTGAACTGCAAAAAGAGTTGGGATTTTTATGAAAAGTGTAATTCTTCCCTGAGATTTTTATTACTCAGATGAAAGATCCTGTTTAATTTGGGTTTTACTTCTTCCTTTGTGTTTGTATTTTAGCATTAATCTGGTAATACAAATAAGAACACGAGTTTGCAGTCACGGTTACTCTCCAGTCCTTTTTTTTTTTTCCCTTCATGTGAAGCAGGCTTAAAATGTACCAGACCTCCTACAGCTTCAACAGCTGGTTTTAGTGCTGCAAACAGCCGAGAGCTGATGGGAGCACATCGCCGCCAGCACTGCCGAGCGCAGGGTCGGGCGGTGAGGCAGGAAAGGAAGCGCTGCCTGGGGGAGAGAGCGCCGTGCTAGGAGTGCGTGAGGCTGCTGCGAGGCTGAAAATAGAACAGGAAGCACAGCAGTGACACTGCTGCTGCTCTGAGTCCTCGCCATCCTGCTGTAGGGAGCAAGGCAGTATCGACCTCTTCTGCCGTGACTGTGGCAAGAATTAGACAGCGATTAGGAAAGCTGTACCATTTACTGGTGCACTAGTGCAAATGTAGGAAAGAAAATAGATGGGAAGTGGTGACTGTGAAAACTTAGAATCATAGAATGGGTTGGGTTGGAAAGGAGCTTTAAGATCACCTAGCTCCAACCCCCTGCTATAGGCAGGAACACCTTCCACTAGACCAGGTTGCACAAAGCCCCATCCAGCCTGGCTTTGAATGCTTCCCACAACCTCGCTGGGAAACCAGTTCCAGTGTCTCACCACCCTCACCCTCACTAACGAATTTATTCCTGATTATATAGTCTAATTCTACCCTCTTCCAGTTTAAAGCCATTTCCCCTTGTCCTGTTGCTACACGCCCTCATAAAAAGTCCCTCCCCACCTTTCCTGTAGGCCCCCAACTTAAAGCACAGAAGGACATACCTAGAGTTAGGGGTCTTTTTTCTTCATGCTTTGTTTCATGCCAGTTATTTTGTCATATGTGCAAAAGGTGGCAGGCAGAGTTAGATTTAAAATAATGGTATGCCTCGTAAATACAGAAGCTAAATTTTTCCTGGAAGACTGTAGCAATGTTTCTAGATATGAGTCCTTGATTGATCTTCTTGTTTTCTGTTTAGTGTCAAACAGTATGCTTTGTGATTTGTTTCTGCTCGCTGTCATTGCAGGCTTTCTCTCATTAAGCAGAGATATCCAGTCTGCCAAAGGAGGCAATGCAGAAATTACACTTATTGATGATAGATAATGGGGGACAGAGATAAAAGTCCTCTGTACTGTTCCAGAAGTTTTGTTTCTGCAGTATCACAGTTCATTAAATGATACTTGAAGTACAGTTTCACATTGTATTCTATAAGAATTCTTTAACTTTTCTTTTTTTAATTATAACTCATTGTGAAAATGCAAAAAACAAACAAAAAAAACAAACAAACACAAAACCCAAAACAACAACAGCCCAACCTCAAATAATTACATGTTTGCAACCTTTCATTTTGAACATGGAAAATAGGCTGTTTGTTGTTACAGTCAACGGCATCACTTTGTGGTCCATGCATGGAAGGGTAAAATAAAAAGTAATTGCAAGTCTTATATGTGGAAATGGTATCTAGCTCCCTGATTCTGATAAAGATCATTGCTTCTGTTTGAAACCTGGCATTTTGTCATATTGATGAAATGCTTGTATTACACTGAACTTGCCGTAGCTGTGTATGCCGTAGCTATTTTTGCTTTTCTTTGAGAGGCTGCTGCTGATCATAAGTAGAACAAACGGTTCATTGTCTTCCCTTTTTTCAAGTAGCAATCACAAATAATTCCGGTCTAGCAAATATTGCTAATAAATTGTATTTATTGCATTACTTCCCATCTTCCTGGGAAAAAAAAAAAAAAGAGGGTTTCAATAGAAATAGTTCTTTTATGTGTTTTAACTCTATAAAAATTCCCCCAAATTGTAGACTGAAATCTCTTTATAGTAAAAGTGTTCAGTCTTCAGCTTCTGGCAAGCCTGTTGCCTTCTCCATGTTTTATTTTTTGTTGAAATGACTTGGAATGCAGTACTGGAACCTGTTTTCAGCTTGTCATAAAATTTATGTGAGCATAGACTACACGGAACATATTTTCAAGACAAGCCTCCTTTTAGCGAAGTTTTTAAAGTATTTGGAGAACTCGGTAGGATTTGCCTGTCAGGTTTCTTACAAGGACACGCCAGGGTTCCTTTACATTTTTTAGTTACACTTTTGTTGTGCTGAAACTTTGAAGACTTCGTACCTTTCCGTCAGAAGTCGGGGCCTGTTGCAGTCTGCTGTTCTGTGACAAGCACTGCGCAGCCTATTTGCTCCTGACCTGCCTGAACAATAGTGCTATTGCTACAGCACTCTTTAATCTTTCTTCCCTTGGCTGTGCCGATGCAGATGACTTTGTGACCATTTGCAACAGTTTGTGTGTGTTGACGCAGCTGTGCTTTACTTAAGTAAGAAAAACTTTAACCTGCAAATAATCTCGACAGCTGTGGTTCTTTTAATACTGAAAATGTGGCTGCTTATATAATTAACGATTGTGGATAAGTGTCATATATACATGACAATGCTTGTTATTACTGCCTTTTTATTACTTTATTGGCATCAGGAGACTAGCTAGGGATGTTAGGAGATGTAGCCTTGATGTTTATTGGTGCATGGAATGCTAGGAAGCATCCAACAGTTAAGTAGGAGTTTAATCTATTTTAGAGTTCTTTCCAGACTAATTTCTACCCGGAGGTTCGTGTGAGAGGCAACGTCTTTTAGTGGCTGTCTAAAATAAGCTGATTCTTTTCTTTGTATTTATATGATTTGACAGAGTGTTTAAGTGTGGAGAACTGTGTCCTGTACTTTTTCTTTTCTGTAAACAACTTAAAATGCATTTAATGTTTATTGTAAAACTTGCCAGTGTGTTTTTTAAGTAAAAGGTAACCAAAACAGGAAGATCCCAATGCCTAGGCGGTTTTCTTTGACACCATGTTTATAGCAGTACGTAAACTTTACAAAAGAAATTAATGTACAAAACCTTACTTTTCAAGAGAGTTATTTTAATTTTAAAATACTGTGCATGTAATTGGAATAGGTTTCCCAACTGCCTAAAACTTTACTTTTGCAAGGTTACAAGCCCCATCCCTTTTTTTCCTCCCTACTCTTGAAATCCACCATTTCTTCTGGTAGTAATGAAAGCTGCAGAACTGACTTCTACAGAAGTTAAAAGCAAAGGTTCAGTAGAGACAGGGCTCCTCAGTCTAATGTTTCTTAAGAAAAGAGATGAAATTCTGAGGGAGAGATTCTCAACAAGACAGTCTGTTGGAATGAGGGAGAACAAATACATAGTGATATCAAGCATTTCATCTTTTCCTAGGCCTTTGTAAGGATTGGCTTATCCTCTTTGCTGTTTGCATTTCCTGAATTTGTGTATGAACAAATATGAACAATTTAAAGGAAATTTTCTAATTCACTTTTGGTCTTTCTGCAATGGCAGTGAAACTCATCATTCCTTGGGTTGAGGTCCAGAAGTTGGAGAGAACCTCCAATGTCTTCATGACTGACACGGTCCGTGTCACTACACCAAATAAAGAGCGTGATTTCTCCACATTCCTCAATATCACTGAGGCATTCCGGATCATGGAGCAGCTGGCAGATGTAACTCTCCGAAGGCTACTGGATAACGAGATCTTTGAGCTGGATCCAGGCCTACAGGATCCTACTCAGATTACCAAGAGGTGAGAAGCAAAACTGCTCTTCCATGTGTAAGCAGAGATTCAAAAGTAGATTTTCTGGGTTGCATTGTTCGCTGGGTAAGGCTTTAAAGGTTTACTTGACTGGGCAAAAAAACCCACATGGATTTTGCAGTGTACTGCAGTGTATCAAATAATTTTAATTTGTGTGCAAGGTACTGCTTTTTTCCATTTTTACTTTCTTCAATGAACATCACTGTAGTTTTTGTTAATTTTGAAAGTACCATTTCTTGCAGTAGCACAAATGACAGTAAGGGATATTTTCTGTCATTCCTGAGGAATGGCATTCCTTTGTTGATAATATCAGTAGTGTATAGGCTTTCCTAGTGCTGACAGTTTGGTAGAATGGTAGCTTATACGTGGAATCTCCCACTAGGAGGATTGCCATAGCTGACTTAGCAAGCATTTATAGGACCCTAAAACAGACAGGCTGTTGCAACAGATTAATGTGCTGATGTCAGCTCTACACATTGCATCCCTGAAATGCATCTATGCATTCCTCTCCCACTGTAGAAATGCACTGAATGCTCAGGGAGAAGATTGGTAACTATTTTTCTGCCAGTAGCATAAGACAGAACTTTGTGTTTATTTGCTGGTATGTGAAAGGGGAAGAGAAACTGCAGGGAGGAATTTTAGGTGGGCACAGTGTAATATCCAAAACTGGAATTTGCCTGGGGCATCAGTGTTCCTGTGCTCATCCGTAACATATGTTTTCTGAATGGAGTTTGTTTGGAGTGCTGATAACATTTCCTGCTCTTCCTTCCTGTCCTCCTGCCAGAGGTACAAAGGGAATTACCCAGGTGTTGCTTCCAGGGTGAGATGTAGGAAATGCAGAGTGTTGTTTCCCAACAAATAGAAACATATCCAGTAGCCATTATGTTGTTTTTTGGGTGGCATTTTTTGCAGTGGAGGATATATATGTATTGGATATATGTTTTAGGGAAACAGTTGTGCAAAGTTTAGTATTAAACTTTTGAAGTCTTACTGTTTTAAACGGTTTTAAAACCGTTTAAAACATGAAGACACCGGAGGTTCTCTCCATCTTTCCCTTTAATTTCCTATGTACACACAATAAGGGAAATGACTGACACCAGGATTTCATCCATGATATCATCAAGGAGTTCACTGAAGTTGTTTGTTAGAGTGATACAGTGGTGAGCAGCCATGAACTTCCTTACAGGCTTTTTTTTTGTAGCCAGGACTGCTCTAAACACAAAGGCTGTCATTGTTTTTCACTGTGTGTGTGTAACTGGATATTGTTAACATTATGGGCTTTTTGCCCAAGAAATGTAGTTTATGTCCTTTGACTAATGTAGGATATGACTTTGAGTAATAGGTTGTATTGAAACCCGTTTCCATGCTTTACAGTTCTACCTCCCTCCTGCTTTTGGGCTGAAAAGTTAGATCCATAAAACAAGGGAAGTAAATCCAAAAGAAGTGTAACAATCCGCGGGAGACATTTTCAGCATCTACTGATTTTTAACCCTTAACTGTCTCTTCTCAAAGGGGTTTTTGTTTCAAATAAATGAGCAGAATGAAAAGAGAACAGAAAGAAAACAAAGAGTCCCACCAACCTAGAATGACAATTACAAAAAAATTAGAGGCTTAATAAGATCCCATAATACGGGGCTCTTGGTAAATCAACCTCTATGTACCTTGTGGGGTTTTTGGAATGTGGTGTGTCTATTAGCAAATAAGTAACAGAAACCATCCCACACATTTATTCAAGTGTTTTTTTTTTTTTCTTCTTTCTTTCAACTTTAAAAACAAACAGAAAAACCACACACACACACACACGAAACAAAGAAAGAAAAAGAGGAGAGGGAGAAGAAGAGTGGAAGGGAGTAGAAAAATACAATTGATTCCTGAGCAAGATGTTCTCTTAACCACGCTGATATGCTGTAACTTGAGATGGCACAAATGAGAATGTGGAAGATGCTGAAATCCCATTTCCTCTGTGTGATTTAGAGAGGTAGTAGCTGGATGAGCTGCTGTTTCTTGTGCCCTTTGTCACACTTCAGCAAACACTTTGATGTGATGTGATTAAGCAAGACTGCAGTTAGAATAGTAGATAAACTGGTTTTTAATGCTAACGTGTTTTGGGGGGGGTGAGCTTCTTTGGCGTGTGAGGTTTTTGTTGCTGCTTTTTTTTTTTTTTTTCCTAGAACCATTGTAGTACTACAAGAATAATTATTTTCCACTTGACATTTTTCCCTAATAATTGTCTTTGTTATTTCTTGTGCATGATTAGGAAGCACATAGTAGTCTATCAAAATGAAAGCAGTAGTCCACGCATCATTAAAGTTATTCCTGCTGTGTCAAATTAATGCTTTATATTTCTTTTGTTTGCTAGGATTTCTTTTACAAGAAGCTCATCACAGTGTCTTTGCGTATAAAATGCATTTTTAATGTCACTATGGTCTATATACATTCTAAAAAACATCAATCTTTGTTGCTTTCCCTGAGGATCTTGGTGTCATCCTGCTGAACACGGACGAGACTCCGAGAGGTGGAGGGATTAGACCTGCAATCTGTGACACCAGTTGTATCAAGACCAGAGTCAAACAAGTCCATACGCGAGTTTTAGTGGTGCCTGACCAAAGGATAAGGCTTAGAACAATGGATTACATAGGGATTAATAGGAATTTAATTGCCATAAAAAGTGAAGTAAAGCAGAGGTGTTTGAGAACTATAAATACAATTTCTTGCAGATGTATTCACATGCACCGTACAACTTTACTTGAGCACATTGCTAAATATTTTTCTTTTCCGGAAAGAAGGTCACTAAAATCTCCAGTATAGCTTTATTGTATTTCTTATTTCCATCTCTTTCAGGATGTAAGGATATTCATCACATTCTTCAAATGTAATGAGGAAATTGGTCAGAACACAGGATTTAAAAGCTCAAGTGCTTCTGTCAGTAAGGTTTCAAAAACGTAATACATTTTTCTAGACCTGATTTCTTTTTTCATGTCTAACTCTGAATTCCTAGGGAGGATGAATTTGCTACAAAGAGAGCAAACAGGGTTTTTAAATCCAACCTAAGGTGAACAGAAACTGAAGTATCTTGAATTGTAAATGTCACTTCAGTGTGCATTGATTCCAGGAACACCATAAACCTTGAGGAAAACAGAAGATGTGACAAGGAAGAACCTCATTTTATTCATCTGCTTGGCAGAAGGCAGGGTTTGGATTATCTCTGCATGTCATTCCTGACAGATGATTGTCTAATACGTTTTAAAGGATTTCCAGTAATGGCAATGCCCATAGTGGTAATTCACTGCCCTACCACTGGTTGGAAGGGCTTTCTTGAAGTCTCTTGGAACTATCTTGCTGGTTTTTGAGTCTAATGCTTCTTATCCTATCCATTACAATGGAAGAGATCAAATGTTTCTCTTAAGAGCAACCATTGTATATTTGGAGATTACTGTGCATCTCCTTTTACTTCTGTAATCTGCACTACTCAGGTTTATCCAGGTGTTTGTTACTCATCTTGTCTTTAGCTCCTCTCTGGATATGTGCCATTAATCCCGTAGGCTGCAGGAGTGCAATAGCAGAGTGCAGGATTATTGCTGACCCTGCCACAACCCCAGGCCTTCCCTGCTTCCTCTTGGGAGCTGAAAGCTTCCCCGTGCTGCCTGGTGTGGTGATACTTCTCTTCCCACAGCATGAGGCTGCTAGCTCGTGTTTGATTTGCAATCTCTTGTAATCCTGAGGGAGGGTGGTTTTCTTTTTTTCTGTGTTTGTTTGTTTGTTTTTTAGAATTCTGGTAGAGGTGGTTCCCAGCCTGGATTTGTGCAGCTTTCCTTCTACAACTGAAAATATTTATCATAGAGTCATAGTCATAGAATGGCCTGGGTTGAAAAAGACCACAATGATCATCCAGCTTCAACCTCCTGCTATGTGCAGGGTCACCAACCACCAGACCAGGCTGCCCAGAGCCACATCCAGCCTGGCCTTGAGTGCCTCCAGGGATGGGGCATCCACAGCCTCCTTGGGCAACCTGTTCAGTGCATCACCACCCTCTGTGAAAAACTTCCTCCTAATATCTAACCTAAACCTCCCCTGTCTCAGTTTAAAACTATTTCACTTTGTCCTGTCACTTTCCACCCTCATAAACAGCCATTCCCCCTCCTGTTTATACATTCCCTTGAAGTATTAGAAGGCCACAATGGAGGTCTCCCCGGATCCTTCCATTCTCTAACCTAAACAATCCCAGTTCCCGCAACGTTTCCTTGTCTGAGAGGTGTTCCAGCCCTCTGATCATCTTAGTGGCCCTTCTCTGGACCTGCTCCAAGAGCTCCACATCCTTCCTGTATTGAGGGTCCCAGACCTGGATGCAATACTCCAGATGGAGCCTCAAAAGAACCGAGTAGAGGGGAACAGTCACCTCCCTCTCCCTGCTGGCCACCCCTTTTTTGGACAGTTGGCTTTCAGGGCTGCAAGCGCACACTGCTGGCTCACATTCAGCTTCTCTTCCTCCAGGACCCTCAAGTCCTTCTCCTCAGGGCTGCTCTCAAGGAGATCTTCCCCAGTTTGTATAAATACCTGGGATTGCTCTGACCCAAGTGCCGCACTGTGCACTTGGCCTTATTGAACCTCATTAGGTTTTCATGGGCCCACTTCTTCTACCTGTTCAGGTCCCTCTGGATGGCTTACCTTCCTTCCAGTGTATCGACTGCGCTGCTCAGCTTGGTGTCATCTGCAAACTTACTGAGGGTGCACTGGATGCCATCATCTTGTATGGCTTTTTGTCTGTACATTTCAGTCTGAACTGTGATCCTGTTCTTTTGCTCATTTGTCTCTACCAGCCTCGCGCCATGTGTAAATGTGATAACAGCGGTCTTTGCTCCACTGTGCGGGTTGTTGATGAAAATACTGAACAGACACCAGTGTAAGACAGACTCCCAGGAGATCCTCCATGCAGCCTTCCACTATAACTGTGTGCCTTGGAGGGCTGCTTTTTGGGTACTCTTTTTGGGTACAACACATTTTCATTGCAGCCTAGTTGTGTTAGTTCCTTTGTGAGGAAGTATCAAGTCTTTCATGAAGTCTGGCTGAAATATCTGTTGCATCTCCTTCATTTGTAAGTCCAGTGTTCCTGCTGTGTGAGCTAATGATGTTGGGTTTAATTTGTCCTGACAAGTCTACATTGGCATTCGTTACATGGTTTTTCCTAGCTTGCTTATGAGAAGTTTCTCAGAAAACCTGCTGAATTTCTGTGGTAAGAAACAAGATATATATTGCTGTTATTTTCAAAATCAGCTTTCTGAAGGCTGAGTAGCAAGAACAGGGCAGTAATCATTCTCTAAAAGTGAGAGGTCAAGCAGTCTGTTCATGTTTTTTTTTTTCTTTTTTTCTTCCCTATGTCTGTTGCTTGACTTTATGCCATACAATTCTTTGTCTGGCAGCAAACAGTGGGTGACTCAGCAGGGCCAAAGTCTTGCCAAGTTGACTTCTGTTGGATTTAAAGCAGAATGGAAAAAAAAAACAAAAACCACCACAAAACCCAAAAAACATTTGACAGCAAGGACAGCATTTTAAGTGTCGTGATACTTTTTTCTTAGACTTGTGTGTTATTTCCTGTAATTTAAAACTCTTGCTAGGTAATGGTAGGTCACACAGGTGGAGTTATCACAGCTTTGACTTGGCAGACCCTTTCAAGTGCCAAAGGCAAAGGCACTGCAAGAACCCCGCACCCTGCAAGTCAGGAACTGCGTTTGGAGAGAGCTGCTGATTTTTCTGAAGAGCGGGGAACAAAGCAGTTTCATCCTTTAGCCTTTTATTCTTCTGAGGCACGTGTAAGCATTTGATCTGTGTTAGTTTTATGCGGGGATAGCTTTCCTTCTTTTCTTAGGTGTAGCTGAGTGTACCGAATTTGCTTACAAGCCAAACCACTTTAAATACTGTGAAGCTAGAGAAGAAAATTTCAAACAGATTGGGCAGCATGTGGAGAAGTTGTGTTTCTGTTCAGTGCTGCAGGTATTGTGAAACTCAAAATGGAAGTTGTGGGATCTGGCCTGAGTTGTTGCTATATCATATTTACGCAATTGCTGTCTCGTTTTCTTTTTTGCTGTTTCTAAAGGCAAGAAGCCCTACAATTTGCCTGCCTAACAGGAAGTATTGTCACGGTGTGCCACTTGCCCTTAATTTGATTCCACAGCACTAAGTGCTGCCCATATTTCTGCTACCGTTTTTCTCTCTGGCTCCCACCCTCCAGCAGGCTGTGCTCTCTTTTCAGCGCTTTTCTCTCGGGCACAGCCCCAAGCAGCCGCAGTTCAGAAAGCATCTGGGCAGTGCTTTCAGACATGTGGTTTGCATTTGGAGTGGTGCTGTGTGGAGTCGGGAGTTGGACTTCAAAAATGACATCAGTCAGCTGGCTCGTTGGTCTAGGGGTATGATTCTCGCTTAGGGTGCGAGAGGTCCCGGGTTCAAATCCCGGACGAGCCCTCATTTTGGGAAAAGAGGAACTTGGTGAGGTTCATCAAGAGCGGAGGAGTCTGGGTCGTCCCTCCATGTCCAGCACTGGAGGGTGGTAGGTTGGCCATGAGCCAGTGGTGTCCCAAGGAGGCCAATGGAATCCTGGAGTGCATGGAAAAGAACCTGGCCAGCAGGTCAAGGGAGGCGAATCCTGCTCTCCTTCCTGCCTAACGCTGTGACCAGTGCTGGGCTTCCCAGGGAGTCCGAGACAAATGGGGAACTTGTGGAGAGAGTCCAGCAGAGATGCTGCAAAGATGAGAGGCCTGGAGCATTTCTCTTGTCAGAAAAGGCTGAGAGACCTGGGGCTGTTCAGCCTGGAGAAGAGAAGGGTGAGAGCGGGTCTGTCTCATCGCTGTTTATTACTATCTAAAGTGCAGAAGTCAAGTCCATTTGCGGTGTACTCATTTAGGTGGCGTGCAGCAATAAAAGAAGGGGCAGGCTGGAACACAAGGAAGTTCCTTCTGGACATGAGGAAGAACTTCTTTGGGACTGACAGAGCACTGTGACGGGCTGCCTGCCCACAGAGGTTGTGGAGTCTCCTTCTATGGAGATATTCAAGACTTGTCTGGATGCCTACCTGTGCCAACCTGCTGCAGCAAACCTGCTTTAGCAGGAGATTGGTCACGATGATCTCCAGAAGTCCCTTCCAGTTCCTAAAATTCTGTGATTCTGTGATCCTTATGGGTCCCTTCCAACTTGGGATATTCTGTGATTCTGTTTCTGGGGCTGGCAGTCTTTCCCCCTGTAGATTATGTTGAACGTGTGGGGTTGGATGCCGTGTCCTGGTGAAAGTTCCTTGAGGAATTTACTTTGATTCAGATATGGAAAGACCTATTTCAGTTGGAAAACCTGTAGCAATGGATCTTCTTGTCTGAAAGGAGCCTGCAACCCCAGGATACACAGCAAAACGCAAAACACTCGGAACTAGACAAAAGTTACAGATTTTGGAGCATTGGAAGTAAATGATTCCCAAGTAACAGACAACCTCTGTGTCAACAGAGGTTCCATTCTCTGGTACAATGCATTTTTTAGCATAAAGGTATAGAAACTGCAGCAGCCACATATTTCTGGGAGGGTCTTACCTTCCTGGCACAATAGCAGCAGAGAACAGCTCCACACAGACCTGACTGCAGATGCTATCAGTAACGTTCATCTGTGTTGTGCAGGAATGGAAAATATTTTTGTGCTGAGTTAACTAGGAGGCATATCCTGATCTAGCTTTGTCACAATAGCAGATCACCGTGGGCACTTACTCGAATTTCTTTTGCTGTGGAATTTTAACTTCAGAGCAAACTTTTTCTCTTCCTTTATGGAGAGTGCTTCTCTTTGTTCTTTGTGAAAAACAGGAGGCTGTTTGTCTGTTTTCCTTGGATAATCCTATGAAGGATGATAATACTTTAGAAGGAAACAACAGCCAAACGCTGTGAAGTGTGGTGTGTCCGTTGTCACAGCTACAGACCCGCCCCCTTCATTTCTGTTTGTTTTTCTTTGTAGAGTAAACTGAAATGAAACACAGGATTTATTTACTGGGGAAGAGGCTACATCTGTGCAAACTTCTTGTTCTTAAACAGCAGGGCTGGGGCAGAGGAGGGTGTTTGCAGAAGAGGGAGAAGTGGGGAGTGGAGGGGGGCTTTACAGCGACAAGGTACCGCACCCTGCTGCACTTCAGCCCTGCTTTAAATTCTTGCTGTAGAACAAATCAACAAAGTCAGTTTGTTTGGTTTTTTTTTTCTTTTTTTTTCCCCTCCTAAGGTGAATCACGTTTGGAAAAATTTACTTGTAAAGAGAATGATAGAATTTGAGTCCTGTAGTTTCTGGAATTGCTGTTGGTGAGATAACAGTCATGGCCTGTTTCTACTGTAATTGCATAGCTTAATAAACTACTGCAGAATTCCTCATTAAAGAAGGAGGTGAAAAAAAAATCCTCTGAACTCGATTCTGTGTTACCATAGCCCAGCAATGAAAGCTTAATGCTTTTTTTTTCTTTTCTTTTTTTTTAATTTCCACATAACTGTGGATGGGTGAATGGAAGCAAACCTCATCCAATATGGATGTAGCTGATGCTGTTGTTCCTTCCTAAGTCTAAGTGGCCTGCAATTGTTTTGCATTTGCAACTCTTCAGAGGCAGGAACTTTTTTAAGTTAGTGATGCAATTATGTCACCATCCTTAACTCTTCTGTTACCGATCGTTTTGGGTGGTACTTACTGAGTAAATGCATCACTTTTGGATGCAGGTGATGTTGGTAGTTCTACCAGGACAGGAAACAAGGGACTCAAAGCTGATCTCTGTTGCTCAATATGCATTCATCAGATGAAATATTTAGTTATCTCCCGGGCATTGAAACCTGTAACTCTTTGAGGCTGGAAAGTGGTATAGCAGCCAGAGAAAGTGTATGGCTAAATAATAATGGTAATAAAAGAGACGACTCATTTAAATTAATTTTCTTCCCTTTTCTATTGTTCAAGTAATTGCTTTTGATCTATTGATAAGAAACTGTTGGTGATGATTCTTTTTTATTTCTAAGTTAGTCTTTTGTTGATCTGCTCACGTAGGCATTGAAGATTGCTGTGCGTGGTGCTTTTGTTCTCTGTCCCTTGGTGAGACTAAGAAGAACCTTGTGCATGATGCCTTGGCTTTCAGAGTCCTGTGATTTTCTTTTAATGCTTTCTCCTAAGGGATCTTGAAGCCAGAGCACAGAATGAATTCTTTCGGGCCTTCTTCAGATTGCCCAGGAAGGAGAAGCTACATGAAGTTGTAGACTGTTCTCTCTGGACACCATTCAGTCGCTGTCACACAGTGGGAAGGATGTATACTTCAGACAGTTATATCTGTTTTGCCAGCAAGGAAAATGGCTCCTGCAATGTTATCATCCCACTTAGAGAGGTAGAGTTGATTGTTTCATTTCAAGTCCTTATCTGCCTTTTTTCTGCTGTCACTTGATTTATCCACAAACTATTACTTGATGAAAGAGAAGGGTGCTTGTGTGTATCGTGCCTAGAAGACTGTTTAAAGTTCATTCTGGGACTCATTAGAACATGAGTTCCCAGGAATATGCATGGGTGAGTTAATGAAATTGTGAAAATTAAGCATGGGCAGCAGAACATACCACTGCAGTGGTTGGAGTCTGATTGGTCCAAGACTGGGGCAGTGCTCCCATCCCAGCTCCAGAAATGTGTAAGTCCAACTTGATGTTGGTGGAGGCTTCAGCTTGGACCCAGTCTGGCAACATAAAGGCATCCTTACCTGAGATCCATGCTTAGAAGTGTTGAATCTCTCCCTCCACAGACAGACTCTAGCAAAGTTGTGTGTACTTTGCAAACCTGTGGGGCAGTGAGAAAAGGGGGAGTTCTGGAAGGAGTGATGAGTTGCTAAATTTCCATAAAATTAGAGACTTATTCTAGCAGAGGGAGAGTGCATGGGAAGGTGGTGGGAGTAGAGGAGAAGGGGGAACTGTCAGCAAACATCTGCCTGACCTGCTGTGGATATGTTATGATCTCTTAACTAAAGCTTTCCTTTCATCCTCAGCTAATAACAGAATAACATCCAAATGGTGTATATCCTAACTGCGGTGACTTATCTTCCACTCTCACAGAAATAGAAAACAATAAGAGAATAGCGTTAAATACTTCATCACAAGCAACTATTTCCCCCCATCCTCTAAAGTTTGAACATAAATTTCCTCCTCAGTCCCATAGAATTTGATTGAGTTGATCCTTTTCTAAATCTAATATTAATCGTTGCTTTCCTTTCTTATCTTTCCCCTCAGTCTGCTCTCCCAAAGTGGGTGGCAAAGTTGAAATAAGAACAAAACAGAAGGAAAAACAGCTGGGATACTTTCTGCTGCCCTGTACGAGCTTCTGAAGATACCATAAACTTTGGGTGGCAGAATATGTCTGGCTAAGGAAAGCCAGTATGAATAACCACTTTTAAAACATGCATGTGAATGAATGCCATTTTTGTAAATTGAGGTGCATGTACAGTGTTTGAACATATTTCTGTAGATGTGTGCATTATGTGTTTTCTTTTGATGTTTCTGGAAAAGGTAATCAGTATAGAGAAGATGGAGGACACCAGTCTTCTTCCTAATCCCATCATTGTTAGCATAAGGAGCAAGACTGCCTTTCAGTTCATTGAACTGAAGGAAAGGGACGCTTTGGTGGAGAACCTGCTCCAGAGGCTAAAAGAAGTGAACTCCAGCAACCCAGTGCACTGTAACAACCTGCAAAGTAAGAACCAGGTACTGAACTTCAGTGGCTTTTTGAATTATGAATTCTTTGCATTTATCCATCGGTCTGTTGTGCTGCTGTTCTCAGGGATCAGTTTCGGTCTGGTGCTGTGTGATGCCTTTGGTTTTGACCAGTACAGTGGTGCAGAGCGTACCCATGGTGCAGCTGTGGGCTAAGCTGTTTGAGAGGAGCAGTGAATATGATGAAGGCTGGCACTGCCCTTCACAGAGGCCTCAAAAATCTGATGTGAGGGCTGACAGAGACTTTGTGAAGTTCAGCAAAACTAAAAGTGAGGTCTGGCAGAGTGGCACCATGCAAAGGAAAGGCCTGGGCTGGCTGGCTACAGAGAAACTGGGTAGCAGAAGCATGGAGCTTGTGGTGGACACCAGGCTGAGCCCATTGGTCAGCAGTGCCCTGTTACAGTGAAGAAGGCCACCAGACTGTGGGTTTGAGTGTAACCAGCAGGCCATGAGACTTTATTGCTTTCTTTTATTCACTGCTTCTGAGTGTGATCTTGAATGCAGTGTCCAGTTTTGACTCTGCCTCACCGAACAAGAAAAACAGTGACAAACTTTAGAAAGTGCCCTGGAGCACCACAACATGACTGTAGGTTGAAGTAAGTGCCTTATGAGGTCAGGCTGAGGTCAGCAAGAATACTTAGAAATTACTAACAACAATGGTTTCAAAGTAACAACTCTTCTCTGGCATACAAATAAATGATAATATGAATGAAGTCTTGAGTAAGACCTTTCCTCCTGGAAGGTATAAAACATTTTGATGCAACAGCCAGAGATAGCCCAGGAAGCAGGCTGCTGCTTGTTTTGAATGCTGTTTGGGAGGCAGTTCTTAACCTCTTCTCATTTGTCACCTCCTGTGGATCTACACTGCAGAACGCTCCTGTGTTCACATCCGCATGTGTGCCTGGGGGCTGTGAGCCTGGCAGTCCAGGAGTGGAGGCTGCCCAAAGCAAGGACAGAAGCAAATGCGACAAGGAGAGCAGTTACTTGCTCAATGCTGAAGCACTGAGATCAGACTTTCATCAGTCGGGAATGGCAGGCCTTGATTTTGGAAAGGTATGTACAATTTTAGGGATGTTATAAGTTTCTCTTAAAACAAACAAACAAAAAAACAAACAGGTAATTCAAAATGCAGACAGGTAATTTTAGTGTAATAAAACTCTGTGTTGCCTGGAGAAGTTATGTGTGTGCTAAGTATAAAATAGCTATTTTTTAATTTGCATGTTTTTTTCTTCTTCCTCCCCCATTCCTTTCTGATGAATATTTATAATGTTTTTCCCTATCTTCAGTTGTGTTCTCCCTTATGTGGTGATTCACGTATGCAAAATGGGCGTAGTTTAACTCCTTAGAGCACGCTTCCCATATCCTTTGGTAATGGAAATATCTTGCAGAATTTCTAAGTTATAGAATGTTTCTTGTTTTACAAGTTCTCACATGCACATGATTTGTTCTTTTAAAGAGACCTTCTTGTTTGCAGTCTAGGGAGCAAATCAAAGAGAGTCTATGGGATGACCATTTTGTGGAGTATGGGAGAACCGTGTGCATGTTTCGCACAGAGAAGATCAGAAAACTTGTTGCTATGGGAATCCCTGAATCCTTAAGAGGCAAACTGTGGCTGCTCTTTTCAGGTGAGCACTTACAGACATGTTGGCTGTAGTCATGTCTGATTCTGTGCATAGCAAAACATTTAGGTACAGAATTTCCCAAGGGCAATTAAATGTCTTAGGCATGGAGTTTATGTGCTTCTAGAGGACAAATGATCAAATAATAACAGCAAGTAAGTAATTAGGTGGGTGGTAAGAATTTTATCTCGGCATGATGGCACAATGTGCAGAAAAAAATGAAATAACATCTGCTTCATCCGTGTAATTTAAAATTAACGTCATGTTTTCATAGAGTAATGCTCTCCTTCAAGGAACAATTTGATTTTAGCATAAATATTGATTTAACCCTACTCAAATCAAATTACTGCAAAATAATGACATCTTCAAGTCAGCAGTGCTGCTCTTGCTCCAAGCTGAAAGTTGGCAGGAATAATAGAAGCTAAAGATGGAAAAAAACAACTCGTTTCATCCACAGATCTGGCAGAGCCAGAAAGTTCCTGCGGGGTGATCTCAAATGCAGTCCTTAATCCAACATACAACATGCTCAAACGTTTGTAAAGTGTACAACTTCTTTAATCCACTTGTCTCTTCCTCCCTTCTGGCTGCTTCCAGACGCTGTGACAGATCTCGCCTCTCATCCTGGTTACTACGTGCATTTAGTGGAGGCCTCCATGGGCAAGTGTTGTATAGTGACAGAGGAGATTGAGCGTGACCTCCACCGCTCGCTGCCTGAGCACCCAGCCTTCCAGAGCGAGACGGGGATAGCGGCTCTCAGGAGGGTGCTGACTGCGTATGCGCACAGAAACCCCAAAATAGGATACTGCCAGGTGAAAAGCTCCTAGAGGGCTAATGATGCTCTTCTTTCCTTCTTTCTTTCTTTCTTTTTTTTTCCCCTTTTTCTTCTCTCTCACTTTTATCGTTGTACTGGGAATAATTTAAACTCTGTTTTTTGATGAATAATGTCTTCAGTTACGGAAAATGCATAACTTTGGGCATTAACTGTGAATTACTCTGGAAAACAACCATGCTCTGCTTTATCAAAAGCATTCCCTCGGCATTCTGCAAGCTGCAATTAGAGTTAGAGGAGGGAAAAAAAATAAATTGATGCTTTTGTTTGTTTGAGGGTGAGTTTCTTGCACAATACTTGGAGACAGTGCAAAGGGAGCTGGCCTACACAGATGAGATTTGCATAGTGCACTTGGGCAGAGGTTTAGTGAAGCTCTGCTCTTTTTTCCAAAACTGATGATGTTGATGATGAAGTTCCTTACCCACTGTCTCCTAAATTAATATCTTTGCCTTCTGTGCAGCTCTCTGAATTCTAGCTAACGTCTTAACAGTTCCACATTCCCTCTCTTCTTTTGAAATACAAATACAGGGAGGGGGGAAAAAGCAGGCCTAAAACATCTTGCACTGTCAGCTACATGCTTTGCATCAGGGCAAATCCAGAATTGTGCCTTTCTCAGTTGTTTCCTATTGCTCTTAGGAAAACCAGCATATATAAGCTTGAAAAACTCGTTATGCCTTTTTCTTGGGTTGCAATTATGTATTCACTGACTGTTACCTTTCCTTGGCTGCTTTTGTCAGCCGTGTAGATCAAGTTAGGCTACTTTTATTTTAAAATATCCACGACTTAGCTTTTGCCAGTAGGTTTTGCTGTCGCTAATAAATCTTGATTTTCTTTTTCCCCTTGTAAGTCTATGAATATTTTGACCTCCGTGTTATTGTTATATGCCAAAGAGGAAGAAGCCTTTTGGCTGTTGGTTGCTGTGTGTGAACGAATGCTCCCAGATTACTTCAACCACCGAGTGATAGGTGAGCTGATGTCTCTTCCACTCTTCTTGCTAACTGGGAAGGGTCAGCTGGATGGCACTGGAAGATCTAAGCGCAGTTCTGCTGAGATGCAGAACCCATGAGTGAGGTGATCCATATGTTTGTGTACTGTGGAAAGACAGCAGTGGTGGCTGCTTAAGTTCCAGTGTTATTTTTTGGTTCACAGAGTTTGAGCTGCTAGAGCCATAACCATAGAGACTGCTTTTTACAGTTTGTCATTTTTTTTCTCCTGTTGGTCAGAACATAGTAGAACTTTCGCCTGTCAGATAAAAATAGAAGAGCTTGTGTGTCTTAGTTAGCAGTGCTAGAGATTCTATCTGTTTCAGGTCAGTTTAGGGAAGATGTGCAGGCTGTTTTTGAGCTGATGTGTCTGCCTAGCTGCTAGAGTAATTTTAGACATGCATCTAAAATGACCCTTTGTAATGAGTGCTGGTACAAAACCGGGTAGCTGAAATGAGGTGCAGCAATAAGAAATAACACCAGCCCCTCTGGAGCACATGCTTTGTATTGCACGTGGCATGTCTTTGCTTTTTGCAATGCAGCTGTTTTAGAGACTGTTGTGAAAATAATCATGTAAATGGCTAATGCCTGCCTCATGTATAGGAGCTGAGCTGCTTAACAGAGTAATTGCACGCAGACATGCAAGAAAAAGTATTTGTTTTTTGCAGTCTGTTGACTTCCTCCTCTTACAGAAATATCTGATAGCTTTTCCCTCTTCAGTGCTAATCTTACTCTTTAGTAAGTGTCTGCCATTACACTGTTGCTGTAGCAAAGGGAGGGATCTGGTCACTAGTGAGGAGGTGGAGACAGGAGGAAGGGCCTGGCAGTATGGCTCTGGAGCATAGAGTTGGTGTCGGCAGTCTGGTGCTTCCTAAGGAGCAGGATAAGATGTCTGGGGAGATTTCTAATCATTTTCTTTCAGGGTGGGATTGTAATACCTCCTGATGCTGTGCAGCAGCACAGTCACTGAACTGGCAGGTGAGGCAAATTAAAACAGAATTATAGTCAGCTAGATGCTTAGAATGTTTTGTGGTGTTTCCAGTGTCATTGGTATTTTCAGCTAGTGGATTTGGCACTGTAATTCTCCACACTTGTTTGAACTTCAGTTATTGTCTCCAGGCCTAACTTTATAAACTGCCATCCTGATGACTTACTCCCATGTACATGCATCTCTTTTCGTTATTTGGAAAAAGAACAAACTACACAGCATGTCTATTTGTCCTCCTGCATTCCTAGATATCATCAGCCTAGGGCCTGTCTTAATGTCGGTGGTTGCTGGCTAATGGTCTGTAAAGAATTCCTCACACACAAATGAACTTGAATGTTCCCATACAGCTGGTCATATCACTACCCTCACATTGTACTTGGAGTTTGTATCTTGCCTGTCGCTAACGCTGCAGGTGGAGCAGCTCTCCTACAAGGAAAGATTGAGGGAGTTGGGCCCCTTCAGCTTAGAGAGAGGCCTCTGGGGAGACCTAACTGCAGCCTTCTAGTACTTGAAGGATGCTTATAAGCAGGAAGGAGACTTTTTGTGTAGGCAGATAGTGATAGGACAAAGGGGAATGGTTTTAAAATAAATGAGAGGTTTAGATTAGATGTTAGAGAAGATTTTACAAGAGGGCAGTGAGGTGCTGACACATCTGTCTGGAGAAGCTGTGGTGTTCCATCCACCCCTGGAGGCACTCAAAGCCAGGTTGGATGGAGACCTGGGCAACCTGAGCTGGTGGGGGGCAGCCCTGCCCATGACAGGGTTGGAACTGCATGATCATTAAGGTTCCTTCCACCCCAAGCCATTCTATGATTGTGTGATACTATGGTGTCAGGTTAGAAATAAGTTGTGCTTGAGTCAAGAATGAACACAGGAGTAATGCATTTCCAATTCTCGTGTTACCATGACTCTTCCATCCTCTCCATAAATGTATTGACCAATTTACTACACTGTATCTGTTAGATTGTCATCACCTTGCTATTATCATTTTTCAGACTGTGAAAACCCCACTTCATTTCTCTGAATTGCCTTTTCAGTCCTGTAGAAGTCATTTGGATCATCCTTTTTTTTAAATGGACACCCTAGTATTTTCCTACCTCACTATGATTTCATGATGCCAAAACCCCAGAAATTCAATTGCTTGGTTATCGTGGTTTCTGGGATCCTAATAGGCATAAAAATATCTTTGAATATACCTACTTAACTTTCATCTACAATGTCAACATTTACTCACAATATAATATTCTGCAAATGATCTGGTCAGCATTGTACATTTCTTTTAAACTTTAGCTTTTGCCAGGCTCTCCTGTACTGCCTTTGAGTCTGAAAGGATCTTTGAATGTGTCCACCTATCTGTCTCTAGTTTTCTTCAAATACCCCTAAAACTTTCTGTACCTTTTTTGATCCGTAAACTATGAAAGCTATTAAATTCTTTATTAAAAACAAAATAAAAGCACTTTAAAAAGACGAATGCTGCAGAATAACCCCAGTCTGCTTTCTTTTCTGTTTTCTTTTCCCTTATCATCTGACATGAAAAAACTGCCCCTTCAAAGCAGTCACAGTGCTTGGTATTTCTCAGAAGCTCTTTGCATGCTCCTGGGTACTTATTTTCAATTTTGGATATTGTAATGTTTGTTCAGAGAGCAGCAGAAGCTTTTTGTGGCTTAATGCGAAAACAGAGAATTATCATGCCTGGTTTTTGGGTTTTTTTTTATGATTTGGATGTAAAAACAGAAGATAACACAATTTTCCAGCTCAAAAAAAAGAAACGGGGCCTAAATCTGCTCCTTCTGGAAGGCCTGGTTTGGATGGACAGGAAAGATTGTATACAGACATTGCAGAAATCTTCTCTTTAAAAAAAAAAAATCTATATCTATATCTTTGCATTTACCTGTGTACCCATAAATATTTGTGTACATATATGTATACATATGTGTTCATATATGTGTAAATCTCTTCTTCATGCTTAATGAATGTGGTCATCTATATTTTGTTACCTGGAGTGAAAGCTCTGCTGCCTGTTTGCTTGAGTACATATGCTGTAGAGGAATCTGTACTGTTTCATTTTCATGACATAGACCCCAAGTTGAACGGTAAAATGCTTTAAGATTGCTTTTCCTGTCACTTATGTGCTGTTTTAGCCAAAAACAACAGCTGCTACTATTACTATTTTACTGCACCTTAAAGGCACTTAGCAGAACCATCATGGTCTTGCAGAATGTTGCACAGTGAGGATCACTGGCGTAAGGGTTGGGGCTGAGATCACAGCAGGAAGATAATGGGGGTTTCATTGTAGCCATATGCATATCTTGTCAGTGTAGTTAAAAAAAGGTCTTAAAACAACAATCGTTGGCTTTAAGGAATATTTTTCCTGTGTCAATCCTGGCTAATGCTGCTTCCTTGCACTTGCAGGTGCTCAGGTAGACCAGTCGGTGTTTGAAGAGCTTATAAAAGAGCAGCTTCCAGAACTGGCTGAACATATGAAGGATCTGACAACCTTAGCTTCCATTTCTCTTTCATGGTTCCTCACCCTTTTTCTTAGCATTATGCCTCTAGAAAGTGCTGTGAATGTCGTGGACTGCTTTTTCTATGATGGGATCAAAGCCATCTTCCAGCTAGGCTTGGCCATACTTGAAGCCAATGCGGTGGACTTGTGTAACAGCAAAGATGATGGGCAGGCCCTGATGATTCTGAGCAGGTACCGTCACGCGTCTGGTTGCAGGAACATTGCTTCCCTCGCAAATCTTTCTGCAGTCAAAGGAATTTGGGTGCTGTTGTCATGACAACTGTAGGCACCCTCTGTGTTAACGTGCTGCTGCTTTCCCGGTGCCTATCTCAAACAATGGGCTTTGTAAATTTGACAAATGTATGTCCTGTGACACTTCCTGGCGGTGCCGAGACATGCACACACTGTGTCAGTGTGCAGTGTATACTGCTGCTCTTTGTGTCTTCCCTGGAGTGACAAGCTTCCCGCTCGCGACCTCAAGGAGACAGAAGTTTTCTTCCTTGGGCAGCGTTTAGTCATTTGGCGGGCTTGTTTTTTCCTAGGATGAGTAATACTGAAGGTATTTCTGAAAAACACAGCAGCCTAAAAAAAAAATTTAAGTCTGAGCCATAAGACTTGTTATTTATATTGAAAAAAAATGTAGTACAGGGTAATCTGTGTTGCTTGTACTTGTTCCCTCTAGGTTTTTAGAGCATGTAAAAAATGAGGAGAGCCCTCTGCCACCTATTGGTAATCACCATGCATTTTTCAGCGACGATCAGGAAGCCACTCCAGTGACTGAAATAGCTAATCTCATTCATGATTCTTACGAGGTAAAATCCAGCTTGGTGTCTTCTGATCAGATAAGTTACGATTTTGTAGAAGAAAAAGGTTTAAATTCAACATAGTTGTTTCAATAGTTAATACACATTTTTAAAGATCTTTGAAGAAGGGCTCAAATGCAAAATACTAGGTGCAGAATAAATGCATAAACTGAGAGGTCAGTTAGAGATTGAATACGTTTAAACTGTGCATTCTTGAGGGAGTCACGACACTTTAAAAGTTGTATTTCCCATCTATTGGAAATACAATTCACTGGAATTATCAGTATAGTGAAATATACAAAACAATAACTTTTGTTCCTCCTTTTAAGAAATTTGGAGACCACTCTGTGGAACAGATAGAGCATATGCGTTACAAACACAGAATCCGTGTTCTGCAAAGCCATGAAGACACAACCAAGCAAAATGTGGTGAGTAGAATGTTGTTTAGGCTGAGATTTAACACCTCCCCTCATCCCCAATGTTCTGTGGCAACCAGCTTTCAGTCTTCTGAAGGTGCAAGATTATGAAAAAAGGGGGAATCATAATTGACTCTGGGAAAAAGCTCTTTTCTGGGATGCTTGATGTTTTTATTTTGCAGCCACATGCATTATTTTCTAGGGTGGCTATAACATTAAGAACAACTGCAGGACAGTCCAGCCTAATGCTTTGTGTATGGCAGTGGCCCTGGGCAGATGCCTGGGGAAGAGCAAGAACAGAGCTCGTGATGTGATGCTTCCCCGGCCTCCTGTGACCTGCTGCTTAGGGACTTCCTGTCTTTGTTTCTAATAGCCCTTAGGGGATTTCTTTTCTCACAGATTTGTCCAACCAGGGAACCTAGAGAAGGGGGGGGGGAAATTGCAAAGATTTTTTCAGTGCTCCAGTTTGTACCTGTACCACATAAGAACAGTCACTGGGAGGGTTCGTGTGCTTGCTTGTTCGTGCCAGTGATGACAGTAGCAAGCATTACGACTAACATGTATTCTCTTTAAGCTTCGAGTTGTCATCCCAGATGTTTCGATTCTTCCTGAAGATTTAGAGGAATTGTATGACCTGTTCAAGGTTGGTATACATAAAAAGTATGGTATACATAAAAAGTAGTGGATTAAGCTATTTGAGGCTCCTGGCTGTAACCTCCCGCCATCGCTTAGCACAGCCATCTTGCACTTCATGTCTGGGATGCCTTGGAGAGGTGTTCTGTGTTACCTGGAGGAGATCTTAGCTGGAACTTGTCATTTTGTCCTTTGTGTGGTTATCCAGTTGCAAAAGAGCAATGCTAATGTACTGATAATTCAATGGAGAACTACTGAGAATATTTTTTCTAACTTGCTGCTTGGTAATGGTCCATGAAAAATTAGGTCCCTGTAATTTTCACATGCAGACTGGACTTATTATGTAGTTCTGCTCACTGGAGATCTGTAATACTTTTAAGTCCTGCTCTCTTAATGCTCTTTAAAGGCACTCTCAATTGTCCATTGAGTGGGAGGAAACCCAGAAACTTACATCTTTCCTATTAGTTCCCAATTGTCTTTTTCTTCTTCAGTTCCTTAACGTCAGGATGATATTTAAAAGAGCTGTTATAAAAGATATTTGGAGATGGAAACATTTAAGATTACACAGATATCTGTGATTTAGAGCTCCACACATGTAATGGACATTTAATGTATATTTCTTTTGATCTGTTGCTCATCCATAAATATTAGGCACTGAGAACATTCTTGTGGTACATATGTACCCAGTGTTAAGTATCTTTGTGGCTAAGAGCAGTTGTATTCTTGTTCCATTAGCTGTGGTAAGATGCTGCTGCTGTAGTGTGATGCATTCTGTAGTGCTTTCCTCCTGTTCCTTACTGCTGTTTTTTATCCTTGACTCTTACTTGCACTCCTTCTCTTTTCTCACTTGGTTTCCTTGTGGTTCCTTTTTTTGTTACCTCCTTTGCTCCCTCAGGACAGCTTGTTTTGTTGGGACTCTTTGTTGTGCATCAACCTGACTGGCCCTAAGAGAAGAATGATGGGAACAGCATCCAAACTGAGAGGTCTGGGAGAGGATTATGAGAGGGTCAAGCATGTTTGACACCTTGAATTTTCTCCACTCTCCTGTACCTTTAGATGGATGTCCTGAGCCAGATACAGCCAATAGAGAGTGTCAGCAGCTCTTCCTCCAAGAGTCTGTCCAGTTTCTTTTCAAATTTATTAATTATCTATTGGCGATAATAAGAGCACTTGGATGGTCTAATTAAAGATTCATACTTAGCTTTTCAGCTAAGTATGAATCTAGCTCACATGAATAGTCTCGGTATCATTATAACACTGCGCACAAAGAGAATTTTGAGCATTTCCAACACACTTTGATGTGCATGCCTTTTTCTGCCAGTCGTGCTCCCTTTGATATTGCAGACTGCAATTCCCCTTTCCTGCATTTGATTTCTCCTAGAGGGAACATCTAATAAGATGCTACTGGGACACGGCGGGGCCTGCCGCTGAGCGACACGACCCCAGCAGGCCGTACGCTGAGCAGTACCGGATTGATGCCCAGCAGTTTACTAACCTCTACAAGCTTGTTTCACCCTGGACATGTGGGGAGCACACCAACATCCTCGCTGAGAGGACATTCCGCCTTCTAGATGACAATATGGACCACCTCATTGAGTTCAAGGGGCTAGCCAGCTGCCTAGGTATTGGCTTCTTACGTGGGGTGGAAGGTGGACAGAGGTGGGGTGGCATGGGGTGAGACAGATGTCACGTAATTGGTGACCCTGCACCCAGGCAGATAGTGATAAAACAAGGGAGAATGGCTTTTAAACTAAGAGAGGGGAGATCTAGGTTAGGTATTAGGAGGAAGTTCTTTACTCAGAAGGCTGTGAGGTGCTGGCACAGCTGCACAGAGAAGCTGTGGTACCCTGAGGCCCTGGGCAGCCTGAGCTGGTGGGGGGCAGCCGTGCCCACAGCAGGGGTTGGGGCTGGGTAGGATTTGATGTCCCTACGAATCCAAACCATTATATGATTCTTTGAAGATGTGAGCAAGTATTTTTCTTATACATGTAATTCACATAACCAGTGACCTTTACTAATATTCATTGTTCTATTCACAGTAAGTAGGTTAGATTTAAAAGACACCTGAGGTCGTCATTTAATATTGGATTAAAATACGTGTTAGTAATTTTGTTGAGAGTATTTCATGAATCAAAATCATACCTGGGTCTGTGTGGAAGGCTAGGAAATCTTCTCTGCCAGATTGCTGTACTCAGTATACCTTTGAAATTGCAGTACATTATCTGTAATTGCTTCTTCAATATTTATCTTAATCTCATTTAAGATTATCTGAGTTTGCTGCTGCTGACAGTAAGCAGAACAAAAAATTTACCATCGGGGACTGAGAGCAGAGCTTGAGGCCACAGCTGAGATGAGGCTGTTCATCCTGAAGTCTGTCTGAAGAAAAGTAGTACATCTCAGCTGTTGCCTGACCCCAAATAACAAAAATGCTTCAACAGTCAAAGCCTCAAGAAATTAAGTAAATCCATATTTTTGTCACTTAAGCTTTCTAGAATTTTTTTATGTGAACCAAATCAACCCATACTACTATGTGATTTCAGTTCTTACATTCTTTAAACTGAAATACTGCTTCCACAGTATTTCAGTGCTTTTGAAAGTTTAGAAGCAGTCTTCATACTGTAGGGAACCTGCTTTGGCAGGGGGGTTGGACTCGATGATCTCTGGAGGTCCCTTCCAACCCCTACAATTCTGTGATTCTGTGATTCATTAGCAAGGGCTCCAGCTGCGCCACCCAAGCTGCAGAAAGCGAAGGTAAGAACTGGGAGAAGGAAGATCTGCTCACTCTAAGTGAAGATCAGGTTTGAGACTGCCTAAAGAACCTGAATGTGGACAAGTCCATGGGGTCCAACAAGATCCATCCACAGGTTCTGAGGGAACTGGTGGAGGAAGTTGCCAAGCCGCTGTCTGTATCTGAAAGGTCACAGCAGTCTGGTGAAGTTCCCCGATTGGAAAAGGGGAACTATAACCCCCATTTTCAAGAACAGAAAAAAAAAAGAAGATCCAGGGAACCACAGGCCAGTCAAGCTAACCTCTGTGCCTGGCAAGATCATGGAGCAGATCCTCCTGAAGGCTCTTCTAAGGCACATGGAAAACAAAGATGAGGTGATTGGTGGTAACCAACATGGCTTCACCAAGGGCAAGTCATGCCTGATGAAACTTGTTCACTTTTTATGGTGGAGTTACAGTGTCAGTGGATAAAGGAAGAGCAGCTGATGTCAAACTACCTGGACTTGTGCAAAGCCTTTGGCACTGTCCTGCACAGCATCCTGGCTGCCAAACTGGGGAAAAATGGATTTGATGGAGTACTCCCTGGATAAGGATTTGGCAGGATGGTCACACTCAGAGAGCTGTGGTCAATATCTTAATGTGGAGACTGGTGAGGAGTGACATTCCTCAGGGATTGGTGCTGGGACCAGTGCTATTTATCCTTTTTGTAGGTGACTGAGAGTGGGATTGAGTGCACCCTCAGCAAGTTTGCAGATGACACCAAGCTGAGTAGCGCTGTTGACATGCCAGAAGGAAGAGATGCCATCCAGAGGGACTTGGACAGGCTTGAGAGGTGGGCCCACGCCAACCTCATGAAGTTCAGCAAGGCCAAGTGCAAGGTCCTGCACCTCTGTGGGGCAATCCCAAGCACAAATACAGGTTAGGTTGAGAGTGGCTTGAGAGCAGCCCTGAGGAGAAGGATTTGGGGGTGTCAGTTGATGAAAGATTTAATGTTAACCAGCAGTGTGTGCTTGCATCTCAGAAGGCCAACCATATCCTAGGATGCACAGAGAAAAGTGCGACCAGCAGACCAAGGGAGGTGATTCAACCCCTCTACTCTGCTCTTGTGAAACCCCACCTGGAATACTGCATCCAGTTTTGGAACCCCTACATAAGGAGGATGTGGAGCTGTTGGAGAAGGTCCAGTAGAGGGCCATGAAGATGATCAGAAGGCTGGAGCATCTCCTCTAAGGGGACAGGCTGGGAGAGCTGGGGTTCTTCAGCCTGGAGAAGAGAGCTTCAGGAGGACCTTGAAGTGGCCTTCTAGTGCCTGAAGGGGGCCTACAGGAATGCTGGGGGAGGACTTTTTAGAAGGACACGTAGTGACAGGATGAGGGGAAATGGCTTTAAACTGGAAGAGGTTAGATTTATATTGGATATTAGGAAGAAATTCTTTTCTGTGAGGGTGGTGAGGCACTGGAACAAGTTGCCCAGTGAGGCTGTGGATGCCCCCTCCATGGAGCATTCAAGGCCAGGCTGGATGGGGCTGTGAGCAACCTGGTCTAGAGGGAGGTGCCCCTGCCTATAGCAGGAGGAATGGAACTAGGTGATCTTAAAGGTTCCTTCCAACCCAAACCATTCAAAGAATCTCATTTCTTCTAATCACTGAAAATATTAGCTATATTACAAGTAGATATCTTGTTGGGGCTTATTTTATAGAACAGTGGTAAGGGCAAAAAGGAAGAAACATTAAAAACATTATGGAACCCCAAGGAAGAGAATTTTCTGCCTCTCCCCTTTCTTGTTCCTGCTTATCTTGCAGCAACAAACAGCCTTCACTAGATTCCCTATCATTCTCCTTGATATTTTTAATTGATGATGAAGTTCCATAGGGTAGGTACTCCCATTCTATTTCACAACAACAAAGAGCACGACAGATGCCTGTCACCTGCTGTTCCTCATTAATAGGCACAACTTAAAATATTTCAAAGTAATATGCTTGTTTTCATATATCGTTCTTGCAAACAATTATCTTTTCTGCACTGAGATGGCTTTATTTTAAGCTGTGGGAGTAAATGCTCTAGTTCACTTCCTTGTTTTTCTTCACCCTCCCTCCCCCACTTCTTCTCACAGATGTCATGTATAATGGAGAAATGAATGAAAAGATCAAGTTCCTGTATAGGCTGCACATCCCACCTGGTAAGAAATTTGAAAGGATGTACCTCAGTTTCCCTTAAAAAAATAAAAAATATAAAAAAAAAAAAATCAGCAAACCACCCAATGAAAACTGTTGGGCTGCCTAATGGACTGTCTTGCTTCCTTCAGCTGGGATTTGCATTTGTAATTACACTCACTCCAGTTAAAAGCTTTTTGGGTGGAATTTATGGATACAAAATGTTAAGGCTCACATCTGCTGTATCCAGAGATGTTTTGCTGCCAGTTCTGTGGTTATTTCTAGATAAATACAAACTGGGATTACATTATTGAATGGCTGCACTCAGTTTGCAGTAGAAATGTCCTCGTCACATCTTGATCCAGTTGTGATGAGGTGACAAAATTTTGCAATGGTTTCTCTGATCAAAGTTTTTAATTCAGTGTGCCATTCCTGTCAGACTTCCTACTCTTACTGCAGCTCCAGCTTTACTTACATTAATGTATTTTTACATTATGATTTAACGAAGTAACTGCTTAAAAATATATTTGTCCTGTTATTTAGCTTTCTTCAAGTATGTAAATTCTACAAACATAAATAACACTATGCAGCGTTAGAAAGATTAATGATACCTCTTTTGGACAGCTCTGACAGAAGATGAGAGAGACAGCCAGTCACCACTGAAGAATCCTTTGCTGTCAACTTCAAGACCATTAGTCATTGGGAAATCAAACGGTATGGAGGAAGTGGTTCTCTATTGTATGCATGTGTGTCTGAGATAACGACTTTCCGCATGTTACCCCCACTCCATTATCTTCACTCTCTGGGTTTTATTCTGAAATGTTGATTTACTGCAACAACTTGAAAACTAATTCTCCTTTTTGTGTCCGCTCCGTAAAAGGAGATGCAGTAGATTACCAAAAGCAATTGAAACAGATGTTGAAGGACCTAGCCAAAGAAAAGGATGCTAAAACTGAAAAAGAATTGCCAAAAATGAGCCAGGTATGTATGTTAGGGGCTGCGGTCTGTTTTTGAAGTAGAGAGCATTCACAAATGAATTGTTTAAATACAGCTGCTTAGCTCTTAGGGTAACTTAAGCCCAAGCTCAGATTCAGTCCTTTAGGTGTCTAGGACTGCTTTATTCCGATGGAGGGAAACCATGTTAAAAAACAATCAGCCACCTTTCTAAGCAGCTTCCTCTCCACAGGCTCACTGGTAAATATAGTGTTAACAGGATGGAAAAAAAGCACTCTTCATAAACCCAAAGAATTCTTGAGAATGCATATTGCTGTTCTGTCTCTTCTGATCTCCTCCCCACAGAAGGGTAACCTTCTTGGTCCATCAACAGTTGAGACCTGCCCTGTCTTAGCCTAATGCTGACCTGAACAGCATGAGGCAGCCAAAGGCTCTTCACCTTGTCATCTTTCCTAATGCCAGTATTGTGTATGTTTTTGATACTGGGGAATGGGGACCCTGTATTATTAAAATGTGGATGGACATACAAAGAGAAAGGAGAATCTGCCTAGAATCCCTCCTGCAATGGTACAGCTAAATAAAGTTTTTAATGGGTGGCCTGGCCCCAGCCTTACATAAGCTTAGCAGGACTCACACCATCTGAGGGCAGCATTTGACTGAACTCCCTGAGGTCCCTTTCAACGTGAATTAACCTTTGATTGTGTGAAACTTCAGGTCTCACAGATAGAATAGCTCACGGCCTAAGAAGCATCTGTGAAGTGTGAATGAGGGAAGGAGTTTGGTTTTTTTTATAATTAGGAAAAAAAACCCAAAAAACTTCCCCGGTGAGAGCCGGGGAAGCAGTGGAAGGGAAGGTATTTGTAGGTCTGTGAGTGGCTACTGTGGTTGTGAGTCACTCTAACAACCTATGATTTTTCTGCCAGTAATGGACTGTATCTATCTCCACTTGTCCTTTGGTCATCTGTGAGGTCCTGTTCTAAGCAGGGAAGCAAAGTACTTTCCTGCTCTGTTCCCCTTTTGATTTCCAGTATATTTCCAGTGTTTCTTAGCTTGAGTGGAGGTTGAAATCCCCTTGCTTGCAGTTTTCTAAAGCTCATTTTTGACTTCTGCTTGCAAGTCTGCTTTTTGAGAGCAATGAGCAATGCTCTGCCTTCCCCTGACTCCTAGTTACCCATGGCATAGCTGTTCAGCACCTTACTTCTGGTTTTTCATCCTTTGCAGAGAGAATTCATTCAGTTCTGCAAAACCTTGTACAGCATGTTTCACGAAGATCCAGAGGAGAATGACTTATATCAAGCCATTGCCACTGTGACCACCCTGTTACTTCAGATTGGAGAAGTAGGACAAAGGAGCATCAGCCTGGGGAGCGGATCGGATGAATTCAGTGAGGACCTGCAGGCCCAGGCCTCTGCTTCAGACCGTGATGCTGTTTTTAGTGACGCTGTGAAGACCCTTCACAGAGACTCTCAGTCTTCACCTGTGACCGAAGGGGACTGGACTGTCTCTTTTGAACATATTTTAGCATCCCTCTTAACGGAACAGTCCTTAGTTAATTTCTTTGAAAAACCCCTAGAGCTAAAACCAAAACTTGAGAACGCAAAGTTGAATCAGTATAGTCTCAAAACAAATGGAATGAGCTGCCAGTCACGGAGCGAACATACAAAACTAAACACACAGTAGCAACAAACCTATCAAAAAGAACATGCACTGAAATTATGCCAAAGCACATACTGTACAAGGCTTTCAGTCAGCAGTGGACTTCTGATAAACAGTGTGTTAGTTTGTGGTTTTCAGTTCAAGAGTTTTAAAGCTAAAGGGTGTGTAAGTCAGTCATTTTGTGCCATCCACTGGCTGTTAAAAGGAAACATCTGTCTACAGCACGAAGACAGTGAAGTCCTCTTCCATACTGGGAGAGCAGAGGCTGGCTCCTGTTGTCCCTTTTCTTTTTTTTAAAGGACAAAAAAAAACAACACAAAAAACAGGGAAATTATTCAGCTACTGTCTGCAGTTTGTTTAGGTTGCCTTTTTTGCACTAATAACTGAAAACTGTTTCAATGCTGGTAATTGAAACTATTTTAATATATTTGATTGTATTCCGATTTGTATGTCTTGCTGAAAAGTTAAGTGTACATGGACTGTGCTTTTGATGTTGGTCTCTGAAAGTATGCACTTTTCAATAAACCCTTTTTGTACTAGACCTGCACTAACAATTTCTGGATTGATGGGAGCTAAGTGCCATTAGTTTCCTACTTCAAATTCCCTGAGGTAGTGTGTTCCCATTTAACAGCCTGGCCAGAGCCCCATGTCTCAGTGCAGTATGCAGACAGAAGCCTTCTGACTCAAAGCACGCCAAAGGAAGAACAGCTGCAGACTCTAGGGAGATTACAAACACAAAGTACTGTTACAATACCTGGGT
Organism: Lagopus muta; assembly: GCF_023343835.1. Classification (NCBI taxonomy): domain Eukaryota; kingdom Metazoa; phylum Chordata; class Aves; order Galliformes; family Phasianidae; genus Lagopus; species Lagopus muta. The sequence goes on along the minus strand of NC_064433.1, from coordinate 132,279,067 downwards.
CGTGGCTCTTTATAGCTACAGGAAAAAAATCCAAGGACTTTGCCAGCCGAACACCATATTCTGTATTACATTCACACGTAACAGAAGTCTGCAGAGTTTTCTGTTGTTTAGAATCACAGAATGGCCTGGGTTGAAAAGGACCACAATGATCATCTGGTTTCAACCCCCCTGCTATGTGCAGGGTCACCAACCACCAGACCAGGCTGCCCAGAGCCACATCCAGCCTGGCCTTGAATGCCTCCAGGGATGGGGCATCCACAGCCTGCTTGGGCAACCTGTTCCAGTGTGTCACCACCCCCTGTGTGAAAAACTTCCTCCCAGATAATAAATAATAAAAAAAATAACATCTCCATTATGCAAAGCCCCAAGAAAACAAGTTGTCACCTGTTCAACTCAATGCTTCCCGGGTGAGATCTTGAAGAGACCAGACAATAAAAAAATTTAAGAGTAAACTTCCTTTTTAATTATTTTATTGTAATTAAAATCTGTTTAATTTTCATCCACATTGACTGTCTGTAGACCTGCAAAACAAGAAGTTGTACCATCATCTATTCCTATGATAACTCCCTTTCACGTACATGCAAGTCTTCCCAAGAGAAATCCACCTATGGTACGAAAGCTAGTTTGCTGATCTACTTCTGGAAGAATTATACAGGGAAGTACTAATGGAAGCTTCACATTAAATCCATTCTGAGATAAGGTATTTTTGAGCTGACACACACAAAGGCTCTACCTGCTTGTGCCTTCAACATCATTAGACATACTTTAAATAGGAAAACATGAATCTTAAATGACTCTAACATCTACAGTTGTTTTTTTTTTTCCTTTCAAATATATTTGTATATATTATTTCACATAATTCCATGCTTACAATTTTAATACTGACCAGGCAAGCTACCTTGCTCTCTACAGTAGATGAAGTTAAATCAGCAATTTGACCCCTTTCTGCACTTTTCATCCTAACTTTGCATTGCAGGAGGGGAGCTGCTCACTAGCTGCTCACTGCTGTGCCTTCCTTCAGGAAGAGATGCCATGCAACCTTACCTTTGAACGTTGTGACTGGTACATAGGTAACCAGCGTGTACAGCTTGTTTGGGGAATCTTCATCCTCATTGCGCTTTCTGGACAAACGCACACGGATACGGTAAGGAACATTCCTAAAACGAGACATCATTAACTGTCAATAAAACATGTACTGAATTTTTTTCAGTCAATAGGAAAGAAAAAAGCTCTTTGTTCCATAGTTACTAACCTCTCTGATTTCTGAAGCTTTGCCTATTTCAAAGACATGATGAGTCAATCCTGTTTCTGTAGCAGCACCGTAACAAGAATGAAAGCCTGTGCCTTGGAATTGATGCTGCTTGCCTTGAAGGGGCTTTTATGTTTAAGTGTGCCATTAAGAGTCAACTGAGCCTTGAATATTGATCATCCACTGGCAGCATAACATCAGAAGTGCACCACTGCTCTACTTCTGATCCAGCAAATAGACAAAATGAAGATGATTATCATCAGCAAGCAGCTGTTACTAACAAGCATTTCTTACCTGAATAGAATATCATAGCTCAGTTGGAAGTGATCTGCAAAGATACATTGGGTCCAATTGCCCAACTGCTTCCAGGCCAACAAAAAGTTCAAGTGTATTTTAATTGAAGGCATTGTCCAAATGCCTCCTAAACAGACAGGCAAGGGACGTCACCAACCTCTCTAGGAAAGCTGTCCCAGTGTTTGAGCTCCCTCGCAATAAAGAAATTGTTCCTAATGCCCGGTCTGAACCTCTCCTGGTGCAGCTCTGTGTCATTTCCCTTCTGCCACCAGTTCCCAGCAGCAGAGCACCTCCCTCTGCTTCTCAGGGCACTGCAGGGAGCAGCGAGGTCAACTCCTGTCCTCTTCCAGGCTGTGCAGCCCAGCGCCCTCAGCTTCACAGGACATGCCTTTAGCCCTGTTAACAGCTCCGGCACCCTGCTCTGGGCTCTTTCCAGGACCTTGACATTCTTCTCATGTTGTGGAGCCCAGAACTGCACACCATATTTAAGACAACAATGCTAAATATAGTGGAAGAATCACCTCTTTTCACCAAGTGTCCATGCCGTGTTTAATATAGCCCAAAACACAGTTTCCCTTTTGGCTGCCAGGGCACACTGCTGGCTCACACCGAGCCTGCTGCCACCTGCACCATCAGCTCCCTTCCTAATGAACTGCCCCAGCCCCTCATCTCCCTCTCTGTGTCCAGCATTCTTACCTGAACAGAAAAGAGTGAGAGGGGAAAAAACTAACAAAAACCCCACAACTGCTTTGAAAGCCAGAGGGCCTTTAAAGATTCAGAGCATCGCTCAATCTGTATCCCACAAGTCAGTGCAACCTTAGTATGCATTGAGCTAAACAAAGATTGTACCTACGGACATACAGTTGATCAGAGTTTCTTCCTCACAAAGCCCATGGAATCACAGCTGAACTGCTCTGTTTGGTGATACTCAGTCACAGCCTAGCGTCCTCCCTTAATACTGCACTAAGTCCGATGCTGAGGGCAGGCAAAAAATGGTTTGTTCAGACCATCTGTCAAGTAGCCTCCCACTCAAAGGAACCCAGGATTTTGGACAAGTCTTGCTCTCAGTGCTTCACTCAGGAGAAGGAAATTCCTTGCTGTGCGCTCTCAGAGCATATTTATTAAATCAGATCCAGCATAAAGCACTTTCATGCATACTGTAATTAAGACACAGGCACTTGCTTCAATTCTCCCATCTCTTAAGCATTTCTTACTACTTTGCCTGGCTCACTGACCATCGCACTAGCTGACGCTGTGATTTTAGTCTCTCCTCATCCTTCCAAAAGATATTAATCCCAGAAGAGCAACAACTGCAGTTAAACTCAAGGTGGAAAAGCAGATGTGATGACTCCCTGCTCTTTTATGCTGAATGCATTTAGCAGCACTTTCACAAATCAATACAAAGAAATCCTGGATAATAGCCTCACGACTAAACTCTGAACTTATGCTGTCACCTGACTGAACAACTGCTAGTTCTTCACACACAAACCACAACAGCTTAATACTAAGGACAGAAAAACAGCCTATCCAATAACTTAGTCCTTGGAAGGAATCACAGAATGGCCAGGGTTGGAAGGGACCTGAAGGACCATGAATCTCCAACCCCCCTGCCACATGCAGGGTCACCAACCTCCCCATTTAATACCAGAAGGAAGGAAGAGCTGATAAAGCACACAAGGACTCTGAATATGGCACGGGCCAGACTTACACTTACAGTATGAATCCCTGCCAGATAACTTACTACAGTGTAAAAGATTCCACTCCTTACAGTGCAGTAATAGCCTTTGGGCCACCTTCATACATGCCAAGTGAATCAACTGCCTCTCTGGCAGCAATTTAGCACAAGTTTTTTTGTTTTCTGATTCCCAAACCACTTTATTCTTTATATTCTCAACACAAGAATAACCTTCCTATTTAGAACACAGCACATCATTTTCTCGTGCAGCATTTTGCCTGTTCACCATGCTTCAAACCTAATTCTCTTCAAGCAGATTAAAGATCCCAGGTTCCTGGCCAGGAATGCAATGGGTTTCTAAAACCTTCCTGCTATGATAAGCATTGAGGCACTACAGTACTACAATACTGCAAGAAGGTTACAAATTTGTTCGGCCTTCTAAGTCCTGTATACATGAAGACATTATTACAAAGTTTCTCCCCACCCAACCCAGAAAGTAGCAGAAACGTACCTTATTCCTTTGGCCCAGACTGCTTTGTTCAGCCTGGTGTCAATGCGAACATCAGGAGTACCCATTTCTTTCATTGCAAATTTACGGATTTCCTTGAGGGCTCGTGGTGCTCGCTTCTTGAAGCCACTAGGACAAGCACAAGAACCATTTATTGAACTTCAGCAAACTGTCAGCACCGGACACTCATTGCAGCAATCGTCCACCAGCCACGCAATTCAAACAACTTCAAGCATCACTGTCAGTTTGCTGTCTCATTTCTCTCTTGTTTGAAGTTAATTTCTGCCATTTCATCAATTAAAGTTTTAGTTCCCGTGTGACCGCAGCCATACACATATGAGGAGAACCAAACGGAATTTTGCAGCAAGTCTTCTCAAGCACTTCTCAAGTCCCAACAAACATCACTCAACTCAAATCATACCCCAATTTACACCTCACCCAATTCAGCAATGAGCACAGATCCAATTATATGACTACAGCACTACTTCTAAAACTTATCACAGTGGGATAAATGTTATACTTCAGCTGGGAAATAACAGTGACTTCGGCACAGAGGCAAATACCTTTCAGAAGGTCATCTCCAAGTCCAGCTCTACAGAGGTACAGATCTGGTCCTCTGGGATACAACTGCAGGAGAAGAGACTACATCACCGCCCCTCGCAATCCGTGCCAGTAAGCACTGTTGTTCTCTGCAGTCCTAAATGCCACCTGCACACGCAACCCTTCACCAATTAAAAAAACACCACTTACACTCCATGGATCCGCTTGTGAATGTTGATGGTGTACTCCCTGGTCACCACCTCATTGATGGCAGATCGCCCCTTCTTCTTCTCGCTGCCTTTCTTTGCAGGAGCCATCTGAACACCACTGAAAAGCATCCATGCATACGTCAAATACACACCCCTATTACTTTTCCTATGTCACATTCCCAGCTCCTCCATCCCGCAGCTCCCTACAGGTCACACAACTCCCACATTCAGGATGTTATTTCTGATTAACCCATCATGAAATGGTTTGGGTTGGAAGGGACCTCAAGGATCATCAAGCTCCAACCTGACTGCCGCAGGCAGGGCCACCAACCTCCAAACTTAATACTAGATCAGGCTGCTCAAAGCCCCATCCAACATGGCCTTGAATGCTTGAAGGGAGGGGGCACCCATAACCTCTTTGGGCAGCTTGTTGCAGCACATCACCACTCTTGCAGTACAGAATCCCTGGGTCACATCACTGGGCTCCATGGCTGCTTTCCGAGACGCTTTCCCCAGGTGACCATTAACCTCCACCCTCTCCCCCGTCCTGCCACTGTATCTCGACGCTCCCTCCTCCTTCAGGGCAGCCAAGGAGAGACCTGTGCTATCCTGCTCCCACCCCGAACCCAGCAGAGCCCGGAGCCCTGCACAGACCACAGCCACTGCACAGCTGCCCCGCGGCCTCCGCGAGCCCGCTCCCCACCCATCCCAGCTCCGGCCGGGGGGCGCGGGGACGCCTGCCGAGAGGAATGCCCCGCCGCCCCATGCACAGGGCCGTCCCCCGCCCTGGACAGGATGGAGAAGCGCTCCCGCAGCGAGCCCTGCGGAGCGGATGGCAGCGGATAAAGGACGGCTAGGCCCCGAGCACCACTCACCCCGCTCGGGAGCAGGCCGGAAAGGAAGGCGGAAGGGAGCGGGGGAGCAAGGAACCCTTCCGGGTTGCGCCCCACTGCGCCTGCGCAAATGGAACAGCGGGGGGGGGGGGGGGGGTGAGGCTGTGCCGCGCGCATGCGCACTCGCTTGTGGCAGATGCCGGCTAAGATCAGGCTGGTCCCCGGCAGGACGTGATTGGGGTTTAGGATGTTAGGTGTAGGCTGCTCTGATTGTACTACTGCATGGTGCATGCTTCTGCTAACCTGGTTTGGTTTGTTTGCTTTTTGCTGGGCTAAATGTTCTCACAGCCGAGGAACTTACACCTGCATCTCTGTGTTGGGTTCTGAGTGCTGCCTTCCCATGTGCCATCCATCTGTAGGGGTAACACAGAATCACAGAATGGCCTGCACTGAAAAGGACCACAATGGTCATCCAGTTTCAACCCCCTGCTATGTGCAGGGTCGCCAACCACCAGACTAGGCTGCCCAGAGCCACATCCAGCCTGGCCTCGAATGCCTCCAGGGATGGGGCATCCACAGCCTCGGGTCTTTCTTATAGGTTGGCCCTTGTATAGTGGCTTGGCTTGAAGATTATCCCACTGGTATGAAGTGTCCCATTCAATCTGCACCTCTGATCCCTGAGACAGTAAGGGGCACCAGCTGGCACAGCACAACATATGATGACTTCCCTGTCTGCCTAAGGAAATAGCCAGAGCTGAGCAATTCCACTGGGACAGCTATACTACACTGGAACAACAAACCACTCTGTAAAAGAGGACTGGCAATCCATGTGCATGCAACAGGGAGCAAGGGCAATAATCCAGAGCTGGAATGTGTGTACAGAGGAGAAATAAGACAGAGCATGAAAAATGAGATACTGACGTAAATCTGCTCTCACAAGTGCCCTGTGTCCTTCCAAACAACACTGTAAGCCAGCTTATGGGAAGACAACCCCACCCTATTGACAGCTTGTTAACTGCTGCACTACTGCTGGTCTGAGGCTGAGCTTGGGGCAAAACAATTTCTCAAAGAGATTCTCTTTTCCTCTGGCTTCTGTCATAACAATTGAGATCCAAGAGTCATAGAATCATAGAATATCCCAAGTTGGAAGGAACCTACAAGGATCGCAGAGTCTACTCACAGGTCCTCCCAGGTCCACACAGACCACCTAGCATTCAAACCCCATGTCTGACAGCACTGTCTAAATACTCCACGCACTCTGGCCGTGCCCACAGCCCTGTGCATCCCATTCCATGCCCTCTGCCCTGTGGTGCAGCCCCTTTCCCTGACCCCCAGCTGCCCTCCCCTGACAGCTCCATGCCGTTCCCTCGGGCCCTGTCGCTGCCACACAGAGCAGAGCTCAGCGCTGCCCCTCCGCTCCCTTTGAGGAGCTGCAGCCGCCATCAGGCCTCCCCTCAGCTCCTCTGCTCTGCACTGAGCACAACGAGGTGCCCCAGCCGCTGCTCACACATCTTCTCTTCTAGACCCCCTCACCATCTTTGTAGCCATTAAGAAGTGCTACTTCCATGGGTGTTTTCTCTGTTCCTTCATTACCGCTTCCCTGCATGAACTTTCTGGCTTCCAAACAGACAGCTTTCCTTTCCCATTTCCAAGAATGTCTGTACAGAAGTGGAAGGCATTTATGAAGTTAGCCCCTACTTAGCTAATATATGCTTTCAGTAAGGTTTGTTTATAGTTAGCAGGAAAAAGTTTCCTCAGACATCAGGTGAGAGAACCTTAGGGTTTGGTGCTTTAATCTTCATCTGGAGGGGTCACTCTTGCTTCACTGAATGTAAGAACTTAAGTGTGTGTGCAGTGACTCAGATATCTGGGAGAGGTGACAGAAGCTAGTGGTAGAAACGTTTTCTTAGAGACCAGATGTAGTCTTAATACACTTTTTAGAGACAGATACTTGATTCTCTCATCTTCCTTCAGTACAAACTAAAATACCTGTGTACCAATCGTTGCCAGCCAGTCCTGCTGTGGCAGCAGTGGGGTCATTTTGCCAGCAGGTTTTCTCCTGGAGATTTTTAGCTTTTGTTGTTGTTGTTGTTTTTCTGAAAGTTTACTTTCACCATCTGCAGCTCCTAACCCAGTCATCCCTGTTGTAGAGGTCAGAGATGAATACAAGGGCCCTGTGACATCTTCAGTGCAGAGGTGTGAGAAGGACAGAATGATTTGTGCTCTCTTGAAGGTTAGGCTGTGTCAGGCAGATGCAGGCTGTCCTGAGGGGCTCTGGGAACCATCCCTTCAAACCTGCTGTGGCAGGTGAAGACATTCTTACACCTAGTTGTCCATCTTGTTCTTTGTCGGAGCTTGCTGCTCCTGCAGCAGAACTGCAGAGGGAAAGAAGGTCTGTGCTTCGGCTGCTCCATCTTGTCAATTTGAATTTAACATGAAAAAGTCTGCACAAGGATGCCCAAGTGGAGACTAGACTGTATGCAATGAGGGTATGTTAGCTAATCCAGCAGAGGTGTAGCAGAAAACTCAGGACAGCCAAGTTTCTAAGCGCTGAAGCTGCTGCTTAGCGAACACAGGTCAAAGCCTGGGAATAGGCTACATCTCACTGCTGTAAACTGTTTGCTGTGCCCTGCGTTTTGTCCCAGTCCAAAACTGTTTGGTTGGAATTACAGAGCTATGGCCTTCAGAGTTATAAGAAAATATAAAATTAGCTGTCTTGGCTAGCAGCTATTTTAACTTCCTAAGCTATCATTCTCATTGTCTGTGCCATACCCCAGATCCCATAGGATATTTGTTTTTGCTAATTGGACGCCAAATACCCTGTAAGTCTATAGCTAATACTAAAAATCTAAAGTGAATCACGTAGTTGAACAGCCACAGGAAAATGTGTGCAAGTCCTGCAATAAAGCATTTTGGCTATTTTATTTTATTCTACAAATAAAGACACTGTCCATCATTAAATGGAAAAAAAATAGCTTGAGATGTATATAGCATGAAACAGTAGTACCATTCACAAAAAAACATTTCTAATTCATTAGTTTATTACAAAATATCCACTCACAAAAAAGCACAAGCACAATCGTTATACTTGTGAAATGAGTTGATATTTCATATACAAAATAATTTCCACATAATTCCATATAATTTTATTTTATATAGAAATAGGTCATTATTACAACAGCTGTACAATACACTACTTTTTATTTAATAATTACATAAAATCTTTCTTAGAAACATATCAACAGAAAACATACAAAAAAAGCGAAAAGTGCATTTCTTCTTTCCCCCCCAAAGGAAAATTCAACCCTAAATGTTATAATGAAGGAGATATGTAATAGTCTGCAGCATCCCGAGTCAGTGGGCCAAAACACAGTGCATATTTCTCAGAGACTTGCAGTGAGTGAGTTATTTAGCTTGAGGAAGGATCCATCTTGTATTACGGGAGAGATGCATGATTGTGCTTACAATTTGAGTTCACCTTTGCAATCACAATTCATATAGAAAACAGTCCAGTGTTTTTTGTTGTTGTTTTGTTCTTAGTCACAAAGAACAGGGTAAGCTGCATAATACTTTTCAGATTCTAAATCAAGGGTTATGAGCTGTAGACCATCTTCACCAATGACCAGGCTTTCTTTTCCATTGGATGTGCTAATTTGGCCACAAGAATAAGGAAACAAACTTCTCTTTACAGAAAGTGCCTAGGTTTTGTCCTCTGTGCAGTTGTGCAAAATAATAACAATAATCATAATAAAAATAATCTCTTGTTCTCTCCTCAATAGACCTTTGATGCAGTGCTTTTCATACACAAAAGAAGAACTGAAAGAGTGAAGGCCATGTACCTCATGTGTCTGTCAACAGTCTTTTGGAATTGCCAGACAGCTTTCCAAGCGACACGCCAAGCTGGAACTCCTCCTCCTGTGCACCCAGTGATGATGGAGCTTGCACAGGATAGTATTCCTCTTTGTTTTGCTCTGCCAGTAGGTGCTGCACTCACAAGACAGCACAAACTAAATCCAGCGTGCCGTCAGTGCGCTGTGTGCAGCAGTCTGTCCTCTGTGGCATCACAGAGCTGTGAAACAAAGGCTCGTGCAAAAGCCAAAACAGTAAGGACAAAGTCATTCTCTCCTGCCCCATGTGCCCATTGGTTAAAGCTAATCGTGCATTGATTGTGCTGGTGGGACTCTATCGCAGTGGCTGTGGTAAATTTGATGACTCTGATAAGCTATTGCTTCTTCTTGGTAGTTGTTGCTGCTGCTGTGTCTGATGATACCCCATATTTCCTTGCTGTGGTGAGTAAGATGGCAGGAGCAAAGAATCGGTTTGCTCATTGTGCAAAGAACTTGGTGTTTGTACCTACAGACAAAATAAAATTCATCTCGTTGTTTGATTCTTTCACATGTTAGAGCTCGTCGTCCTCAATGTACAGCATGCTTAAAAACATTACTCTTTTGCTGGCTTTTATTTCTGAGCTGTCTGCTTGGTAAGGGGTTTGCTTACCTATGCTAGGAGGAATGGACTTAAACTGCAGCAAAGAAGACTACAATTAGGCATTGAGAAAGGTTTTCCAGTAGGCATGCCCTGCCTAGGACTTGCAGATTATTCTGAAAAGTCTGTTTAAGTACAGGCTGAGACAAACGTGTCAGAAATGACATAGCTAGATGGTAGAAATGAAACAGAAATGACACGGGGGATCCTAGTGGACTTCATGATGTCCCTTCTAGCCCTTTCTTTTTGTGAGTACAAGATAGGGTGTAACATTGCAGTGTTGAAGTCCATGTGAATTTTGCAGATGCTTGTATAAGAATGGGATCTGCCTTTTTTTTTTTTTCCCCATTCTCAGCTATGGTAAGGATGCCATTTTCAGTTTAATTATTTGAGGTCGATGATACTCTTTCAATGATTGCAGTGGAGTTATGATCAGGTTTTATACACTCAGTTCAGCTCCATTTGAGACACCTAAAGAGACACATCTTTTCCCCCCTTCCCCTTATGTGCTGAATTAGGTAAAACACAACAAAACAAAATATCATGGTACTTTTCATCTTCAAATCACCTGGTGCTTCCAGGTGATCTGCTCCAATTCATCTTCTTTGCTTTGTGGAGTTGAAGAAATACTTTAATGTATGGAAGAGATCTGGATATCTGATCCAGATCTCATTTTATGTTGGTGCTGGTAATTAAAAATCATCTTTTGACTTGTAAACTAAGCAAATCTTGTACTTAATAAAGAGTACAAAATAAATCCTAAGGCAGCAATTTTCTCCATCTAGAAATACACTTTTAATACATCCAGGATAATCTGATTATGTTTCCAATATGCAGGATTAGTAATTTCCTTTGAAATAGTTTGACTGTTCTCACTGCTCCCTTGCTATACTGGAAGAGTACACGACACTGTATCAGTGTCTTGCACATTTCATTATCTCTGAAATGACCATCTCTGTCGTGATCAGGCTCCTGCTGAAACTTACAGCTTGGCAAGGCCTGCAGGCCCTGTTTGCACAGCCCATTCGCCTCATTACTCTGTGCATGTGTTTTACACATTGTCTTCTTTGTCCTTCCCTACCTGCAGGTAGCGTTGTTGCTGATGCTGTTGGTGCTGGAGTTGCATAGGTGGCAGAGAGGATGACTGGGAAGGAGGAGTTGTGGCAAACCCTTGGTTTAACACTGCTTGTCCCATCAGAACGATTGGAGAGCTGCTGCTGGAAGCCTGCACTTCCAAACTTTGAAACATTTGTTGGTTTTGAGAATATCTGTGTGGGGAAGAAGAAAAACAATCAATCAAGAATAAACCAGTAGAAACAAAGGCCTTCTCCTAGGATACAAGGTGGACATCAATAGTCTTCATAAATAAGTCTTAATAAAAGATTCCAGTTCATGAGATCTGTGCACATGAGAACCAGCACCACTGGCAGCACTGCTCTACTTAATGCTGTGCATGAGCTGGGCTTGCAAGGCAGAGCACATTGCACCTCAAAATCCAGACCACATTTTAGGTTCATTAGAGATTCTGGTTTATGCATGTCTTCAGCCACAGGTTCACATCCCAGGCTCATTAAAGCAAATGGCCTTTGATTTTTTATTAATAAGATGAGTTCTGATCTGCGGCAGCTGAGAAGTAAATACATTCCCTGTTCTGCTGCCTGTGCTTTGGTATGGCTGCCTGTGGGGGTGGCAGTCTTCTGCAGAAGGATGGGTAGGTTTCATTACTTTTTAAGGTGTGTTTCTTCCTTTTTAAGGAAGAACACAAGAAGCCTCTAGAAGTCCTGTAGAATGAGAGACATGCCAAAAACAAAACACTCAGCTCCTCTTGCTAGGCTGCTTTTGCATAGCAAATACCAAATATGTGCTGTTTTGCAGAAGGCTCTGGGTAAAACCACAATGGAGCTACTGCCAACCCAGCCTAATTCTGTTTATCCTGTAATGGGTGATGAGATCATACTGTGCTGTGTGTTTTCTAACAGCTGTTCAAAATTAGGGGTTAGTCAGAAATGGCTAAGATTTGGGCACTTATGAAAGGATGTGAGCTCAGAAAAAGCAAAGCGTTGAATGGGGAGAGGTATGTTTGAATATCAGGCCTGTTTATTTAGAGGCTTAAAAGCAGATCTCAACTGCAGATCTGTATGCTAAAGGTTTTAATTCAAGGTAATCTTAAGCAGCAACAGTTATGTTTAAAAAAGAGGTACTGAATACCTACATTCCTGAGGTAACTTATGGAATCACTTTCATTATGTATAAAGAACCGATCGTTTTGACAGCTCACAATTAAGGACGGTGACCGCAAAAACAAACAGCTAAAGGGGAAGAAAAGCATTTTATGACTGAAAGTTTCTGCTCCCTTCACCCAAAGTTTAAAGAAAGAAACAATGCCATTTGTTTAGCAGCATTTCAGAGAGCGCTGATGCAGGGTCTGTTGATTCTTTTGGCTTTGCTGCTCTAAATTAGGCATTCCTCCATTGGTTTTACTCCAGCACTTCGCTGTGCAGAGGGGGAGAACTTCCTTAGTGCTGGTCATTTCAGCTGGGTCAGGACTTACTTTCTGTGGGTCAGAAGTTCCAGCACTGAAGTCAGCGCCACATGAGGGTGAAAAACTCCCCAGCCCGGGCTTCTTAAGATACCACTGACACATTCTGTTTCTCTCTGTAATTGTTACTGATGTGACCAAGCAGATGAGGCTGACCCTGATGCTGGAAACGAGGCTCAGCACAGTAATGTGCTCCTGATTGTATCTATTTTGTCATTTTACTAAAGAAGGCTGTTTTCTCTCAAAAGTAACTTTGGCATTTTATCTTTAACAAGCCACATACTTAGCCTGGGATCCAGCCATGCTGAGGTCTGAAGAGTGTCTTGCATTACAGGATGTGGGCATCATAGGCTGAATAGGCTGGCTGAGCAACAGTCTTGCACATGGAAAAAAGAAAAAGTAATACTGCTGTAAGAGAAAGACCATAAAAATGCCTTATTTTGAAAACTAAGATGCTTTTGTAGATATGGCACAAAATTGAACGTAGGAGATGTAACCTCAGCTCTGCTTAGTGGAGGTCTGGGACCATGCATTTCAACTGGGGTCACATCTATGCCCTTCTGAGGTGCTGGGTTTCAGGAGAGAGAAACTTCTATTGTTCCTGCTGATTTCAGTGGGAAAGGGTTGTATTGCCTCAATATCCAGCTGTCTTTTTTTTTTGATCAATCACTTAGGTTGGAAAAGACATTCAAGATTACCAAGTCCAACCATCAACCTAATACCAAGTCCACTGCTAAGCCATATCCTTTTGGTACCACATCTACACATCTCTTCCCTCTGCAGTCTGTTCCAATGCTTGATCACCCTCTCTGTGAATAAATTCTTTCTGATATCCAAACTAAACCCCCCTGGTGTGATTTGGCACCATTTCCTCATGTCCCTTGTCATCTGAGAAAAGAGACTGGCACCCACCTCGCTGCAGCCTCACTTCAGGTCACTGTAGACAGAGATGAGATCTCTCCTGAGTCTTCTTTTCTCCAGACTAAACAGCCCCAGCTCCCTCAGCTGCTCCTCATATCTCCTGTTTCCTGGTCCCTTCTCCAGATTAACTGCTCTTCTCTGTGTGTGTTTGACCAGCTCAGCCAGCATCCTTGTAGTGAGGGTCCCAAAACACAGCACTCAAGGTGCAGTCTCACCACTGCCAAATACAGAGGGGCAATCACTTCCCTTACCTGCTGATCACACTGTTTCTGACACTGGCCCAGGTGCCGCTCGCCTCTTTGGCCACCTGGGCACACCGCTGGCTTGTGTTCAACAATCTGCTGATCAGCACCCCCAGATCCTTTTATGCTGGGCAATATTCCAACCAAGATTCATATGCTTAGTTGGAGCTGGAGCCTGACGCCTTCCCTCACTCCCAAAGGGCAGCCTGAGGTGTTGGACATCTCAAGAGAGTGCAATGGTCTGTGCTGTGCCTTACCTGAGCTGCTGGTCGTGGCTGCAGCCAGCAGCGGATGCACCAGGACCAGAGCTGGGGCCAGGGCCTCGGCGTGACAGAGGGGTGGAGGGGCCGAACAGTGTGGCCGTGCTGCGACTTGGGCGGCTGCTGCCTGTTGTCAGCTCAGTGCTCCTCTCTGCCTTTGGGCCCTGCAAGAGAACAAGGAGAGGTGGCTGGGTGTTAGGCCTGGCTAGCCCTTCCATGAGAGCCCCACAATGGGAATCAAAGAATCATAGAATCATTAAAGTTGGAAAAGACCTCTCAGATCATCTAGTCCAACCATCTGCCCACCCCCACCATGCTCACTGACCACATCCCTCAGTGCCACATCCACACGGTTCTTCAGCACCTCCAGGGATGGTGACTGCACCACCTCCCTGGGCAGCCTGTGCCTCACTGCTCTTTGTGAGAAGTTTTTCCCAACATCCAACCTGAATGACTGTTTCTAAGAAAAAATGTAATTGTCTTTCTATTTGTTCACTTTTAAACAGTTATGTTAATGTGGGCTGGTAGGAGGTTAAATGCTAAGGCTGAGTGCTCTAAGCTGTCACCTCACTGTGGTACAGCCACACTCACTGTGCACTCTGACAACAGCAATAGAGGCTGTGGCTCCTTTGAAGGGAGGCACAGCTGGTGGGTGGAAGAGCAAAGAAAGAAATGCCCGGAAGTCTGCAGTAAGACAGAACTGCTGTGCCAGGCCTGCTCACTCCCACAGGTCTTGGTTACAAACACTTGATGCTGCGCTTCCATTTCCCCATGCATCTCACATCAGCATCCAAGCACTCCAACAGCATGCCAGCATGGCAGGCAGCGGGTAACTCTCCTGACTGAGATCTTAAAAAAGGGTTTAAGGTGAAGTAAATGCTGTAGGGACATACTTTATATAGTCTGCACTTAGACAGAAGAATAGAGAAGGAAAGGCATAACTGCAGGACTGACATGATTTTACTTGCTTGTCTTGTAACAGCTCAGTGTCTTCTTTCCATATAAATGCTTCTGTAGTCAAATAAATGATTACCTGGCTCAGAATCACGCTTGCTTCCCTCAGTACTTGCTGGCTCGGTGTTTGTGGAGATGCAATTTGCCCTGGGAGCTGAGGACTGGGGACAAGCTGCTGCTGAGAAATGACCCCCGGCCTCTGCTGTAGCGGCTGTGGCTCTGACTGCTGAATATTGCTGAAGCTCAGGGACACTGCTGGCTGCTGCAGGAACATCTGGAAAAGAACAGGGGAGATGTTTTATTGACGTAGGCCAATTGTTACAAGTAACAAAGGTGACGGATTTAAATCTAGAGATATTTCCTAAAGTAATCACAGCTCTGAATTGACCATGCATTTACTGTTAGTTGGAAATCATGTATTTCCTATGTTAACGATTCTGCTGTCTCTGGTTTCTTTCTTTTTTCTTCTAGTAGTGCATCATTACTTGTGAAATGTGTCCTGAAAGTAAAAGCCTTCACTCCATGGGGCAGGCAGGGCCTTTCTGAGAATGGTTCACATGCATTTGTCATATTCTGGGGCACCCTGACCAGAAAGCAAAGAGTAACTCCATGTCTTTTTAATCCTTTCATTTTTCCTTTCAGCAAATCAGCTTGTCTTTCAGGCAAGGCTGCTATTGAATTTGTCTCAGAAAATTCAACACCTACTATACAGTTAGATAACTGAATGTATTTAATGAGGCCACAGCAAGGCCAGAGTTGTCCATGTTGAATGACTGTGTCCTTATCATTGAGAAGATGTGTAAACAGGCAGTCTCTGTCATTTATTTGATTTTCCATCAGGTAGCTGTCACCTGGTGTTCTTCCTAATCATGCCATGCATTCAACTCATGCAGGAGAACTAGAAGCCCTTCTGTAAATGAGTACTCTCCATTCTTTCACTGCAAGATGAATCTTTCTTCTTCAAAAGTTGCAGAGCTTTGGAATCTTTTTGCTTTCCTAGAGGCTATTTCTTTTAAAACTATTAATAATTAATGCTACAAGATATCTTCACAATATTTCAAATCTATCTTCTTGCCACCAAGGGCTGTACAAAGCAACGCTTCCAAAGTAGTTGAAGGCATCTTTGGCTCTGATTCTGGTCCCACACCACTACTACAAGTGTGGAACTCCATTAATATAAGCGGAGCTGCCGAGAGTTTAAATGAAATCAGAATCACAATTATTCTCTTCATTACTCATCCATCAGTCTCACGCATAGCAGTACGTCTGAGGTACACCCAGTAATTAGTACACCTTTATGCAGCTTATTGCTATATTAGCAATTCCCTAAACTATCATGTCCCCTGTCATTTCTTTGGAAAAAAACACACACCTTTCTTCAAAGAACCGACAAAATGCATTGATTTTCTCTGCATAAGCGTCGGCTGATCTACCATATTTGTGCTTATTTATCTAGCTTTAAAAACATAGCTTTTATTCAAATATAATGAATCTCTGTGCGCCAAGATTTAACGCAGAAGCAAGGTAGAGACAAATCTTACTTTAATCAGTTACTTTAATGAGAGAAGTGGGCAATTAATGAAAATGTTAATGGACTTATAGCAATGGTGTGGTGTGTCCACAGGCTAATCTCAGAGATGCTTGACAGAAATAAATGGGTCAAGTCACAGAGTTGTGGCTGCTTGCAGCAGGTCTGAAATTAGCTCCAAGTGTTTTCTTTTAAAAACACTGCTCGCTGGGTTTGGAGCCATTACATACTAGAAAGACAGATGGTCTTGCAACTTCTGCCAAGTAAATAGGTCTTATTATGAATAAATCAAAGACAGAAATTATGAAAATTCATTTTCTTGTTTATTTTCGTTATATAGGAGCTCAGCTTTGGACACGTTTGGTAAATGAACTTGATTAACTCCAGCAATGAAACCGCTCTCCGCTGATATAAAATGTTTGATGTAAAATTCAGAGGAGGCAGAGCAAGTGGCCTGTTTCCAAACATGTCATGTGCACTGTGAGCCCGTTGTTCCTGACAAGACTGGCACAAGGTCTGACCTTAAGGAGCAACGTCTTAAGCGTCCTTCCTGGATATGGTGCACAGTGCTGGTGAAATATTAAGTCCTTCTAATGCGAACTCAGTATCCATCAGTGCAAAAGTTGGACACAGTGAAACTTGCAGCAGATGACTTGCTCTGCAGTGAACTGCCTGTGTGCCTGCCTTACTTCAAGGCAAAGGCTAAGTAGCTTATCCTTGACAGGAAGCAGAGTAACCTACTTTGCAATTACCAGAGTGTGCCACTGGGTAGGAATGTGCGCAGTTGGCAGCCACACTATGAATTTACAACCAACTTTATTGCAGTAAACCAATTTCTTTTGTTTGTGCATTCATGCCCTGAGAGGCCTAGCAGTGCTTCATACCGAGGGATGCTCTCCATTGCATTAAAATGGACAAAGCAGCATTGTTACTGACTGAACATAAACGTCCGGGAAAAACAAGCTGAGGGCAGGAGGCAATGGTATCATTTAACCTTTATCCCTGCAGAACTGGAAGACCCAAGACACCTCATAAAATAAAACTTAATTGAGAGAGTACTGAAGTAAGGAGTTGCTACCTGCAAGTTGAGCCTGAAAGCAGAAATGTACTCCATTTGTACAAAATAGTTTCTTCATAATGTATCTCTCGTGATAGTCCTGCCTGGATTCCTCTGAAACACTGCAGCTTTAAATAGCAACAGAAACCCCATAATAAAGAAAGAAATCTTTTCCAGTCGGAACGAATCCAAACAGATAAATCAGCAGCCCCATAACTGAGCTGCCAATAATGACATGTCTTGTGGCTGATTTTGTGGACTGCAAAACCAAAGAAGCATCTTACAAATATATTTTAATTGGCCAGCTTGTTAACATACGCAGCAAAGCTGCAAGAGAGGGAAGGGGCCATCTGACACTCATTGCGATAGTCGGTCTCTGCAGCTAATGGGTGAAACGCACTGGCAAGATGTGAGGGAGACAGCTCTTTGACTCTTTGCTGCTCGGATAATCAGGTGATGACAGCTCTTCGTTACAGGAATCAGGGCTCCCTCAGTAAAATACCTGCAGATGAGAGAGGTGCAGCACTGGGGATCTGAGATTCACTGCCTTTGAAGAGATTGGCTTGCAAATTATGGGTGGATATGTATGCTCTCATTTTCACTTCTTGCAAGCTGCTCAGTCTCAGCTCTTCTTTCTGCCTTCCTTTCCATCCGCAATTCATTAGTCAGACTGTTCAAATCTGGCACAGACACGGCATCCTTCAGACTTCTGAGGTTACTCCTGCTGCTGCTGCCCTTACTGCTTTTGTTGGTCAGGAGAGCAGTACCAAGGACTTAATGGGGTTTTGAGCACTTTGTTCAGGGCCTACAGCCCTCCTGCTAGTTTCATCTTTCATTGCACCAGGCTCTTGGAAATAGTTACAAATGCAGACAACTGAGCTTGACATCCGTCCTGTTGGGAAAGTGCTTCTTGGTGAAGTGCTGCACTACACTTTTGAAGACCTCTGAAGGAAATGGAAATTGGGCTTAATTCTCCACAGCGCTACCTGTACACTTCGGGACAATATGCTAATAAAGGAGCTAACGAGAGAAAACCAGGGAATGCTTTTCCCTTTGTGGCCAGCCCACGGCACTCCCCTGTGCTCACAACCAGCACAGCCCTATTCTCTCTGTGGAATATTAAGAAGACGAGAAATCTGCTCAACAGTAAGGCTCTTCAGTTTGCTGCTATGCTTTGTAACCTTGTTAATAGATACAGGTTGATGTCTGCAGCCATGCAGCTCCCTCAGTGATGAAATCTGTTTGGCAGAGCACATGGTTAGATTTCCGATTCCACAGTTTAATCTCAACCTCCTGTGAGTCACAAAAGTGCTACAAGTGAAATTGTGAGGCTTTATTTTAAATTGCCCCTAGCCAAGTACGACAGAACTAATCCCCAGACCCACTCCATCCTTGTAATGGCATGGTAATTTATTTCTTTTTTTTTTTTCAATCTAGAGAAAGCAGGAGAAGTAAAAGTGTGACTGCTCACAGCTTGCTGCCTCATGAGAGTGGTCTGAGGGGACCAAGAGGCACTCAGATCCTAGAGCAGGAGGACCCTCCCCATCCAACTATACAAAAACAAAATCTCTTTCCTGCGTGTAAGAAGGTGCTCTCGTTTTCTATTTTTTGCCTGGATTATGTAAAAAAGGGGGAAAAAAGGATCAGGGTATATAAATATTGAAGACTTCACAGAGGGAGAGTTATGTTTTTTGCACAATTAGAAGTGAAAATATCATGTCTCTTGATATTCATAATAACGATAATAGCTTTCAGACACATGCCAAGATTCTGAATATTCTGGACAATTGCAGAGGGACTTCTCCTTCCTGCTAGTCAATGTCATTCCATAACCAATAGAAAAAATACACTGAAATTAAGCCTGGTCTGCCTGTATGTTTATATGGAACCAGAAACAGGGAGCCCTGCTTCTAGGACCCTACACTGCTACGCTGCAGTATCTTAGGTGGCAAAGTTTCAAATTTGGCTTCACCAATCCCTTAATTGCCTAAACATACAATCCCAGATGGTTTTAATGCATGAAAATGCATTTCACAGCTGCTGATGAGAGGTGAGATTCTATTTCTGTGCGAGTCAGAAGCAAATTTCCCATTGGCTTCACCAGGTCCCATGTTTTCATCCTGTGCTTAAAATGTTCTTTGAGACCTTAATTTCTGTGGCAGAGCTTGTCTTCTAAAAATCTTGTTAATACAATACTCACAGTGGGTCCCCAATGCAACATTTCTGGCAAGGGTCATTTAACCTGGTATTTATTGTTACATAATAAGGAACAGAGCAATAATCAACCCGCTTTTAGGAAACTTCCATAAAAGTGGATGATTTCTTACATTTGTCATTAAAAGAAACCTGAGATGTACTAAACTGAACTTGCTGGAGCAGTAGGGATCAGGGGTAGTACAAAGTAGACATTGTACCAGCTCTGTGCAGAAGACATCAAAGACATAAGGACAGCAGCCCCAGCCAGTTTCACCCTAAAGGCTTGGGCTGGTCCAGTGACAAATGCATTTAGACACCTCCCAGCTGTAAAGGAATGAACAGCAGCAGAGGTTGTGGAGGTTTTAATATGAGAAGGGAATTCATTTCCTGTACTCTGTGTCCCAGCTGTGATAGGGCCAGAAAAACAGGGAATGAGTGATATGAAAGAGATGAGCACTTGGGGAGTGCCTGAAGGAGGGCTGGTGACTGAGGGAGGGACAGACACGGTACTGAGCACCCTTAATGTCCCCATGAAACACGCAGTGGATTGATGGAAACTAATGAACTGGAGAGATACAATCAGTGCTGAATATGAACATGAACATGTTTCCACTACAGCTGCTCACTCAGAAGACTCACTCGATAAAGTATTAAAACATTAGTGTAAATGACTCAAATTCTTTCCCCCACCACTACGGTTGAGATATTTCTTTCTTCTCTTCCTCCAGAGAGCTCTTAATCTTTCCTGACGTAGGTTATTCAAGAGGCTTTCAGAGGGCAACATGCTCATTCAGATGAGTTGGCTTTCTCATGTCCATATGCCATAGCCCCCAGCACGTCCAACCCATGGCCCACGGGCTGCATGTGGCTAGGCACAGCTTTGTCAGCTCATCCCCTAGCCACCCTACCCCTCACTATAAAGGCAGTGGCTCTTCCTGCTCGGGTGCACAACCATCACTCAGCAAGGACCAAACTGTGTGCTATTAACCATATACCAGGGTATGGGGTGCAGTGCAGTGCTAACTCAAATTATGGTAAATAATGTTATGGATTTGGATACATCAGCTTAACACAGTCTTGTGAACAGCAAAAAGTGTGCAGCCGTGCTTTCCATTGTGATGAAGGAATTTGAGAGCAGGTTTCAAGTTTGCAAAAAAAATCATCAGTGTTTTGGTATATTTGCAATTCCATTTTCAATGAGCACAAATACATTAACCGAAAATTTTCAAGTGGAATGTATAGAGTTGCAATCAGGTAATTCAAAAATCTGACCATGTCTCTCTACTGGACTTTCATAAGCCCCGTTTTAGCAAATATATCACCATGGTGATGTGGTGGGTAGTGTGTATCAGCAGTGATGCCATCAGAACAGCTGTGGAACAGTGGGTCACCTCCTCTGATGCACATTTTTAGGAGTGCTTCTTCCTGGCTGGTGAAAATGCATAACTAGTGGTGGTAACTATGGTGAAAAATAGTGTTTTGTAGCCAAGAACTTGCTCTATCAAACAGTGTTATTGTGCTCTTTGTATGGGTTATATTTACCATGGAAATAAATAGGAGGCATTGCTTGTGGAGCATCCTAAGTGTACACGGCCCAGGACAATTCCTCTTTACTTAATGCGACCCAAGAAAGTGAAAAGGTTGGACACCAGTGCATTTAGGCCCTGGGGCTCATTTTAAGTCACCAGCCCTATCAAGTGCTTCATGGGAAGGTAGCTGGTCCTCCCAGCAGCAACGCACCTGTACGCTGGAATCCTGGACCAGGCAGAGCTGCTCCTGGATCTTCTGGAGCTCCTCCTGCTGCCAGCGGATGTTGGCTTGCAGGATTCGTGTTCGCTGCTCTAGCTGGTCCTTGATGGTCTGGAACATGCTAAACTGGGCAGAGAACTAGAAAAAAGGAAGAAAAATGAGTCTTTACAAAGAAAACAGGCCGTCACGCAAAGTCATTCTGTAAAAAGTTATTGGTTTTTTGACTGCAAAGCACAGTCAAAGGACTAAAGTATGTGTTTGTAATATACTACCATCTAGGCAGAGATAAATCTTTTCTATTTTCAATTTTATGCCCATATATTAAATTGCTTCACTTACAGTGATCTGCTTACAACTGACGCTGTTCTGTTAGGGAATTATCAGAATGCCCGTTTTTGAGAGTATGCTGCTTTAGAATATCAAGAGCATCTTAAATGGATGGCAAATGAGTGCATTTTTATCATCGGTTTGTAGTTTGGAGCCCTTAGCACAGCATAGCTGTATATTCCAAATGTGTTTTACCAACTTCTTGCATGCAGAAATAGCTGTGGTGCAATGCTTTATTCTGCTGTTCACGTACTATAAGATTGTGCCACAGCTCACCACAGTAAACATGTTCTAGATTTCTGCCACTGTGTAGAGGCCAAGCTGCAAGAAATACTCATTAAGCTATTTTTGTACATAAGGTAAAACAAATAGCACAGCTCAGTGAGAGAAAGGCTTTTCTAAATAATAATGTAGAATGGAGATCACTAATGAGGGTCAAGAAAAAAGTGCAGCCTCCATAGCAGCAATGCCTCACACCAAGTGGAATGGCTCCATAAGCACAGAGGGGAAAACATGGCCATAAATTCCCCATTTTATTTGGTGTTTACAGATATGACTCAATGTCCACCAAAACTCATTATTACTTTAATTGGCTTTGGAATTGTTGCTTTGCACAAGCTCATATTCCAAAAGTAAAACACACTTTGAGAAAAACCCACAGTGTTATGGCTTCAAAAAATCAGTGTGTTTTTCTGTTATCAGGGTATCAAAGAATCCAAAATGACTTTGAAAAGACACAGTGCTGGGAGCATCCAGGAAAAGAGCAAGGAGAAAAAGAAAGAGGGCATTTTGCTATGACTTGTTGAACTTGAAGATGGCACGTTGTTCCCTTGTTTTGTTTTTTTTTGTAGCTCTGTGCTGGTGGATGAAGTGCACAAAAATATATTGCTGTTGATTTTAAATCATTAGTCCATTATTTTATTCAGCATCTTTTATATGTAACATATTTGTTTAGTATTGTCTTTTTGTTTCCCACTTAACAGCAACAGCAGTTAGCTGGCCTACCAGGTGAGAGCTGCTAAGGAAAAGGATGAGAAACTCCTTCCTTGCTTTTTCCTACTCTAAGACCAAAGTTTATTGATCATTCTTGCATTGATCCCTGTGACTACAAAGCTTCTATTGTTTTCGTGCAGTGAGAAACTAACAGCAACTGACCTGCACCACAAAGTATTTATCTCCAGATCATCAGCTACTCTACTAATTAAGGAATAAATAAATGTAATTATATGATACATTAAAATAGCTTAACTCAAAATGTTCCAGAACAAAGCACAGCACTGCTTTAACTTTGCCATTAGCATCAGATAAAGTTGACATTCATCTCACTTAGGTAACTGCAAACTTCTTGGGATCCTCAGAAAAGTGCATGGTACAGGTGACTGTACCAGCTTTCCAGGTACAGCCAAACACGACAGACTTAACCTACGAGATATCTATAATTGCAGAGGATCACAGTTTAATCCAGGGAGAAAAAGATCCCTACAGAACCATGCAAAACCTTTCAATTCCTTCTGCCTTCCTACTTCTAAGCCTAATGCTGGAGACATGCAGCAGAGTCGTGAGAGCCTCAACGCCACCATGCTGCTGTGATGCCACGTGAGCTCTGGCCAGGCAGTGAGAAGGAGGACCCCCTAGTGCACAGCCCTATAGGGCACAGTCCCTGCAAGCCAGGTTTCATTGCCTTTGAAGTTCATGGAACAACTTGTTCATTCTCACTGCTACCAAACAACACCTGCGCAATCCCAAATGGAATTATTAGCGCTGATTATTATTCAGTCATCAGCATCCGCTGTGTTGTAGGGAATTTATTACAATGAGGGAGACAAACAAACAAATATTCTAATAGGGAGCACTTCATTTAATGTGAACCATTTACATTCAGGCAGCACCTAGTGCTTTAAGGTTCATTCGGTAGGCAAGGCTTGCTTCCCCCATTTCAGAAATCGCCAGTCAGGGCTGCACCTGTGGCCATGCAACAGAACAGCACCACGCTCTGGTGGTGAAGATGGAGCTGCAGCACCAAAAATTGTTGTGCTGGGACAGGGAGGCGGCAGGGCCTTTGGTTAACAACCAGAAAGCATCCCTCCAGCAAAGGCTGCGGGATGGAAGAAAAGAAAACAGAAAAAAAGTCATGCAGAACATGCACAGGGTTACAATAAATAAACTAATTGATGTTTGGAAGTGCATTAATGAGTAAAGGAAAGGGATATCTGTAGAAGAAAATGACTGCTCAGAGCAGATAATTGATATGCTGTTCCTTCACTGCATGCTGGTGTGGAATCGTGAAAAGAATATTAAACACAAAAGATAAATGAGAATTTGTTATTTTAAAGCAGGGATCCTCAGAACTTCTTATGTTTTTTATGTTACTGGAAGAAGCACTGCGATCTTGCAAGAGAAGACAGCATACAAACAGCAGCAGCAGCTTAGGTCCAGGACTGTCATTTCTGAAATCAGAGGGTGATGGGACACTCATAGCAGCACAACTGCAGGGCACAAACAATGAGATGGGAACGTGGTGCTCCAATTTACTCCTTCCAAATCTACTGCAAATCATGGAATCATAGAATCATTAAGGTTGGGAAAGGTCACTAAGATCATCTAGTCCAATCATCAACCATCAACCCAACAAAATGAGACACTGAGATGGCTTTCTGAACCATCACCCACATGTGAGAAACAGGCTTAAAGATTTGAGTGGAGGAATTTGTTAGTCTGGAGCATGTCCCGCTGTTGCTAGCACACTCACAAAATGGGTGCTGCAGTGCTCTTCGTGTGTCCCTTACTGCTGGCTGGTTCTGCCTCCATGCAGCCAAACAGGTGTTTTAGGAGGGCTCTTGTTAGCTTTAGTTTTTTTAATTCTCACTGTGACCTTGATTCTGGAGGGATGTGATTACATAGAAGCAAAGTTGAAATCTCTGCCCATCTCTGCTTTCTGTCATCCTGCAAAGTAGATGTGTGAACCTATATGCACTTGGACTTGTGCTGAGAATGTTTGCAGAAAAATATTTAAACACACAAGTGTACAGTTCAGATTACTTTCCCACAGCATTTTAAGAGTTTGAGAGCTGGTGGAAGTTTGATTTTAGCTACTAAAGAGATTGTCTGAAAACCC
Organism: Lagopus muta; assembly: GCF_023343835.1. Taxonomy (NCBI): domain Eukaryota; kingdom Metazoa; phylum Chordata; class Aves; order Galliformes; family Phasianidae; genus Lagopus; species Lagopus muta. Next base: position 132,254,386 of record NC_064433.1, on the reverse strand, counting down.
TCAAGGGCCTGGACTCCTGTAATGAATTTATTTATTAGATGAAGGGAGAAAGCAGCAGAAGAGAGTTAAGTGACCTATTCCACTTCCCACCCCCCAACTAACCTGTGCCAGTGGTGCAGGCTGACTTTGCAAAGTTGCTTGAGGCAGCAACTGTTGTGGGAGAAGCTCACATGAAGGTTGAGAAGGCAAGGAAGCCTAGGTTAAAAACAAAGCAAAACAAACAAAGCAAAACTTTATTTATAAGTTTGGCTCCTTTGAATTCCATGTTTCTTCTAATGCCCTGGCATTTGTGCAAGTTGTTTGGATTTGCTAAGCTGATGACACGTGCCTTCTGCCTTCTGCCTGTCCCTATGGCTCTCTGGAAGTTACCTGCAGAGCGGTAGGCTGGCTGAGCCTGTGTGTAGCTAAGTCCTGCTGCGTGCTGGATGTTCTCTGCAAGGGAGTGCTCGTCTCTGCAGTCAGCTTTGTTGGTGTAGCTGCAAGAGAAGTGATTTTTGGTGAGTTCTCACAAACTGCAAATCATCGCCACTGGAAGTCAAGATTATGAGACCTGGCTGAATTCCAGCTGGAGCTGAGGCTGTTCTTGTTGGCTTCAATGGCAGTAGAATTAAACTGATAAGGAGAGTCTGGGCAAAGACAAAAGTCAGAGACAGCTTATGGCTCTATGCTCCAATGAGCAGAAGAAAAGGACCCAAAAGCTCCCTTTGTATGGACTGAATAACTAGATTTAGCTCACTGTCTTTTCTTCCAGGCCAAGAAGCAGAAAGAGCACATAAGGTGTACCCAAGTCATGGCTGGAGCATCCTGAATCTTGGCCAGAAGAGTTCTTGCCTCCGGCTGCTATTACTCAAGTAAGTCAGGAGAGGCCTTGCATTGCTCATACAGGCATCCTCAAATCTGAAGACCTTAGTCCTTACTTTCATAACAGATCTAAACAGCAAGTCTCATGGCTAGTCCTGATATTCATTTTCCAGTGTATGGATGGTTGCATTAGACCTTCTTTCTTGTACATTACCATTGCACTTCACTGTCAGTGAAACACATGTATTATCAATACCTCAACAATAACTATTCTATAACTTGGTTAAATGTAAAATAATGCAACAACCCAGGAAAGCCACTCACTTGCTGGGTCAGACTTGGGTGTGTGGGAAGATTTTGGTGAGCTCCTGGATGACACCGAGGGTGTCCGGCTAGCACTGAGGATTGAGGCACCAATATCAAGCGCATTAAAGTGCTGTTCAGGATCCAAGCTGGAGCCACTGTCCTAAAACAAACAAAATGTGAATAGCTATTGCATCTGTCAGGGGAAAAACATTTCAAAATGCATCTACCAATACTTGCAGACTCAATTCTTTGTCTGGCCTTTATAACTTGAGCAGAACTAATCCCAGGGAGGCTAACAGAAGACCAGGGCACCAGTGCCAATGTCCCTTCCAAGCAGCACCTACTTAATGTATTGTCCAATGAGCTGTTGCTGAGGTGAGCTTCAATGAACGTATCCAATTTAATTTAAAATTATTCAAGTGAACAATGAATACTGAACTTGTTAGGGAACCTACCCAGAAAGACAGCGCTGAAGTCTTCAGTGATGTTAGCATAGGAAAAAGTTGTGATTCCTACATGTATTCATGAAAAAAACTTTTCTCACTGTACCTTTAGTGCTGAGGACACAACCTCTGAGGACACTTCTTCCAAGCCCATCTCCTGTCTCCTCTCCACCCGCACATCTGCATAACTGAACGTAAAATACTGTGGATCAAAGTGGTGGTCATAAAATGTGCTTCAAGCAAATAGAGAAACGAATTACTGTAAAATCTTACAGGTAGTTTAAAAACTCACTTGCATCAGATGAAACTCCATAGCATTTGAAAGACTACGTTTTAATTTTCATTTCTTTCTCTACCTATCTTCTTGAAGTCAAGAAGTGGATTAAACAGGTGAGGTCAAGTTCACATCCTAAGGCTATTCTGTAATTTCACTGAAAAGCTTCCACACATCTCTTAAAAAGCAACACATAAGGATTTAAGGAATAGAATGGTTGAGGGATCTATCTGTTCCCTGTTTTTGCAGAAAATGGAAAAAATGTAGGAGTTATTCTACTCCTAAGCTTATGGACAACAAATGAAGCATAGCATACAGTAACACTTAGTCCAAATGTTTTTCTGCAATGAACATGTTTCATTCAGAGAGCTGAGGCTTCATTTTTGTTATACAGAAGACAGTTCTTGTTTCTAAGCACAAAAGTTTGCAGTTGTGAGGATGCCCATATCTTACTCTCCTTTATGTCTCACTCTTGATGGGAGTTTCCATACCTTACCACCATATGTGTGCACACAATGAACTCTGGCTTGGAGTTCCACTGGTGGTATGTGATATAGTAATGGGTCTGGAGCCAGATCCACTGCTGTCCTTTGGTCAGAAACCGATAGCAGCACGATTTCCCCTTGCCAAACTGCATCACTGTCAGGAGAAAGCAGACACAGCTAGTAGCGTAGTCACCAGTGTGAAAAGGTCATGAAAGCTGAGAAGTGGGACAAAGGTGTCCACAGCCCCACTGACTCCTAAGCATCTTTTGGGTTCCTTCTTCTGGCAATTTGAACAGCACATGCTTTAACAGGAAAACTAGCTTTAACACTAACACATTAATGTCTGCTACAACTTAAACATAACTCTCACTGGCTTATGTGCTGATCACACACTCCCTAATAAGGTGCCTGGGATTAGTTTCTAGCAGTAATCATCTGAAGACCTGTAGCAGTAAAATACTGGATAAAAATGCTTGTGGAGATGAGTTTTCTGTACAGATGGATGTTAGTGACTGTACAGAATGAAGTGAGTACAGGAGATAACATTGTGCAAACACAGAAATCATTTGAAACTGAAAGAAAATTCACAGATAGATAAGAATTTGAAGGGTAGTAAACTGTGTTGCATTATAGGCTTCAAAGATTCAAGGACAAAATTAATCTCTGCTTTTGTTCTAAGGGTTTCAAGGGGATCCCAAACATGCATGTATTTAACCTTTCTATATTTTAATGTCAACTTATAAAAACTAATTTTGGCTGGATATTTTCAGGCCGCCCAGAGGCAGTAAGACTGAGATGTTCCACTCAGATCTAAAACCAAATATTTGAAAAGGATTGCCTCCTTTTCTTCACTTCACAAAAGAGCTTTCCACTTAAATCTTAGTAGATTATATTCAAATAATCACAGGTAGCGCCAAATACATGGTGAGCAGCGTTGTGCTAAACAGTCTGCAAGAATTTTACAAAATACAATCTCCTCAGAGATTGCCTGAACTATTCCTGTATATTTTTGACTAATAAAGCAGGAGTCAAATCTGGCATGTTTTATCCATTCAGTGAGTCTCACTAACTGCTGCTTGGAATAGAGAAGGCGAAAATGCACTTCTCAGAGCTAGAGGAATTGGCCTCAATCACAGCTGATCAGCAATGATGCACCCAATCTGCTACAACTCCTACAGCAATGAAGCAAAGGTCTCATGGCTGTGTGCCTGTATACCTCTCCCTGTCTGAGTTTACATCTACCTTAACAGCAACCATATGTCACTGAAAAAGGTATCCTGATTAATTCACAGAAACTTGGGCTATGTGATACTTACAGTGTTCGTGGCACCTTGCAAGAAGCTCTAGGTCATCTATATGGTAATAGTCGTAGCCAGAAGTACCCAGCACTTCAAAAGGCAAGTATCCTATGATCGGCGGTGCTCTGCATTTGGGCACAACAGAAGTGAACCCATACAACCACAAAACAAACAGTAGTTCTGCATGTTGATGGGGATGTGCCAAAAGCCCAAAGAGCGGGCACGTTCAAAGGCCTGTGACAGCCCCTTCTTCTCAGGGAAAAAGTGCTTGTGCAAACTAGCTTGGTTTCTAAGGGGCCTTCATGTGAGGACCCGTGGTATGGGAGTCATAAGTCAGTGGGAACTACACATGCAAACACGGGCTGAATTTTGAGGGAATTATTTCCACAGTTATATAACAATTGTATATTTTTGCTGCGGGACATGCTTTGGTCCACTGATATTTGTAAAACAAACCAGAACAAGCTAATCACAAATGCAACATGAGAAACAGAGTGGTTTATTTTAGAAGGTAGATAAAAATAAATGCAGGATAGAATAGGAAACGTTAGCTTTTGTCTTAGCGGTAACTCTCCCATTCACGTGATTTAGATGTGAAACATAACACCTTTTGAGAGAACTGTGCTTAGGAAAATAGCAGTAAACAAACACAAAACACAGTCAGGATCGTTCTTCTTGTCACCTACCTGTGATCCAGGAATAAAAATTTCCATTCCAGACTGTGTCTTGACGTGAATTCCTCTAAAGGCTCTTCCACAATGCACATCTCCTGTATGGTGAAGAAAAACAACTTATTGAGACCTGCAGCTTCACACCTCTACATCTAGATTTGTAAGCTATAACTAATCAGCACAGAAAAGATTCATACACTCCCTGCTAGTTCCAAAGAGCAATCTATCACACTTGTTTCTGTGTCACTGAGCCCTTTCTCCTCACTGGGGTCATATCTGCCCCCAGTTCCTCTCACCCCATCTGATATCTTCATCACTCATCCATCCAAGGTGGATGTTGGCTTTGGTGGGTATTTGTCCCCCATTTCTGAGTGGGAAACAAGGCCTGGCTTCAAGCACAAAGGCATGGGATGATATCAGGAGTGAAAGTTTCTCCCGCAGGAGAGTCTCCATTGATGCTATTCAGGACAGCCTGTCTGTTGTCCCCTGATGTCCCCCTGCTTCTTGGTACTGTGTCCCACTGGACCGTGGGCTCAGCAACACCTTCCCATCATCTCCTCCACCACTCCTCTCTCTGCTGTTGCCCACAGGGACAGAAGTCTTTTGGGCCACCAACCCTCTTTGAGAGGAGAAGCTGTCATCAAGCATTCCTTTTATACTTATTAATGCCCAAGTAAGTGATTAAAGTTGTTGGCCACACAATGGCCAAAGGCTTTCATGCATAGCTTCAATTCCTCTCTTCCTCTCTCCACCTTACGCTCAGCTCCATGCTGATGCCAAGAATACACTCCACAGTTCAGGAGTTGCTCAGGTGCAACATGAGAACATTGTTATGTGAAACCAATGTGCTGATTCTGCTGTGCTCAGCCAGTCAGATAAACAGTTTTGCCTCCATCTGAGAGGAGGGAGCCAGGATCGGGGGTTATGTGACTCATCCAGGTGACCTGGGGAGATCAGCGTTTAGAATTTCCTGGGTGCTTTGGCAGCTGATGTCTCACAATCCCTGGGTCAATTGTCCTGATGTGCAGCCCATTTTGATTCTGTGTGCACTTTAACATTATGGTTACCCAACACTGAGGGAACTGCTTTCAGTGTGCTCAGAGAACCATGACTCTGTCATCTGCTCCTAGCATGACAACTGTGGTTAGATTAATGGGAGGTGTCCTCCTGCACCCAGCAGGGGCCCTACGTGCTGTCAGGGCCGTGAATCAGTCAGGAGAACCCTTGAGTCTCTGTGCAGTGACAGAGCCATGCCAGGGGGCAGTGATTTCATCCAGACCATGTCTCAGATGAGCTTTTTAACCTCTTAACCCCTGAGGACAGGACACCCGATGCAGCAGCTCACATTTGTTAATTAGGAAACCATGGTGTCAGGCATCAGGTTGTGCTGTCTTTTCTTTCCAGAAACAACCATTTTACTATGTAGATCTGGGAGGAGGTAAACTGGGAGCAGTGACCTGAAGACACCAAGGGACACAAAATGAGAACCATCTGTGCGCTGTCCCATTGGAGGTACAGAACTCAAACAGCGTATCTGTGAAGTGACGTTGCTGTTCCTCACACAACCAGGGCTCACAGTGCAAGAGGGGCAGAAGAGACACCACTTCTGCAGATCCTTACTCACCCTGATAATCCTCTTCACTGGATTTCTGTGCATGAAATGTGATAGCCATAATCCATTCAATTAGCAAAACTGAGAATTTCGCACACTACCATTTTGATAACTCCAGGAGAGTATGGGATCGAGGATATGCCCTTACCTTTAGAAACTGAGGCGTTGCCAAACGAACAGTAGCGACAAAGCAGACCTGCTTTCCTGGTGATGCTCTGTAAGCCCTGGGAACAGCCTCATCAAAGCCATTGCAGGTGGAGTTAGGCACTGGCAGGACAAAAAGTGGGACCCAGTGTCATGCTTCGTACCAGATCTGCTCTCCCAACATATTTTGCACACTTGAAGCATACTAGTATTAATTTTATTCACAGAAGTGCTCTAAAAGCTTTTTAAAGCTGATATGCCTATATATATTTGCAAGTCAGTCATGTTAGGCAGAAAGGCATCAGGGCTTAACTTCAAGTATGGATCTTAGAGGTTAATCCTGATAAAAATAAGGCCAAACCTTATCACAGAGCATAAACCAGCTTATGAAAAGAAACCCCGTACATCCAATTGCTCTTTTCACCACTCACAATGCAAATACATGCTGCAGCAAGCCTAGCGTGCACTAGTCCCATTTGGCAAGAGAGGTGGTGAAGGCAATGCTTCACGCTGTCAGTGAACAAACATGGAGGACCAATGCCAGCAGGGCTTCAACAAGCTAACAGAGCCTGCCTGGGATCCTCAGCTGATGAAGGATGAAGTTTTTGTTCCTGTTCTATTTCTGCTTGTGTTGAAGAAGTGCACGAGTACTCCGTATATGGCACTATCTGCCAGAACTGGGCATTTCTCATGGATCTGCATGTGTCTCCTAAACACTAGGCAGAAAGAAAAATGGTGTGATGCAGCTAGAGTATGCGTGTTTTTATCTGTCTCTCATGACTGTATGGTTTTTGTGTTGCTTTGCAGGCCTGTTAGTACATCCTGCCATAGAGATGTATTGCCAAAAGAATGTGTTGCCTTACACTTGCCCACAATCCCGTGTTAAAATGACATAACGCAAATTCGTCATCCAAGTTTGAGCTGTTTAGCGACGGTAATCCCACTCCCATGGGACTGTAATAAACTGTGTGTTAAGCTGCAGTGGGAACTGAACTTGCACTGTCCCCCTTGGAGTCAGATGGTCCCATCCAGCAGCCAGAGGTCACCAGTAGGAGTTAATCTAATGTTAATGGTGATTAATGCTAATATGGAACTCCACTTCCGTTATCCAACTTTACCCGCTCTCTTTTTTTTCTATATCCAACTTTATGAAATAGTTTGCTACAATTTATTCTGCATAGGGATAAGCACATTGGCTCCTGTGAAAATGAAGGGTTTTATATCTGTCTGGGGAGGAATTCAATAGCAAATTTTACTCTGGGATGTTTCTGCACTGGGCTTTAGTTCACTGCCGTAAATTGTAGAGGCTGAAGAAGTCTCAGCTTATTCATCAGATGTGCTTCTGGAACCCAGAAACCTATTGAAAACCTTAGCATAACAATACGCAGCTGATAACAAGGATAACAGGGTATAAGACAGTAAAGTAAGTACTCTGGGGAGAATTCACACCTGTGATTAACTGACTTAGACCACTGTATGCACAATGTATTGTGCCAAAAGGGAGAAGAAAGATTCCTCATCTGAGAAGGCAGCACAGATGTGAACATCCACAGAGACTGCAGCTCTCTTACAGAAGAGTCTTGAGGGCATGGCTGACTGGATATTAAGATAAAAAATATGGGCAAAATTCTCCTCCTTTCACCAGCAAAGCACACTCGCTCTGGGGACTTTCTAGGAATAAGAATTCCAGTTCTGCTCCTGGGGTTATGTGCATATAAGAGGGCTTCTACAGGATTACTAGCACAAGAGGTGGAAAAAAGAAGGAAGAGTTAAGAGCTGTTGGAAACAGGAGAAGCCTTAGTAAAGAGCTATTGGTTCTGCTCTGATGAGATTATTTCATGCAAGTCTGTTAATATTTGGAGTCAGTCCTGTTTGAAAATTAATGTTTAAAAATTAATGATATGGCTACAAACTCACATTAAGGACATTGTAAAGAAGTTACTTCCAAGCTTACTACCTAGTATGTCCTTCAAACTGAAGTCAATGGGCCAATTTCTCTCTACAATGGCCAAGTTCAATAGCAAATAGCCTGGGATCTAAGAAGAATAGAATAGAATAGAATAGAATAGAATAGAATAGAATAGAATAGAATAGAATAGAATAGAATAGAATAGAATAGAATAGAACAGAATAGCTCAGTTGGAAGGGACCTTCAAAGACCATTGAGTCCAACCTGACAACTTCACCAGAAGTTATTGAGGGCATTATCCAAATACTTCTCGAACACTGGCAGGCAGAGGACACCAACAACCTATCTAGGAAGCCTGTTGTAGCGTTTGAGCACCCTCACAATGAAAAAGATATTTCCTAATGCCCAGCTTTGTGCCATTCCCATCAGTTCTCAGGAGCAGAGCCTGATACTTCCCTCTGCTTCTCCTCCTCAGGGCACTGCAGGGAGCAGTGGGGTCAACTCTCAGCTTCCTTCTCTCCAAAACTGGACAGCCCATTGCCCTCAGCCTCTCCTCACAAAACATGCTTTCAGCCCTGCTACCAGCTTTGGAGCTCTCCTCTGGACACTTTCAAAGACATTACCATTCTTTCTATGTTGTAGAGCCTAGAACTGCACACTATATTCAAGGTGAAGCCACAGTGATGCTAAACACAGTGGGAGAATCACCTCTCTTGGCTAGCTGGCTATGCTGTGTTCAGTGGAACGCAAAACATAAGAAATAAAAATAAGATAAGCACAATCAGTCTCCAAAGTTAAGGTATAAAAAGTTAACCTAGTTATTGAAGCCATGGGCTTGCAAATGACTCCATTTCCAGGAGAACTGCTGAAGACGACTGAGTTGCGCCAAAGACAGCAGATGGCCCTTTTGATGTAAGTTGTTTGATGTAAATGGACACGAATCAGACATTCTATTCCCAGGAGAGAGCAGAATACATCCCTGAATGTGGCATTTACAAAATAGAATTATATTTCCAAGAAGTAAATGCAATCCTAAAAGGGTAATAATTGTCATATAATATAGCTGTACAGCATTTTTGCGATTTCATCACTGAGAATGTCAAACTTGGAGGCAGTGAGGGAAGGAGCTCAAGGAGATGAGGTAGAAATGGTCTGGCTGGATGTCAACCAGCCTACAAACTGATCTGTGCTGTCTCCATACAGAATTGTCTCTGACAAAGTCCAAAGCATCAAAAGCCTCCATGATGCAGGCACATAACCACCAACTTGAAATGTGAATCTCAATCTGAAAGTAACAACTACCATGACTAAAAGTAACAAATACATGCCACTTGTTTCTGGATTAGTTTCTGCCTGACTTATTTTGTTGTTATCTGTTCTTTCCACAGCTCTATCTGCACAGCCAATTTGCCTCTTCTCTTGCAGTTGGTCAGCAAATTCCAACTTTTTCTGTTTCACAGAATCATAGAATGGTTGGGGTTGGAAAAGTCCTTAAAGTTTCTGTTTCAACCCTCTGCCGTGGGCAGGACTGCCATCCACCAGGTCAGGCTGCACAGGGCCCCATCCAACCTGGCCTTGGGTACCTGTTGAGATCTGTGAAGTGTAATTTTAAAAAGAGATCTGTGCACACATTTTTAAAAGATATCCTGGTGTAATCTTTTAAACAGACATTTTAAAAATCATACTTTATAATTTGCAGGGTCCGTTGGAAAGAAAAACACACAGTGCCTTTAGGAGTTCAATAGTGAGCTCTTTGAGAGCACAACAGAAGGACAGTTTACATAGGATGAAGTCTAAGGCTGTGATGATATTTACACTTAGAAGTCTTGGAGTGCTTTTCTCAGAAGGTGTCTGATGAAAATTTGGAACAGGCAATAACCAGGTGGGGCCGGGTAACAGAGGGCACGTGTGTTTCACAATTAAATGATTTAGACAACATATCCTGAATAGGGAAATGTTTATTGGTTAGCTGACTGTGCTCCTTGACGTGAGTTCTAATAATTTTTGTGGTTACCTATCAGATCTGCTGCTAGAGCTACGACAATTTGTTTGCAGTGGAGGTATTAAATGACCTGCAAATATCATGTAAGAAGATAGAAATAAACTGAAATAAACTGATTTGCTTGTACACAGAATTTAAAAATAAAAGGACCAGGAACATTAAGGACAAGACGTTAAAAATAAGTAATATATAAAGCCCTTAGCTGCTACAGATAAAAAGATTTTTGCCCTCAGGGATTCAAATCATGCCACACAAAATGAATGAAAGCATGCTTTAAAAAAAAACAGATGACACATTATTCTGTTAATAATAGCACAGCCGCAGGTTGCTCGGTCATCTTATTTTAACTTGGGATGTTTAAAACATATTCTTTCTGTAAAAGCAAGCTTCTCATTTATGTCATTTTAAAGAAGAAATCCTTCTTTCCTATTTTGCAAGTAAATGCTAATGTTTAAAGAACCAGTTTTAGTGACTGCCAAACAAACTGAATGGTAATTTCTAAAAACATGAGCAAACAGACCAGCACAAAACCAAGAGTGTTTCATATAAATGAACTCAGACCACGGATAAACAGAACATTCAACAATTAATATATGTAATGAAGAACTCTAAAGTGCTAATGGCAAGCAAGGCTGCACTCAATAGCTTTGAGTGAACAACAATGACGGTCTCCATACATCACTGTCCATTTGGATCTGCTCTCTCCTTTTTCCTCCTCCTGCTCTTCATGCTGCCATCCTATGTGGATCCGAACCCCATGCAGACTGTTTAGGACATGAATTTTTTTGCTGATGTGTCCACAGAGAGCCTGTCATAAGCAATGTATGTTTCTAGCTGCAGCTTCTACCACTTTGTTCACAGTAAATAATAATATGTGGCTGTCAGTTCTCATCAAAACATTCATTTCGAGTTATTCTTGTTATCAGATGTTTCCACATATGCTTGTAGAGGCTCAAGATCAATGTGTCTTCTGTATAAATCTGTTTATTTCCTTCAAAATGGAATTCAGACTAAGTTAATCATTCTGGGAGTGTTTTGTTGTTTTTTTTTTTCTCCTCCCTGGCATAATCATTTCCTTGATGGTTATTGTTATCTCTAAGAGACACATCAGCTAACAGTGGAGCTATCTGCTATTATTAGCACCCAGTAACAAGATAATTCCTGAGTTTCCATATAATTGGGAACAAAGATGCAGAGTTTTAAATCCCACTATAATATTTAATTCTACTACTCGATTGTGAGCTCTTTCCACAAAACAGTTATCTGCTCCTTTAGGAGCAAAACCTCAGGCCTTTTGGCTACAAGGCCACATCTGCCCCTTTAAAGATGCTGGTGGTTCTTTTTGCTTTTGGTAAGCTATTTGGAAGGCAGATCTCAGGTTTTGTCCCTTTCAGAAGTGTTTAGGCAAGTATGTCACCTCAGGAATACAATAGCAAAGTCAATATTAGGTTACATGATTGTGAAAGATCTTCTGTATATAAACGAACAAACAATTTTTCACAGGGGGGATAAATCCGGCTCTCCTTATCTTTTATAATCGGAGTGAGCTATTAAGCGGCTTTGTAAAATAATTTATGCTCACTTAAATTGACATTTCATACTGGAAGATAAATATTTCCTTCAACTTTTTGGAGAATTGTCTTTATTTCTTTCCTCCCCTCTTAGCCCTCAGATCAAACTGGCAGGGAACCACTACACTACGCACTGGTTGGTAATGCTGACCTGAGTCTGCCCCATACCACATCCTGCCTGTCAACAGGGGCAGTGGTGGCACTCAGTTCCCCCCAGATATCTGATAGATTCAGCTCTCCAGGTTGCAGGAAAGGCCTCAGTTAGGTGAATGGAGATAATCCTGGGAGGGATGTGGCCCTGGGCACTCTGCTCTGGGTAGCCCTGCTGGGGTTGCAGGGGTTGGGCTAGAGGGACCCGGGGGGGGACCCTGCCAGCCTCAGCCAGCCTGTGAGTCTGAGATTTAAGCACTCAGAATACTGGAAGGCATTCTTCTTTGAAACAAAACAAAACAACAACAACAATAAACCAAACAAACAACCAAAAAATATCCTGTAATATTTTCTTCTGTGAGCAGCCAGGCCTTTCTCACCAAAGCTGATGGTACACAAGAGATGGAACACAACCCTCCTGTTCTGAGTGGCCCAGAGACTATCTCTCTAGGGACTCCTCAGTCTTCTTGTCAGGTTACAGCCCAGCTCTTCTCACTGAAGCTTAATTAATGATGATTATATAATCCTCCCAAATAGAAAATCAAATCTCTTGTATTTGATTTAGCACAGGCAGTGACTCATACAGTTGCTCAGCACAGCTTGCACTGCTGCTTGGCTGCTCTACCCCTCATGGCTGGACACAGCTAATTTGAGGGGGTGCACTCCTGTGCAGGCAGCTTGTGACACATCCCAGGTGCAGAAACAGCTGCCAAAACGCTGCAGTAGGTTATCACAGAGCACAAACCATGCCCAGAACTAGCTTAGGTGAATGCTGATGTGAATCTGGCTTGGGCTGGAGCAGCTCCTCTCGCTTCCAGCTATAGCTGCGCAGGGAGCTCTAGGGACAGTGATCTTCTGAAAGACTGAACACATGCCAGCAGCAGTGGGAATTTCACCGGCAGTTTCTGGGAGCTGCATGTGCATCCCCCTGCCCTGCACCATCTCTCTTCTGAGATGGGGGGAAAGCTACTCCTACACAAGCTCTGTGTAGGCTACATAAGGTCTGGATCCCCAGCAGCAATCCTGGTGACAAGTCGCCATGGTATAAATCAGGTATTTGTTCTGCTTTAGAAAAAAAATAAATCTCACTGGCATCTCAGTGTTATAGTAAAATGGCCTTCAAAGCTGAAGAGGGAATTAGCCCCACAGCTCCCAAAGAAGTTAGGGAGAGCAGCTAAGCCCCTAAGACTGTCTAAGTCTCAGTCCTTCAATTTAATCCATTCAAACCCATCCCTATATGATGTTCTCAGCCATAAGTCACAATGTGATTAACAGAGAAGGTACAAGGGAAGAGGGTTGAACTGTGAGACCCCAACACACATCACCCTCTTCCCATAAGTATTGCAGTTATGTTGGCAATGAAAAAAACAAGTCTGAGAGGTAGGTCATGTAAAAGGTTATGTAGAAGTAGGATAAATCTAGTGACGTTTCTGTTAAAGAGGCCAAAAATGCACCTACCCATACTTCAAAACACTCAACAAAGGTTGAGAAGAAGAGGTTAGGACTGTTGTTAGGACCATCCCTACCACAACACTAGGCCAGTGGGAATGGGGCATCTTAGTGTTCTGGGAAGACCCCATGCTGGGGCAGCAGGGCCATGCAGACAGAGAAGGCTCAGGAAATGCTCAGCAAATTGCAGAAAAACAAAGGTAAAATTTGGCATTGGACAGCTAAAGGGAGCAGCAAAAACTTGTATTTAGAGAAGAACATCCTGTATCCGTCTCCCATGCGTAAAAACATGCTCACACTTTTACTGCTGTGAAAAGCTACAGGGAAAAGCATTCTTGAATACATTCATAAGGAACATCTCCAGCTAATTAAGCTTAATTTGCAATTTCTGTCCTCCGCTACCTCATTTTTTTTTATCATAGCCTAGCCTCTGCAATGGGAAGAAGGAGCATCATCTCACAGATCAGGACAAGTGCCAGGCCCTCCCTCCTGACCAGAGTCCATCTGCAGCAGATTGGGGAGAAACTGGAAGAGGTGACATGAAGTGGAGAATTTAGAGAAAAGTGGCACATGGAAGAAAAAGCAGAAAATTGAAGCAGAAAGCTTGTGTCTTATTTCTGAGCTATAAGCTGGAGTCCTTGCAAAATACTTCTGTATGTTCTGAAATCAATATGCTCGCATTTAGTCTGTGTGCATTAAGCTAGGGGAGATATCTGGAGCAGCAGAAAAATGCAAGTTGCATCTTTCTTCTGAGAAATAGCCACTGATCCAAATGCAGGGATGTGAAATCTCTAACTGAGAAGAGGACAATGTTAAAGTCACATGAAAATAAAAGGCTGAGAATCCTTGAGAAAATGGATCAGAAATTCCCCCGGTAGAAATGTATCCTTATGAGTCAGCACCTGAAATCCGGTTTCTGCTCTAGAAAACAGAACAGCTTGGTGTGTGCGTCTGCCACGCGGCCGCATTTCTCTCCATTCAAACTAGAAAGCATACAGGCGGTTGCATTTTTATACAAATACAGCCCCAAACCGTATGGCACCAAGTAAGAAATACATGCCTTCATGCTGCACGTAGGTTTCTATTCTAGTCATGTGGCTCAAGACCAGAAAGTTAAATGGGGACAGGGACATTTCTTCACAGTGTGGTGTGCGGTTTCTGGAAAGCACAGTGGGGAATTTTTGCTGAGGATGACCTATTTGGAGCAATACCAGCAACTTTTGAAATGCCACTCCAGAGTTCAATCAGACAAGTAACTACAGCGAACTCGAGCACGCAGGAGAGGGGAAAGCGATATAAAAAAAATAATTCATTTCTGACACTAAGAACTGTGGAGCAATCTGTTTGTTAGGGAGCACGTGAGCTAGAAATCTGCCTCTTGTCCCTTGAAAGATGGCTTCCTAAGGATGACCATGCCACAGTGCGGGCTGTGCCAAGTGCATTTCTCTCCCCGTGCTGTGGCATCAGGCTCTGTGGTGCTGGGTAGGAGTGGGAAATGGCAGCCTAAGGGGAGGCCTTAGGGTACTGCAGTGTTGCCCTTCCCCACAATGGCTCTGTGGGGATGAGAGGGCAAATCTGATAGGCTATTGCCTCTGGCACAGGCTGGGATGCGTGTTCCACATAAGCCAGTAGATAGGGTGGCATTCCTTTTGTGTATCTAATGGGTACAGCTGTAACTCGCAGTACTGCAGAGTACAGCCCAACCCTCCTCTGAAGCTGGCGGTATTTGCAAATTTGCCCAGTGTCCAAAGCAAACAAAGGGCATAAACAACAGGAACTGACAATTTTGGCCATTTCTCATTCAGCTTTTGCAAATCAGCTGTTAGATCCACACGAAGCGAAATCTGCCCCACAACATTACAAAAAGCCCGTGCAGTAGAAGCCTGTGTTTTTCAATGGAGCAATACTTACAGACCATTTTACATAGCTAAAGTAACATTTATACAATGATTAAAGCTTACCATTGCTGTAAGACCGAAAATTTCCTACAAATTTTATGTATTCATATGTTGGAAATTCCTTTGGGTTCAAACTTCCTCTCAGAAGATGACAATAAAACTCTAGTTCATTGTCAGCTGGATTGTTAAAAGAAGAAGAAGAAATAAATAAATATACTATTTTAGCTAAACACAACCCCAGTCTTGCAGCACAAGAGCAGTGTGTTACCACTCGGAGTCCTACACATCAAGAAGCAATAAGTGGCAGGGCCAAAGCCCCTGCAAGAGCTCTGGGTGCAATTGACCTATGTGGGCCTCTTCTCTTCCACCATCTTCACCATAGCACTGACAAAACACTGGCATATTGAGGTAGAGAATTGGATCCTACAGCTATGACTTTGTTTTCTGTTTAGGTTTTTCATGAGTCACAGCTGTTTTACATCTTGTGTTGCAAAACTATGCCTAATTATTTCAAAAAATCTATTAAATTAACTTCAGCATATTAACTATGAGCTGCAAGATTTATGTATGCAGTAAATTAAGCAGCTGTACATCTCACATTATTGTGTGCTTTCTGCTTTCCTTCATCTTACCTCCTAGAGTGAATAAGGTTGAGGCAAATAAAAGGATTTTTAAAAAAAATAAATTCAATTTGAAAAAGAATTATGATGATTTTACAGCTACTTTTCAACTATAATGCAAAACGAAGGTATGCACCGCTAGCATATCTCTGAACAGCATCTTATTTTAATGGGCTGAAATATCAATTAAGATGTGATTTGTCTCAGGCAAACTGTTACCACTGGCTAACCTATTTTCCTCAGCTGTCTCAAAAGATGCTATATTTAATAATTAACACAACTGCAAGTACTTTGCCTATAAAATAAATGCAATGAGTTTAATTTAAAAATAGTACCAAAGGGTTATGCCAGGTGGCAAGATCTCTTTGAAATGCTATGAACGTAAGTTTTATAATGCATGCCTCATAAAAAAAACCTCCTTCTGTGAGAAGTTTTTTATCCTACCCATGCTTTTTGATTTACTGAGAAAGATAAAATAAAACTTACTTTTTAGGTAATCCGATGAGGCAGAATCTGTCATAAGCATACAGGAAGATAACATCTTATAAATTTCTGAATGTTCTTGTTCTGGGAGGAAATTTAACAAATTCTGATCCAAGACATCACACTGCAAAAACAAACCAACAGAAATATTGATATTAAACAGCAATGTCACAACAAGCATCACCATGACATTCACATTGCATGATGAATCCTTCTTCCAGGAGATGTTCTGCCATGGACATCACTTTGTAGCACTGTCAGTCCCCTAGGATGGGGAACTGGTGGCCAAGAAGGCCAATGGCATCCTGGATGGTAGCAGAAATAGTGTGGCCAGCAGGAGCAGGGAGGTAATTGTTACTCTGTACTCAGCACTGTTGAGGCCTCACCTCAATGCTTTGTTCAGTTTTGGACCCCTCACTACAAGAAAGACATCAAGATCGTGGAGCAAGTCCAGAGAAAGGCAATGAAGCTGTGATGTGTCTGGCCTGTGCACAAGCCTGATGAAGAGCAGCTGAAGGAACTGGGGTTATTCAGTGTGGAAAAAGGGAAGCTCAGAGGAGACCTTATCACTCTCTACGATGACCTGAAGGGAGGCTGTGGAAAGGTGGGGGTGAGCCTCTTCTCCTGCAGAGTTAGAAACAAGATGAGAGGCAATGGCCTTAAGTTGCACGAGGGGAGATTCAGGTTGGACATTAGGAAGAATTTCTTCTCAGAAAGAGTGGTGAGGAAGTGGCACAGGCTGCCCAGGGAACTGGTGGAGTCACCATCCCTGGAAGTGTTCAAGAACCGTGTGGATGTGGCACTGAGGGACATGAGTGGGCATAAGATGACAGACTTAGATGATCCTGGTCTTTTTCAGCCTTAACGATTTCATGAATTCACGGTGCCACCAGCACAAGCCCTCTGGAACTGAATGCCCAGGTGTTTCCAGCCTCGTGGCCAGCGGGAAGGAACTCAAAATGCATCCAACTGTGATGAGTGAGAGCTATTCACTGGTACAGGGACTGGGGAACAGAAAGACAGAACCATTTCTGTACAAGGCCATGACCGGCCCATGGTGGATAAGACAAGAGTATGTCACAAGGTTGCCAAGAAAAAAATCTCCCTGTATTCAGTGAAGTGACCAACATAGTGCCTGACAAGCCTACCTGAAAGGATGTTGTGAGATAAAGTAACCCTCTAATGGCATTAACTTGCATTCATCTCACTAGAGACTACCTAGGGCCGAGCTGACGTACTGACACAGCTCCATTGTATCATCAGAGCAGCTACTAGCAGACTGCACATTTGTGCTGAAAATGTGTTAGCCCTGTACGAGACTGGCAAGTTATTAATCAGCACCATTTATTCATATATTTACTTAAGATTATGCTTTGGTTTCCCTCCGCTTTCTACCCAGGCCTGCTCTTCTCTACGTAATTCCTATTTGGGGTAGGGAAATGCAGTGAACATACTTTGAAAATTAGAGTGGGACAGTTTGTACCCTTATCTTGATGCAATAATATATTAATTTATTCAATCACAAGTATTTATTAAGTGTGCTTGCTACTTGAATACTCCTTTTGTGAAGAATACTTGAAAATTATTTTTGTGACTTCAATATGTACCTCTTCAATACAGAACCCACTGATATTGCATGTGATACAGTTATATATAAATATCCACATTATAGTCACACAAAATATTTTACATTGTTCACATAATTTTGAGAATATGAAGACCAAAGAAGGGAAACCGCTGTGCTGAGTGCAGTTCAAGGCTTACAGCACAGTCTTGGAAAAGTAATTTTCCTTCCCAATCCTTTTCTACCTGTAAATGGTAGATAATGATGCTTATCTACCAGTCTCACACAGGTGTCATGAGGGTTAATTACTCTCTCATCCACTCAGCAGTAGCTGCAGGAGGGCTGGAAGGACCTGCTCACTGCTAAATGCAGGCCATCTCCGCACCTGATGTCAGCTCTCACTGCTCCTCACATTCACTACTGCTTTGTTGGTGACCTTGGGATGCACTTTCAGAGGTGCCCAGTGCCAAGACAAGAGGCCGTGGGCACAAACTGGAACACGGGAGGTTCTTTCTGAACACCAGGAGCACTTCTGTGCTGTGTGGGTGACAGAGGACTGGCACAGGCTTTCTGGAGGCTGTGCGGTCTCCTCCTTGGGGATCTCCAAGGCCCTGGGCACCCTGCTCTGGGTGGCTCTGCTGGAGATGTGTTGGGCCAGAGAGACCCAGGGGACCCTGCCAGCAACAGCCAGTCTGTGGTTCTGTGCTGCCTTTTGTCTCCATATTACGATCAAGTGCTGCAGTATCCCTTCTGTTTAGAGATAGAACAGAACAGATAGAATCTACTTCACGTATTTTACAGCTTTTGCTATTGAAAGAGGTCAGGAACACCTGTGGAGAAATGCACAGAACAACTTCTGGATCTCATCCAACTCAGGAATACAATAGTATTCTTGAATCAATATGCCAACCAGGAACCTATTGACAGGCCAAAAATAAAGAGATGAGTAAATATACCAGTCTCACTGGAGCTGTAGGAAATGTCATGCAAGCTCCTTCTGTACCAGACCTGGAGAGCAGCCACCTGGTACCATGACAAATAGGTGAAAGGTGAGGGGAACAAAATGTAATCACCACTGACAAAAACGCATACGGTGGAAGGGAAAGTTTGCAGCTTTGCCCAATTGCTCTGCAGTGAGCAGCTCTGTAAGCCCTGATGTTTAACTAGCACCCACCACTGCCCTTGGTCAGTGAGCAGGTGCAGCACTTTTTGCCTAAGTCCAGTAGAAAGAAAGCAGAGTTTCCTCCTGTGGGTTGGAAACTGGCATTCTGCCATCTGCATTTAGCTGTTTCGTGAAGCAAAGCTGATAAGAAGAAGCAGGGGCGACCCTCTTCCCAAGGCCAGCATGGTTTCAGGGGTGTAGTGTATCAGCTGATGCTAAACGCTTTGAGTTGTGACCAGATTTACAGTAGTTCATTTCACTTTAACTACAGCCAGTCTAACCACATTAGCTAAACCTTTCTTCACATCAGCCAACCCTGGGAGAAGTCTCCAAATCTTGCAATAATAGACTATTTAGAATTACCACAGAGGCAGCTGGTGTCTGAAAACGCTCCATGAAACTTAGGGAAGCTGAATAAAAGAGAATTGGATATATTTACTCTCAGCACCAGAGTCTTCCATGATTTTAATGAAAAAAAATACATCAGATTTGTGGATAGGGGCCCTCAGAGAGCCCTGCTTTGTGCTCTGCCCAATTGTGCCTTCCTTTCTGTGCTCAAAGCAGCAGATTTACACAGTATCTTCTTTTTCCCCTGCACTCACAGAGGAGGAAGAATTGGTATGGTGTCCCTCCAACAGTGACTGAATGTAGCTTACCAGTAGATCCTGGCTGTTAACAAAGTAAGTAATGTAGATTTTCCTGATAGTGCTCTGATTAGTTTTAGAACTTCAGAACACGAATAGAAAGGACAGCTGAAATTTCCCATGAGCCGCACAGTGAACGTGGGCACATGATTTGCGCACCTCGGGCTGGTCGAAGCCAGCTTGCAAAACATACTGCATGGGTACAGACTGATGGGGCAGGGTTTGCCACTATTGCTCTGTCAGCCCTGAGGTCTGTGGGACTTCTGCTGTTGCCTTCAGGCTGGTTCCCAACCCTGGCTGCAGTGAGCTGCTTTGATGGGAGCAGTTATGGAGGTAGCTTGCTTGTTTTTGGCAAGGGCCTGACATCAGTGGTCCTCCTGAAAAGATAATTATCTGCAGCAGATCTACCATGTCCAGGAAGATCAGTGTTTGCAAGGACAGGGCTGCCCCCCACCAGCTCAGGCTGCCCAGGGCCCCATCCAACCCGGCCTCAAGCACCTCCAGGGATGGGGTACCACAGCTTCTCTGGGCAGCTGTGCCAGCGCCTCATCACCCTTTAATTAGGTAATTTCTTCCTAAAATCTAACATAAATCTCCTCCTTTTATTTCAAAACCATTCCTCCTTTGTCCTATCACTATCAGATAGCGTAAAAAGTCATTCTTCCTTCTATTTATACGTTCCCTTCAAGTACTGGAAGGCTGCAGTGATGTCTCCCAGGAGCCTTCTCTCCTCCAAGCTGAACAAGCCCACTTTCCTCAACCTTTCCTCACAATAGACGTGCTCCAGCCCTCTGATCATCTTCGTGGCCCTCGTCTGGACCTGCTCCAAGAGCTCCACATAAATCAGTAAGCGTATGAAAACACAGGAGTTTGCATGCAGGACAGCTTTCTCTCTGCCTTTGATTTGAAGACAAATGTCAGAAAATAGTCAACCACTGGGTTCTCAACTGTTTACGATTAAAGAAAACTGGAGTAGATAGATTCAGTTCAATCTGTTGTTGCGTAGCAATATTCTTGCATTTACCAGGAGCTGCCGCCTTTCATCAAGTTCCTTTCGCCTCAGAAGAAAATAATTTTTGTTTGTACTACAGGAAGGTAGTGTGTGTGAAATACATTTGGCTGGGTGGAAAACAGCACGTATTTGGTGAAAAAGTAAACGAGAGAAAAATAATTGTAATTTTCTGAAGAACATGGGAACGGTGGCAGTGAAATAATGATTTGGCAGGTATTGTTTTCTCCTGGGCACACATTTATTTGAGACTGAGCTACTAAAAATGAGTGTTTGGATTAATACTTCATTACTGCACCATTCCTCCCAGAGCAGCCTTAGCAACAGGAGCAGAGTCCAGCGCAGCCACTCTCTACTGCATTCACAGCAACATCTCCACAAGCAGCTCAAGTAGGGGAGCAGTTGCCAGCTACCTCCTGCCCCTCTGAGTGCAGTGGGGTTTATGTCTTTTACCTCCGTGGAGCAGAATAAGGCCCTTAGCAAGCTCCTTGCTGGGCTGAACTAGCTTAGAAATCAGAGATGGAAAAGATCAGCCAGGTCAACCCATCCCTCCCTTGGCCAGAGGATTCCCACAGAGCTTTTTCCATTCAAACCCAAGTGCCTCATAGCAACAAAAACTTGAAGTGCATGAATCATGCTGAGAGGGAGCAAAGGAGATCGACAGCAACAACTGGCATAACGTAGGGACAAAAACTCTCCCTGCGTTTGCATGAAAACATCCCCTCACCCCATCTCCCACCCTCCTGTGTCTGTTTTTAACACGGCAGGGCCCAATCCTATGGTTTTTAGTAGAAAAAAGCTTGTGCCAGAGTTACTCACTGGTAAATGCCCTAGAAGAGGTGTGATGCTGTCAGACACGTAGATGATGCTCCCACCTGTGGTTACTGCTATGATGAAGCCGTCCAATGCCTAAGGAAAACATGCAAGTGGAGAGTGCTTTAGTAGGGAAGGGGGGAGTAAACAGCATGTCTCACTGCATGTTGATCAAAACCATTTTACTTCAGCACCGTATTGTTGTTGAGTCGTAGAAACGTTATCTCACGCTGCAGAACAGTAATTCTCTGATTTTACAGTCTGATTTAACTTTTACAACACTCTTTGTAGTCTAGCAAAACCTACTATTGAAGCAACAAAGGGCTCACAGGAATATTTCATGTCTCAGTTTTTAAATTAATCACACATTTTAATAATGCAAAATGACTAAGACTGGATCCCTTGGAAGTTATTAAAATGAAAATTTGAGCTCTGTGTAAATATCAAAGGACGATGAAAGGATGCAGTCCTATCTCAAAATGGTAGTTCTCTTCAAAACTCATAAATCTCAGTTTGTATAAATGTAATGTTGTATGTTACTGGGCTTTCATGTAAGTAAAAGCAATGCAAATGATCAAATAATCCTTAGTCTGACTTTTAATTGAGTGATTTACTCTAAAGGTCATGGTACTGGATTACTCATTCAAAGAGAAATTCCCCCTTCCACAGAGCTTCTTCCTCACTCGGGTCCCACCTTGCAGTGAGCCCCCTCATGCCTAGCACTGAAAGGACCAATCCTCTGCACAGCAGCAATTTCACCTCCAAAATTAGTTCCTTCTTTATTCTGAGCTGGGAAGCTTTGAGATCAATCTCCTTCTAAATTAAACCTAGGTAGACTTCCAGATTTAAAGCAGCATTTCACCTACTCTGAGCAGATCACCTCAAAAATTCAGTCGATAGCAGATGCTCAGAGACAATATTAAAGCCTCATCAGGACCAAGAAACCACTGGCAAAGTGCCTTCAGGTGGAATGGGTCAGTGGTTTCTCTGCCAGGTCACAGGTGAAGCTGGTGCTGACTGCCCTATTTGGAGCAGCATAAGTGCCACGAGCAGGACTGAAAATTTCAGGTGCACTCCAAAGACAGGTCTGTGTCCAACAGCCTGGTGGTGGTGGTGGCACCAGGTCACAAACCCTCCCTGCAAAGCTGGGCCCCCCTCCAAGACAGGCTTGCATCCTGCAAGCTGCCGAACATCCTTCTCCCCTGCTGCCTTCAATAAGGGTAAGAATTCTGAGAACACTAGAAATGCTAATTGTTTGGTAAAAAAAAACATAGGAGAGCACAAAGCCTTGAATAAAGACACAAACATATGTTCCTTTTTTCAGAGAATGCTGAGCACCCACAACTATTTAAGTCAATGGGAATCTGCTGGTGCTACAATCCTTTGAAAAGCAGGTCAATAACTTACACCCCAGCAGAAGAGTATGTGTTTAGCATTTCTGAAAACCCTCCAGCTGCCTAACCCTCCAGTTACTGTGATTTTGTTAATCTAAGTGCAGAGGATATGTTTTTCTTCAGTATAGTACATTCAAGCTGTTTTCTAAAAGGCATGATATCTGTTAACCCTCAGAAGAGAGCAGTGGTATCACAAGGCAGCTGGATTGTGCATGTTACTATGGTGAAGGATGTTTTTTCTTTCTATTATTTTTTTAAACCGAGTCTTTATTTCATATTCAATGCAAATCATACAAAGTGACTCATATCAGACTTTTGTGGTGAGATCAAGTTAATATGTGCATACATAATTCTGTGTTTATTTACTTGCAGTCCTCTTCCAGCATGAAGATGGCATGTGGCTCATCAAAGCTTTCTGTACTGCAACAATCATGGATGGACCAACAGATCTGGTCCCCACTCGTGTGTAATTTCCTTACTTTTCATTGAGTAAAAAGGGGCTGTTTTCAGGAAAGCTGATGTAGTTCTGTGGTAGGACACGACTCCTTTGAATCAATGCTTGAAAAAATCCTTCCCATTCTTTGTTAACAAAACAGGAAGAACTTTAAGAAGTCTTGTCCAAATGCTAATAAAATAAGATTAGAGGAAAGGCAAAAAAAAGAAAAAAGAAGTGACTACTGAACATCTGTCTCAATAGGACATCCCAATCCCCAACATCAACTTGAAACACACATTAGCAGGAAGGTATTTTACAAACCAGGAAGTTTGAAAGCAAGTGTTTCTTACTTTAAAACTGTGTGGCTGATACAAGCAGAATCAACAGTCAAGACATCTATCAACATATTGGTTCCTGAGGGAACTGTTTTTAATGCAGACTGAAAGAGCAACGTATGTCAGTGCTCCTGAGCACTACATTGGAATCAGTGGTCATAGATACAGTATGCGCGAAGCATCTCTCAACCCTGAATCTGGGGCATCCCATCACAGTGAACTTCAGCATGTTTACCATGGGAGAAGATCATTGTTAAAGAAGGTTCTAGCTGTTACTAAGAGAGAAAAGTGCATTTTAGCAGCTCATTTGCATTTCATCTCAAATGTGCATAAACGCCATTGAGTCACCTCCCTTCAAATCCCTGCTAGTGTTAAAAGCACCTATGGTGTAATTTAAAGATAATTTAAAACCTATCATTGCAAAATAACCCCGCTCTCTATTAGAATAAAAAGTGTTTGATAAGGGCCTGGAAATTCATTATAGTGGAAGTATTAACTGCATCAAGCCTGCAGGAGCTGTCAGGTTTGATCTGGTTGTACAGCACCTAGCACTAAAGGGACGTGACACTGCTGTGTTGTAGGTGCTACTCTTGCATAAATATTAATAATAGCACATTACGAGATCAGGAGATAAACTGCTGCATGCCCTTTCCCTCACCCCAGGTTGTGAAAACAAAATGTAATCTGTGATTCAAATCTCTCTTTTGGATTGCATTTCTTGGAGCTCTTTGCAGGGTGCTGCAGCAGCAGTGCTGCTGGTGCAAGGGTGAGCAGCAGCGCCATGAGCCAACTCTCACCCCTTTGCTTGATGGGCAAACACAGGGGTACCTGAAACCTCTTTTGGAGCTGCGAACCACATCTTATTCTAGAAGCATGGGCATTTCCACAACTGCTAGGCAAAAGTAGCAGAGCTGTATGCACGTTCACCTCCAACATCAGCTGGGTGAATTCCTCGTTGCTGAGAAATGAAGGCTTCCAGTCCTGCTGAATTTCAGAAATCTCCGTCTGTGCTGACACTTCTAGATAAATAAAACATTTCATCTTTTAAAATTCAGAGAAACTTATATTTTGCAAGACTATATACGAAAAGGTAGAAATTATCTGTATATTCAAAAATTTCATTTTTCAAGTACGGGTTTTGCATACAGACAGAGAGAATAATGACTGCCTCAACTGGCCCAAGCCTGAAGTATTTTCCTCTGTTTTTGTTCAACTCAGCTTGAACCAGCTTCTGTGGGAACTTGTATTCACCTAGCCATTGGCATTGGTTAGCATTACTAAAGTATTGTTCAAAGATAAAAACATTTTGCACAAAATTAAGATCAAGATGAGGTTTGGCACATGCCAAATTGGAATTTACAACATGCTGTTTCAAAATTAGGACACCCAGGAGCTAGAGTTCAGCCTACAGCTACTGTGTCTAATGAAGAAAAGCAAAAATACCCCTTCAGAGAAGACCCAAAGCCCTATAACCCTAAACACCAGAGGAATTCCTCCATTCACCAAAATGCAAGTGATACATAGGAACTGCATCACTTGTATTTGGGAAATGTAAGAGTTGGAGCACTGGGGATTCCTCCCAAATCCTGTCTGAAGGGGATCTTCCATACTCAAGCCCTCATAGGCATCCTCCATGTCCACATGGATGATGCCTATGAGGATGCTCCTGCTGTCAGCAAAGCCCATGGATGAGTGGTGCCTGAGTGGAGTGCAGGCACACCAGAGTGACAAATCATGACGTAGCAGTGAAACGTGGCACCGTACCAGGGATAGCTGGGTGCACTGTGGTAAGCTCCAAAAAACAGCGACTTGTGCTAGCTTTGCCTGAGAATTGCCAGACTTGTCAGACAGTGTTATGGGGTAGATCTTATGATTTACAGAATCTGGTGCTGTTTTTGTTCACTGCTCACTCTGCTTCTCCAAACGGGCTTCGTCGTTCAGTACTGACGTAGTGAGTAGTGAGGGGATGCTGAGTGCAGCCTGCCTTTTCCCTTCAGCACCACCTGCTAATTAATCCCATTGATTAACACTTACAGAGCACGCAATACCCAATGCTCCTTATTCCAAGCACATAGGCAAACTGGCCAGGGAAATGAAAATAGCTCAGTGCTATTAAAGAGAGTAAATTTATAATGTTGCCTGTGCATATTGTCTCCTAGAAATAAATGAAAGTTCTGTTCCAGGTTTATGAGCGGAGACAGTGAGTTCAGCTTGCTGTCTGCACTGCTGGGGCTGTCATGGGCAGCTGAGATGGTCTTACATGGAGATATGAAAACCAGACGAAAGAAAAGTAGAGATCAGCCCCAGCCAGATTTGCATTATGTAGTCTCAAAATAGAGGATGCTTTCAGCTTGGGAAAGCTGATATACACAAAACATCAACTGCTAGAAGAATTACTTGAGATTTGGGAGATTCTGTGGATTATAAAGAAAGAGACTGTTTACGAAACCAAAAATTCTAAAAATTGACCTGCGCCTCTGTTATAACTAAAATCTTGGTTTAGCCTACTAAGTGAAAGGGAAATGCGATTGAATAAAGCAGATCCAAACTACTCTGAAGATAATCAACATTTTTTAAATGGTGATGCTTTGTATTATATTGTGTGACTACTAATCTAGTTTAAAAATAGATAACATTTACTGTTTTTAGCGAGTGCACAAAACCAGTCACAGTTTGACCCAGTTTCTGGGGAAGGATTTATGACTGTTGGATTTCTTTTACCCAGTTGTTTGTTCTTCTAGAAATGAAGTCCCTTTTGTAGTAAATCATTTGGGCTATCAGCCACACTTGTCTACACTTCTTCAAGACTTGTATGATTGCCCTTTGCTTGGCTTTTATAACTGAGCATACTCATATTTTGGTTTACTCTGTCTCGGGTAGCTAAAAAAAAAAAAAGTTACTGCTATTACTTTCTAATAAATATATACAATTATCAAACTTTGAGACGCCCCAGTCATGCTTTCTCATGGGTATCTTGTCTAGGGAAAAAAAAAAAAAAAAAGAAACTTTAACAACAGAATCATTATATTTATTTCCTCAATAAGTTTGGCATTTGCAACTCCATTATGTTGGGAGCTATGATAGAAGAGTTGCTGTGCTCTTTTCCACTTCCCACAGAGCACTTCCAGAGAGGGAGATGTTTGACAAACAAGGTGAGCCAGGTGGTGCAGTGCATCAGCCATGACAACCTCTCCTCTCTCTTTGTGGACATTCCCTATAGTCGCCTGCTAAATTCTCAGCCTCTTCCTCATGGAAGGAGAGCAAGAGGACTCCATGTCAGTCCTGATTTATAGAGGAGAAGCACTTCATAAGTCTTTTTTCCTGCTAGAGGATGTGCACACATCAGGGAGCCTTCCATGTATGCTCATTGCACTGACTGGAAACAAGACCAATGGGGATAGATCAGTAGGGTCAGGGATTTCTGCAGTGAGGGAACCTTTCTGAGACACCTCACTGTCACCGTGTTTGCAACCTAAAACAAGCTCCTGCCTTTCCAAGGTGAAAATTGCACACAACTGCATGCTCTACAAACATGACATAGCTTTCTGCTTGTGTAAACCAAGCAAAGCTTTCTCTGGATGCAATTTGCTGACATTGACTTCAAAAACCTGGGGCCTTTCCTGATTTGAATTTTCTGCTGTCTGTGGAAATTGAGTCCTACAGAGTCCACTGAGGAGCAAGGAGCTGATCAGACTGTTTCCTGGTACTTTTCCATAGAGAAGCTGAGGTGAGTGCTTCGTTCTTCTCAGAATATTGCTAGTTTCAAGGAGAGGAATCTTCCCTCTGTCCCCAAACTCCTCTTGTTCAAAGCACCCCTTTTCTTCACTTAAGCTGCAAGGCACAGCTGCCTCCATTCCTGACATTCACCACCTTCCATAACAGGTTGAGAGCCATTCTCAACTAAAGAACAACTGAGGAGATGGATTTGGGCAGCACAATGACCGTAAATTATCTTTTGAGAAGCCAAGAGGTAGAAGAAAGTACCTTACATTGGCACTTTTAAACCCCTTGAGCCATTTTGATAATCACTGAAGGAAACAGGATTTTGTAACAGCGCTTGGCAAGTGCATGATGAGCTGCAGTAACTCTTACCATTGTGTTTCTGCAGAAAGCCAATGACTTTTTCCAGCACAGTAGTTTTGTCCATTTTACGGGTGTTGCCCGGAAGCATTGAGCTGAGCTCCTTGATGAGAACATTGAACTGATCACGTCTCTTCTTTTCAGACTTGTTACGCGAAGCCCTATAGATGGAGAAAAAAAAAGATGAGAGGAGCAAGAAGAGGAATCATCATGCACCTCCTCTTTGTAATGCATGCACGTGGAAATCAGCATGCAGTAGGCCTCATTATGTGAAGATTGGCACTGGCAAATCATTCATAAAAGAGCAGAGTACAGATTGATAATACTGTGGGGCACACCCATCTGGGCAGTTTTAAGAGGAGAGAGGAACTCCAGTCCTTCAGCTCAGCCACTGCACTGGAATGGGGTCCACCCAGAGACTGTCTCTTCATGCAGGTCCTCTGGGTACATCTAAGCTTGCTTTACAGAGAGCCATGGGGCTGTTGTCTTCCAGTCATTCACATCAGGGAGCTTAGCAGAGGCTCCCACCTGGCTCATATGCCCCCTAGCTCAGTCTCCTTTCCAAGGTCACCAGGACAAAAAAGGAGGGATGGCTGATGTGTGCATCCCATCTCAGCATGGATGGGGGCCAAGGCCAGGACATATACCTGGATGTGGGGATCAGAAGTGCTAGCAGAGTCATAGCTTCTTGCCCATAATGCCCGAGTGCCACTGGGCATATCACTTTAGGTCCAAATGTCACAACTCTTTGGATATGAAGTGATGACTCTACAACTCTCAGTCAGTCCTGCCTATTTCCATTGCTGGCTCATCAGAGAAAACCGACTTCTACTGCTGTATTTGAAGAGCTCAACAGAAGAAGGGACCTGACTTCATCTGGAATTTTTTTGGCAACTTCATGACACTGTCATTAAGCTATTGATAATCTTTTCAGCTTGTGTACTTTATTCACTTTTTAAACATATATGAAGCTATGCACAAATAAAGGTTTCTGAATGACCCCCAAAAATATGACAGTCTTTCAATATGAAGACTATCACTCAGACTTCTGCAGCTATGTTAAAATAAGCATAATACAGAAGATGTGTTTGTTCTTCTGAGAGGTCACCAAGCAGGCAAGATTTGCCTCATTAATGACATAAAGATCTAAAAATCTGGTTATATGTAGGCAGGAAAGAAAAGCCAAGAGGCCGGTTCTCCTTCTGAGTGTCTCATCGCAGCTAATTCTGCTGTACATTGTAAGGAGTTCTGTCCACACACTGGTGAAAATGAGAGCAGAATTTAGCCCAGCATTTACACCCCCCCAAGGACCAGTCCGGCAATAAACATTTTATCACAGAAATCACTGCAGAGGCTTCTGGATGTTACTACCAACAGAGGGCTGGGTGATTTTTGTTTGTCTTGCTCTCAACCCTAAACACACTTGGAGATGCACTGGATAGAAGCCAACGTTTGATTATTTTACAGCTTGGAACACAAGAGATTGGGTGGATACTGCCTGACTGATTCCAGCCTGTTCTTACTGCAGTGCAAAAGGCTGTCAGAACAAGATGTCAAAAGCTCCATCCTTATCCTATTTCTGTACAGTTCAAGGAGACTTAAAGAATGTCAACATTTTACTTTCTCGTAATTCAGTCCTCAGTTCATTTTAAGCTCAAAGGGTCTTGATCTTCCTGAAAATCAAATAAAGTACCAGGAAAGTGTTGCATTGCCAAAATAAAGATGCTTTGACAGAAATATAAAGCACCTATTTTTAATACTTGACATTTTATTCACAAAGGAAACATAAAAACTCCTTTGACAGAAAGAACTCTTCCAAGATTTGAATCGACAATCACAGTAAAATCTTAAAAAGGGGGAAAAAGAGGAAAAAAAGCCCACAATTAGGTCATCTAAACTATCCCTATATGGTTGTAAATGCCTTAGTTCAATCCAGTTGTAAATGCCTTAAATAATGCAGGTTTCATCACTTCCCTTGGAAGATTGCTCCCGCGCCTTGTTTACTTCATTGCTAGGCTATATCACTTAGAGTAAGCCAAAACAGTCTTAATTCCACACTGCTCATCCCAGTTCTCCTCTCTCCCCGCTACTCCAAAAAAATACACATACTCAAGGGAAGAAGGAGATGCAGTATGAATAAAATCTGGAATTGTAGTGAATACAACTAGAGGCAATACAGGACAGCTCGAATTCAGAAAGATCAAACCCACCTATTCAGATGTGTTCTCAATAACCATTTGTATTATCACATACTTGCTGCTTATTGTCTTAGAAATAGGCCTATACTTGTTGACCGGCAGCCATTGCACGATGCTGATCTACAATGAAATGTGACTTTACACTAAATTTCCTATTTCTTTTGGCTGTCCAATGGATTACATTGCATATGCATCAAAGCAGGTAGCTGTACCGCATACTTTAACTCAGAGTCTTAAATTTACATTTTATTGGAGTGGAAAATGGCAACTGCTAGCCTTAATTTATTAAGTGTTGTCTTAGGGTTTACTCCAAGCTGATTTTGGCTGGAATTTGCAGTTCAATTGAATTGTTAAATATATATATATATATATATATATATGATTTTCTATTAGTTAAAGGAAACTACAAGAAAAAGGGTTAAGAAAAAACAAAGAATACCTTTCATTTGATATTAATATATCTATAAAATTTAGTATACTTAATCTAGCATCAAAAAATTGAAAATGAAATTACAATTTCTGATCTCCATAAGATCAGAATGTTCAGCCAATGGCTTCTCCCACATTTGTCTTTCTTTAAAGCTTTAGAACAAATCATGCAGCTTTTAAATGAGTCTTGGTGGTTCTCATATATTTCAGTAACTGTAGACTTCTATGAATCCTCTTATGATCAGGCTGGGAGGTGTGGAAAAGGTTCTGCACCAGAGGGTGGTGGGCATGCAACAGGCTGCCCAGGGCAGCAGTTACAGCCCTGAGTGCCAGAGTCCAAGGAGCATTTGGACCACGCTGTCAGACATAGGGCTTGGATTTTGGGTGGTGCTATGTGGAGCCAGGGGTTGGACTGAATGGTCTTTGTGGATCCCTTCAGAATATTCTATGACTCCACAATTCCAGACTTAATTTCCAATTTAGTTTTATTTCTAAAAACCAAGAAGTGCTTACATTGCAATCCAAAGAAGTGATTTCCTCTTTACATCTTAAAAGTTATCTTTTCTTTCATCCACCTTAGAGCAGGCCTGCCCCAGGGCACATCAAAAACTTCCTCCCTGAACAAACGGCATGAAAATCACACCAGATGGTGATGACAATCGCCGATCGTGAGGATACGCCTAATTCTATTTTTGTCCTTTGCGTGTTCATTTAATGCATTTTTGTTTCAACAATGCTAATATCTGAAAAATGAGGCCTTAAGCACGACGAGTGGTGATACCAGCTAGATGTGGGCTGCCTACTGCCCTCCACCTCCTTGACCCAAGGTCCCTGCATCTTACACTCTTCAGGTCCTTGTGCACTAAAAAGAAAGAACGTTTGGTGATGCGATGCGACAGGAGGCATCCATTCCCCAAGACCACCCTGTCTGCAGGTGTCTGTGTTCTTTGTGGATGTCTCAGCACAGCCACATGCAATAAAGTGTCCCTGTTCTATCAGCCAAACCCCACAGAGGGCAAAGCAGGTGACTCCTTGCAGCCTTGCATACATTGGAGGAGGGAGCAAAGCAGAGCGGCTGAGCGTGGCTGCAGTGTGTACTGACCTATATCAGGGAGAAAAGGCCGCAGGGAAGGAAGGAGAGGAGAAGGAATCAAAAGAGATGAAAATGGATCAACTAGTTGTGCCTGGACTGGAAATTACTCTCATTAGGGGGAACCAGGGAAAAAAAAAAAATGCATGCAACCAGAGGCTCCCTCTTAAACAATTAGATTGCAGGCTGCAGTATTGATAATTCTTCCAGAAAATAAATAAATAAAATGCTTTCCAACAGCCTTTGTGACACTGCAGATGCCAGCCAGATTGGACAGTTATTAGCGTTTTATTGCACGGCTCTTCTGCCTTGAAGCACAGCCCTCCCCTGCCCACAAAGTGCTCGCAACAATTTCCTGCCTACGTATCAGCTGGGACTTTTATCGTGGAGCAAAGAATATATACGGAAATAAATGTTTCTGTCACTTTAGGGCTGACACAGCACTTTGAACAGCTTTTCTCTGTTATGAAGGTAACGTCTGGGTGTTCTCATCACCGTGAGATAGGCATTGCTGAGTAAGTGGCCATCATATTACAAAAAAAAACCAACACATTTTTAAAGTTCCTTTTCTTTTGCAATATGCTTCTTGTAAAAAGAAAGTCACGTATTTTTTACATTCTGAGAGCTATGATGATGTGCTACAGCAGCAGGACTGCTTTGTTGGTTCTTTAGGCCTTGTGCTCTTTCACTAGTGTGAAAAAACACACCTTTGGGTTTTTTTGACCGTTTCTATAGGAAATTGGTAAGTTATTTTCCTCTTACAGGGTGTCCAGGACTTGCACTCTGATATGACAGTTTTTCAGATTGAGCTTGGCTTTATTTTCCTCTCTTCTCTTTTATTAGTTGATTATGGATAAAGCAGCTTCTGCAGCAACACGCACCATCAAGCTCACCAAGAGTTAAAGAGGGTTCAAAAAGGAAAAGTGCTCACCTCTTTGCCCTGTCTTTCTCATCTTCATCCATTAGATTGTCTAAGCAGTTTTTCCTGTGGAAGGAATGTGAGAACCATTATGAATCGTCACGTTGTTAGTTCTACTTTCAGGTTAATCTCAGAGTCACGCTATTTCATTCTAATAACAGAGTGATGATATCCAGGTCAGATAAATGTGTCAGCAGTGCTTTATGCCACAGTCCATGATTTTAAGAAACATCCACTGCAGACAGCATTACTCCTCAGTGTCACACTAGCTGTAGGGTCTGCAGCCAGGGATCAAGGCTCCCAGGCACAACATTGCGCGTCAACACTGTACAGAAACAGACATTTCTCAGGGGATTTTCAGTGTTGAGGATGCTCTCTGTCAGCTTGCAGGCTGAATGAGCTCCAGGCTGAGAGCAAGTAGAGGAGGCTTTAGAGGTGCTCCCCCAAATGCTTCCTCCAGTCCCTCACTGCACCCATTTACTGAATGGGCAGCACCACAGTGCTGGGTTGGCCCAAGCATCTTTCCCAAAGGCACAGTTTAATGACATGCAGTGACAGCACTCACAAAAATCAGCAAGTTTGGTTGCAGGAGGAGGGAAGTTAATTGCTGTGCATTATTTAAGTCCATGGTATTTTCCACCTATGAGTCATACAGGAATGCGCCTGTTTCCAAACTGCCTTATTAAAAATCAGGAGTGAAAAGTTATCAATAGAAAGAACAGTGGATAAAATCCCTCCTTCTGTCAGTGGTGCTTTTGCAGTCCTGCTCCACCTGCTCATTACTCAACAGTTAACTAAGAACATAGAACAACCCTGCAATTTTTTATCAGATACAAGAGGAAGGAGAAATTAAAGCTACAGGTCACTGATTGGAGGGTAAAGCTGGTGCTCGATGTGTTGATGGAGCAGCATAAATAGAAAATATGAAGGCTGAGGGGCTGGCAAATTTAAATTGCTGAATTCTGTGATACAGAAAATAAATAGCATGATGTAGTTTTTAGGGTTTTGTTTTTTTCACATATTTCTTTGGCTTTGAAAACAGGCAAGTCAGCCACAGCACAATCCATATTTTAGACCAGGAAAATTTATAGTCCCAGTTAAATTTTATTTACCAGCATTCTACAAATCCTACGGGTGATTATTCACCAAGTGCCAAAATGGAGCTGTCAGCCCAACAAGGGAATTTTCAAATAATTCACGCAAAAATGCGATGACAAACGAAGTGGTTTTTTTTTTTTTTTTACTGTTATTTGTTCACTTACTGAATTTGCAATGCCCAGCTATGTCATTGGAGAGCAAAGAAGGCATCAGCAGTACAGCAAGGGCTGTCATTTAGGACTCTGCTGCCTTTCATTGCTAGAGCTTTGCTCGCAAGGCTCCATTGCATAGGAAGAAGTTTTTCACTCAGAGGATGGTGATGCACTGAACAGGTTGCCCAAGGAGGCTGTGGATGCCCCATCCCTGGAGGCATTCAAGGCCAGGCTGGATGTGGCTCTGGGCAGCCTGGTCTGGTGGTTGGCCACCCTGCACATAGCAGGAGGTTGAAACCAGATGATCGCTATGGTCCTTTTCAACCCAGGCCATTCTGTGATTCTATGAATCTGTGATCTAGGACATGGCATGAGACATAGGGCAGCGTCAGCAGAGGACCTTCTGTGAATCCCTGAAGATCCTCCTCTGCTGCACCAGGGGCTCCTTTGTTTGCAGCAGATTCCGAGCAGAAAGCAGGAGCACAGGGACTAGTGCTCTGGGTGGCGGTAGATGGTGCATAGGGATAGGTGCTACTCAGCCCCATCTGCTTCTGCAAGGCACACTGGCCCTTTGGAAAGTGATTTCCTGTAGCTGGACTGCATGAACTGTCAAGGAATTACATTGCAGGGAAGCCCTTACTCTTACCAGGAAGCAACAGGTCTGACTGGTCTGCTCTGCCAGGGACCTGGCTAGACCCATACAGCAATTCACAGCCAGACTCCAGTAAACAATGTTTCTCACTCACTAACATGAAATTCTGGACCCACTGTGCTGTCCCTACCGTTAGACAATACCTAATTGCCATTTTACTTCTGTTTGCTCACACGGCAGAATCTCCAGAGTATCATAAACGTTGCTAACAACGTTTGTAGGTACACATGTACCGTCTGAAATTAAAGCTGTTCTTCATAAAATAGGTACAGCAGAATCTGGCACTGCTACCTGGCTCCCAACACGCAGGGCCAACTCGTTGCTAGCTGCACACTAGCTTGGTAGCCAGGTTCCTTTTGTAGCAAATCATGGCCCTCCCCACCCCTGAGCCACTGGGGTCTGCCAGAGGGCTTCCCATAATAGGAGGAGTCTGGACAAGCTGTAAATCCATCTCCAGGGCTCTAAGTCATGACAACACGTATAGAAATATTTTATTTTGTATGTTTTCTGGTTAGTTTTTCTCTGTTTTTCAAAATGAGTGCTTCTTCAGCTCAAATGAGGAAATGGGGCATCCAGAAAACAAAACCACACACCCCTGGCTTTGTCATCAGATGGAGAATTACAGCCCAAACATCTCCCCCCATTCATTCATACAGACACTTGCTGCTTGGGAAAGGAGTAATTCATGGATGGTGCCAGCTCTCTGCAGGGACTCCTCAGAAGAAAGACTGCATGTGTTTATTTTGATACACCGTTTTCCCAGTGGACACAGAGCTCACACTGTAAAATTCCTCCAGTCCTTATCAGGAACGCCTCATGGTACTCTAGAAGCATGTTTTGCAGTGAGTTAGGCTCCTCTATGTAGGGGAGGTTGGTTTCCCTCCTTACTGTCCTACTATTGCTCACGAGGTAACATGACTGACGCTCAAAATACAAGCAAGCAGCTGTTGATTTCTCAGTAAATTGCCACGTGGCGGGCTAATCTCAGCTCTTACAAATCAACCTGACATTTAACAGGAATTTTCAATCACCTTCGGGTAATTCAGCTGAATTACATCTCTCTGTTGATAGTGAGGAAGACAGAGATGTAAATCTCCCCCAGAGGCTGCGCCTGGGGAAGCCTGGTGGGTACTCACAGCACTTGTGTTCCTTCAGCCCTACACCAGGCAGCTTAGGCAGAAGGCTGGGCTCTTCCTTCCCTTTTCCTATCTAGCATGGTGGGTTGTCCCATGGGTGTTTCACAGCATGGGTTTGGAGGGTGCTTGTCTACACTGGGGAGCAGTGCTGTGTCTCAGCACTAGCAGCTGTGCTCCCTTCTTCTCAACTAAGGCAGAGCTCTAATAGGAGGTAGCATGGGCCGAAAAGTGAAGTATTTCCTTTCTCTTGCTGGGAAGAAAGAAGAAAGAACTGCAAATCATAGGATCATTAAGGTTGGAAAAGACCTCTCAGATCATGCAATCCAATGAGCAGCCCACCCCCACCATGCCCACTGACCACGTCCCTCAGTGGGACAAACAGGAAAGAAATGCACATCTGTAACCAAAGATCTAGATTCACAATAACGTCTCCTCAGAGGAGGAATCTCCAGAAAAAGACCCCTTCCTAGTGGTAGCCAGCCCTTAAATAGGGTCTAGGAGGGATGCAGCCAGGTTCCACCCCTTCTTGTCACACAGCTGAATTGCTTTCCCCTGTGCTCCCATGGCTGACTCAGTCCTTTCCTCAGGTGATCAATCAGTGGTTCAGGCCATGACTCAACAGTTCCCATATATATATATACACTGTTAGACACCAAGCATTACTGCTGCATGAAAAAAAAAGAAAAATAGGTTCTTTGTGCTCCACAGCACTGGAAAGGTGTGCCATAACATTGTAGTATGCACCTCTCCATTCGCATTTTCCTGGCCCATTATGGCAGTGAGCACAAGATAGGAATAATGAAAGGTTTATACAGGATGAAGAAGTGCTTTGTCTCCATCAGACATCATTTATGAGCTATGCCAGAACCTGCTGGAGAGCCTAAAACAGGACAGCTAGGCTTTGCTGGTGACCAGAGAGCACAGTTTGTCCTGTAACAGCAGAAGTCCCAGAACTTACAGGCAGCCCTCATAGAATCATTAAGGCTGGAAGGCCACTGAGATCAGTCCAACCAGCAGCCCACCCCTACCATGCCCACTGCCCACGTCCCTGCATGCCTCATCCATGTGGTTCTTGAACATCTTCAGAGATGGTGACTGCACCACCTCCCTGGGCAGCCTGTGCCACTGCATTACCACTCCTTCTGAGAAGAAATGTTTCCTAATATCCAACCTCAAATGAGAAACGAGGAGTCACAGGCAACAAACGATTGTCTGAACATTTACAATGGCTTGTTCTGTGTTTCTCTGACATGGATGAAGCACTCGGACATCCCACTGTGACAGCTATAGTGCATACACACAAGGAAGGATTCATATAAGTGCAAATCAGAATAAACCGAGAGATTCACAGACAAATTTAACGTAACCCTCCAAATTTAGTTTTCAGATGGAGATCTCTGTGCTGTTACAAGAACACACAGAATCCATAGCTAAATACAGCACAGGAACCACTACCAATCCAAAGTGATGTACGAAAATGCAAACAGAATAGACTGAATAGAATTTAAGGAAAAAAACTCACTTTCCTCACGATACAGATTGTCATTTGAGAAGGCACTGTGCATTTTCAGCAGGAGAAAGGCAGTCGGCAGTTACTAGAGGTCATGTAATGCTGCAATTGTTATGGGAATCACTGTTTTTACGATCAAAGGAGAGCTCCAGCAGCACGGTATGAGTCTGGGTTTAGAGCTATGACTGTCTTTGCCTGACAGTGTGCAATTTGATCTTCCTTTAGTCAGTGGTTTACTACATTCTGTTTGCACTGAAGAAAAGGTTGTTTATAGGTTTCCAAAGAAGACCCAAACACAAAAAGACAAGAAGGAAACTTTTGGAGGAAATATTGGACCTCGTGTAACTATGGGCTTCTCCGCGTTTCACACATATGTTTACAGTGAATCTTTACACAGTGACTGGCTTAAAGCAAAAAAAAAAAAAATTAAAAAAATAATCCAAATGCAGACAATGAAAATGATGCAACATGACAGAAATTAATGCTCCGCTCTTCCAAACTGGGGTTGGCAGGGACTGCTCACAGGTAGCAAAACTGGGTGGTTTTGAAATTATAATGAGAAGAAGTAAGGGCTCACACTGTACTCTGATTTTATTCTTTATTTAGTGAGAAAAGGTATTCTTTTCCGTCTATCAGAAGTGTTTCACCTATTGCTGTGAGTTATTTGGCAGCTTCTCCTGCTGCCCTGGTGGCAGTTCGATTTCAGGGTGCAGGATGTGTGAGCCCCCCATAGGTGCAGCATCATTTGCATCTGCCTGAACTAGGAGGAGCACAGATGATGCCAGCAGTGCAGTGCTGCAGGGAGGGCAGCCAGGGTGAGCGCAGGGCATCCTTTATCTCTAGCTTGTGAGCAAGGCGTAAAGTTTGTGCAGAGCCTGGTGTCCCTGATGGAGATCAGGATGTGCATGCTCATTATCTTATTATGATTGTTACCGAATGGCTAATGCCACTCAGACTTCAGCGAGCAGGATAAGTGAATCCCTGGGTCCAGCCCCATGCTGCTCTCCCCTCACACGGCTGCAAACAGAAAGGCAAACAAATTAAAGTAACATTAATCAGCAAAGACTGCCATCTGTATAACTCCGAGCACTTTTCCGCGTGCCCGTCCCCTTCCAGCAATGCTGAACAGGATTAGCCTTCCGTGGGCGGACGGGAAAAGTAGGTCAGTTTGGTAACATTGCTGCGTGTGATGAACGCAGGACGTGATTGCAATGGTCTGCTCACAGCCTGCTCTCCTGCAGAGTGGGACCTTGGCTTGTCACATGGCCCTCACGAGGGACAGCCTGTTCTTCTGGAGAGAAGGACCAGCCCCTTCACAGAAGGGTAACACGTATAGAAGCAGGGATATGGCAAAACAGGGATGGCGGGATGGAACTGACTGGTGCGTTTTAACAAGGAAACTGAGGCATGGGGCAGTTAAAGGCCACATCATTACTGGTTTGGCGTATGTGTATTCATTCCTCCCTTCTTACAGAACTATGCAAAATTGGGCAGTGTGTAACTACTGTAAGTTCAGAAAAAATAGGACTTAGAAAACGAGGGTGCACAGCCTGATTTTTATCAAAGGCTGTGCATGAGCAATGTGGCAGGAGATGGTAAATCATCCACTGCAGTTACTGCCCTTCTGTATTGACTTTATTGGGTGTGTAGGTATGGTGTCTGGAAAGCCAAAGCTCACCTACAGTTGACACTTGCAGAGAACATCAGTAGCAACAAGAACAGCTTGTTCTGCAATATCACAGTAGTAGAAGGTTGAATAAGGAAGGACTGCTAAAAAACTGGACGGGTGGGTGGATTAATGACAGCAAAGGAATCACAGAATCATTTGAGTTGAAGGGACATTTAAAGGTTATTTATAGTTCAAACCCCTGCAGTGAGCAGAGACACCTACAGCTCGATCAGATTGCTCAGAGCCCCATCCATCCTGACCCAAGGGATAGGACTTCTACTATCAGTCTGGGCAACTTGTTCCAGTACCTCACCACCCTTACTGTAAAAAAGGTTCTTCCTTATATCCAATCTCAATCTCTTTCAGTTAGAAACCATTTACTCCTGTCCTATCACGACAGAACCTGCTGAAGTCTGTCCCCTTCTTACTTACAGTCTCCTCTAGATATTGAAATATACGTCTGAGGTACCGATGCCTTCATCCTAGTCTTCCCCCACAAGGTCACTCAGGACTCTGTGTTGGAGGGAGGATCATAAAGGAGCAGAAGGACCAGCAACAGCTGAGGGTCAGCTCAAGGAACTCAAGGGACCTTGAGGCAACTTGACCCATACAAACGGTGGGGCCTGATCGGCCTCTGCAGATACTGGGAGAGCCACTGCTGTCCTCACTGGGCTGATCTCTCTCATTTCTGAGAGACTGTGGAGACTTGGGGAGGTCCCTGATTACTGAAGAAAGGCTGATAGGCCCATCTTTAACAACAACAACAGCACAAAATCAACCACAAGGCAACAGGGTGCAAGAAGCCAGTCAGTCTTACTTCAGTTCCTGGGAAATTATGGAGTAAGTCCACAGACCACATGTCTGGACGCATGAAAGAGAACAGTCAGCATGGATTTACCAAGAGTAAATCATACCAGAGCAACCTGATTGCTTGTTATAAATGACAGGATCTATATATGGGAAGGGAGCACTGGGTGTCATTCATATTGGCTTCAAGCTCAAAGGCAGGGCTGCCATCAGGGGAACCCAAACAGACTGGTGGAAAGAGTTGACAGGAACCTTGTGAAGTTCAGCAGGGACCACAGCCATATCCTTTATCTGGGAAGGAAGAGCTTTTGATGCTGATAGATGGATTGCTGTGGATCAGCCCTGGGAGTCCTGGTAGGAAGCAAGCTGTGCATGAGGTGGTGGTATGACTTTGTGCCCTGGGTGGCATGAACAGGGGCATGACTTGTTTGAGGGAAAAGGTTATTCCTCTTGACTCAGAATTTGCTAGACCATGTCTAGGGTAGGGCTGTCCAGTTCTGGACACCTCAACACAGAAAAGATTGGATGGAATTCATCAGAGGGCCCACAGAGTGATGGGACCTGATGCACTTACCCATAAGGAAAGGCTGGGGGAACTGGGATGGTTCATTGCTGACAAGGGATGGCTTTGAGGCACCTAGCAGGCCCACCAGAACCCACAGAGGGTTGATAAGCTAGGATCAAGCTCCTCATGACAATGCAGAATGGGAAAGGAAGAAATAATGAGCATCAGTTGAAAGAAGAAAGGAGAAACTTCTCCATGACAGCCAGGCAGTAGTGGAGACTGCCCAGAGAAGCTGCACTGTTCCCATCCTTGGAGGCTGGTAGGACCTGACAGGATATCTTTGAGCAACACAGCCTGACCCCACAGCTGCCATGCTTTGAGTAGGAGATTGGACTGGAGACTAACTGTGGTCCCATACAACGTGAATTGTCCTGTGGTTCTGGATCTACTGAGCTGGCTACTACCAGGAACATCCTCGTGCTCCCTGAATAAGTTCCTACATAACATATATTCTTGAAATCTATTTTAATGGTTTTTTTGCCTTCTGTGCTACCAACACTTTGTGCACTGTCTCCTCTACACTGACATTTTTCCTGCTTTATAAACCTGCCATCAAGGAGAAAAGAACATGAGGCACACATTTTAACATTGCATCACTGTGTGTCATGCATCTGTCATGTCATCTTTAGACATCAATTTAAAAGAATATTCACTTTATTATGGAATTAGGAAGAAAAAAAAACAGAGAAGAAGAAAAAGACCTGTCATGAGAAAGGCCCTTAACAGCAAAAGAAATGTATTTTTCTCTCTCTGCTTCTCGTGTTCTTAATCTGTTTTAGGTATTCATAAAACTTTAATCCTCACAGTATCAGAAACCCCAAATGTACAAAGATTTTAACATGTGCTTAACTCTATACTGCTGTAAGAAGTTCTCCCACGTCCTTATATTTTGCAAAATTCAGGCCTAAACGTACAGGTGGAGCTGCACAAATTATTTGTGATTATTAGCTCTGAAGCCTTCCCCTGAAGGAAGATGGTCTCAGTTATAAAGTATTCTCAGTTGTAAAAAGTTTATTTGCTCCTGCAAATATTTAAATGTTAGAATAATCTAACATCTGACCTATGATCTGACGGTCAAACGCTCAGCCAAAACAGGCAAACTGGCAAGATACGTGAATATAACACTCTGAAGATTTATTTGTTGAAATCTCAAGGATTGTTGTGTTGTTTGGCACGAACTAACTGGGAAGCACTAACACAAACAGAAAATCAGTCTTTTCTGATGGGACTGTTGTCAAAGTCACTATTTTTTTTTTCTTCCCAGCAGCAATAGCCTTGACAAGATCCTTCTAATCCTTTCCATCCAATTAAACAGGCTACAGTCGCACTATGGTGTAAAGCAGAATATCCAGAAGCTGAAATAGGTTGGTCTCATTCCCCCCACTTTTTGCCTGCTTGTTAACTATTTAGCGATGGCTCCCAAGGAACTAAGTTACTCTACTTTCAAAGGCTTTGGGCCCGGATATAACCTTACTAACAGTGGAGAAATTTACTTCAGAAGGGACTTGTGAATTTTGGACAGCGCTGTCAAAATTTACACTAGCTTTGATGGTGCCCTCTCCACATTACAGATGCTGAAATTTGAGGCCACGTGTTTCTGTGGAGATTTCAGCAGGAAAGCGAAACTAGTCCAGAAACTAGATGAGAACTCCAATTTTTTCCTAGGCTTCGGTACTTCAACACACATGGCAGCTCTCTTTCCATTGAGCAGGACCTGAGATAAAAGTTTGTCCTCTCTTGGTGGCCTTGCCTTTTCCCTGTCCTGGTGGCACCTGGTGGCACCATGGTTTCCTGATGGGCTCGTTTCCATGGAATGAAGCCCGAGACTCAAGCTGGACAGCGAGTGCTTTTCTTGGCCTTCCCATCCTCACAGGTGTCCCAGCATGGTGACAACCACGGGGACTCAGCTCCTCTGCCACTGATGGGGGCTGGAGGTAGGAGGTTTGTGACAAAACACAACTGCTACTGCACGGAGCATGCAAGAAAGAAAGAGCTTCCCCGTCCTGAAAAAATGCAAAGCTGTGGCCTAAATCTGCTGCTGCAGGGAAAAAAAAATCCCCGCACGAAATAAAGAAATACAGATATCAACACCAATAATCCCATCACTTTTGTGTTAACAGCTTGATAACATATCTGCTTATAACTCACACACTGCACTAAATTTTCTGCTCTATAGTAACTATCATATTCCTGTCAGCAGCACTAAATATTTAATCATCTAGGGAGATGAATCATGAAAATCTGTTTTGGGGAGATATTTTTAAACGGACACTTTGTTGTCATTTAATTTTGAGAATTTGCTGCCTCTCTCATCTCTCGGGAGGGACCTCGTAAGCCTGTGACCATACAGGCTCTTGCCCTCCACCACCTGCGGTCTCTCTTGCAGGTCAATCTTGTAAGCTAAGGGGTTTTAAGGTCACCTCTGACAAGATCAAGCTCAGAGTCTGGCTGGGCACTCTTAAGCTCTAGAGAGATGGAGTCCAGAGATGCATGGTCTGCCTGTTTGCAAGTGACTGGATGCTCTCCCATTGCTGTCCCATAGCTTCATGTCCAAGTCTGTAAGCCTACCAAGAGTTCAGACACAGCATCAGACCAAGGGCTGCACACACGTTTTGCACCATGTAATGCATTTGTGACCACAAATCTCTCCCAGTGCAGGCCAAGCCTTGGTGCCAGCACATCCCAGCAATGTACCAAGTGCTGCTGCTCTCAGCCCTCTCCTGCTACCAGCGGTTCCCATCTTTACACCAACAAAGTTTCTCCAGTGTGTTGTAAAATTCAAATCAGGTTTTACAAAATTAATCTCTGAGGAAAAAGGATAATTATTAAAGAGCTTCATTAGTGCTTTGCAATCTTAATTATGATAATTATATTTTTGTAGCTAATATAACTGAACTCCTGCTTTTAAATCCCATTAATAAGCATTTTAATCCTTCTCCTACTGGGACAACAAACCCATAATGTTGAACTTTATATTTACATAGGACAGTTTTAAATAAAAATGATGCGCTGTTGTTTACATAGGGTTTTCGTTCTCTTTTATCTGTACTTGGAATATGCATCTTCTCCCAAGACGCAAGAAATAAGATGAACTCAGCATCTTAGGCTCAGCTTCTCTTCCCAGCAATGAGATGGTGAGTGAAGAGGAGAGCGACAGGTTTCAGGAGCAGTGCAGCGGAGGCCAGACATGTGGCAGGAAGGAGATATCTTGCAATCATAGAGTGGTTTAGGCTGGAAGGAGCCTTTGAAGATCAGCTAGCTCCAATCCCCCTGCAGTGGGCAAGGACATCTCTCAGTACATCAGGATGCCCAGGGCCCCATCCAACCTGGTCTTGAGTGTCTCCAGGGATGAGGCACCCACAGCTCCTTTGGGCAGCTGTGTCAGCATCTCACCGTCCTCACCATGGAAACTCAGTAGAGCACAGCTACCATGAGGAGTCCACCTGCACCTTCCTGGCAACCACAACCACTTTACCCTACCTCCACATTCCATGGCACTGCTGCAAGGAGCCAGAGGAGCTCTGCACATGCTTACCCTGGATCAAGTTCTTTAAACAGCATGCTCTGAAGTGTGTCACGTCTTGCAATGCAGCTGGTACCAGCCAAACCAGCGAGGCAGACACACTACAGAGGTATGATTTACTACTGAGGCCTGATACATCTGTTTCCTCTTATTTTGCTAAGCTGTGCACCATACCTGATGGTCAGGACCAGGGAAAAAGGGGGCAGCTGGGAGAAAAGGTCAAAAGAAATCTCAGTAAAAAAAGGAATGCCTAAATCCACAAACTATTCATCTGGTGTGTGAGCAGGAAAAGACACCTACTTATCCAGCTGCTGGAAATCTTGAAATGTACCAGCAAGTGACACCAGTACAAATGGCCTTTTCTGAGCATGGTTTATAATCCCTGACAGAATAGAACTTGCTGTGTCTTACATTACAAACCACCCACCACCACTCAGTTGCAGTGGGCTGGTGGAATTCTTTATTAATCTGATTGCAGACAAATATTTCACCATTACTAACACA
This sequence comes from Lagopus muta, assembly GCF_023343835.1. Classification (NCBI taxonomy): domain Eukaryota; kingdom Metazoa; phylum Chordata; class Aves; order Galliformes; family Phasianidae; genus Lagopus; species Lagopus muta. The sequence goes on along the minus strand of NC_064433.1, from coordinate 132,210,581 downwards.
GAGAGAGTAAAAGATCAAAGGTGGAACAGCATACAAACTCAGATATCTCAATAAAGAAATGAAAACAATAAAGCATATATTAAATATTATCTGCCCATTAATCTCTGGAGTAAATTCAGAAAACTAATTAAAAGCTTCTACACAGATAAATGATAAGCTTCTTTATTCAATGAGCTCAACATATGAACAAACAGAGGTTTGTGTCGATACCATCGTTATTAGGGATTGCACTAAAGCAAATGATTTTTGTTGTGCTACTGGGAATACAATGATTTGAAAAGCAAAATGCTAAGAGAGAAAAAAAATCAAACCTTCACTGCACTGAACATATCACATCTCCTGTTTTTATTTATTTTGGGTAATGATAACCCTTATAGGTTAGCGTGATGAAGAATGACAACAATGAAAACTAGCAAAATCCAGGCAAACATACAAACAGAACATGAGAACAGTCTAAAGCCTGTACAGTACCAGCAGAAATTTCTGCATAACCCTTCTACAGTGCAAATCCAGCTTTAATGGGCAACACTGTCTTCCTGCAAGGGAAATTCTCCAATTCATCAGTCATTACTGCACCTTGTTTCCCTTTTCCTGCTATCGGTGTCAGCAGTGGCAGGGGATTTTGTCTGAATTTTGTAGGGAGGTTTGTCTCCTCAACCGTAATTGATAGATGTTCTATTTTTGTGGTGAAACAGCTCTGTGTTGTGTGACGTGGCGTTGCAGGGCAGCTCGTGAGGCAGCCAGTGCTGCTTTATGGAGTGCCCAGGGCAGAGCCTCCTGCCAGGCAACTCTTCTGAGGGGTGTTGCTTGGAAAAGGGGGATCCTGAGCAATGCTTAAGACATCTGATTTTATGGCTGAAGTTGTTCATTCAATATAAATGCAGCATCTGAAATAATTTAGACATGTAGTTCCTGAATCAGGTTATTTAGGATCCATTAAAATGGATCTGGCCCCGGATAATATCTTCCATGTGGCACCCATGCAAGAAAATACATTTTCAGACTTGATTTTTTTTAGCCAAGATGCATTCTGGTGACCCAGTACTGTTTGGCATAAGAACAGCTTTAAACTGATGAGATGGAGGAATGAGAGCAAACTATAACTGCTTTTGTTTACATTTTTTATTTATATTCAAGCATCTCCCTACTTCTTACTCTACAGGAAACTCTCCCTATTGGCTAAAATGGAATAGTGGTTTCAGAATGTCTCAACATAATGTCCTCCTCTTGAACACAGGCTAAATGCAGGATGGAGTCCAGAGAGTATAAAGTGCATTTAAATGTTAGCATATTCATTCAGCTGCTGTGTTCCAGAAACAAAGAAGTCATTAAAAGCCCTATAGCAAAGCATAAAATTATGCCTCTGCCAGATATTAACTTTGAAAAGAAAGAATAAAGGCACTCTGAAAACCATAGTGAAGTACTCATGTACCTCATGTACTGTGAAAGTTAGAATTGCAAAATAACAAATCTTTTCTGTGCCAAATGATATTGGTAGGAAAGCATATTTTGGCTATGATGGGTGCTTCTTTCAGTTCTGAATGTGCATTTACCCTTCCCACTTGCAAGCAAATTTGCTGTCTGAATGTCAGGCTGACTTGCTGTTTTATTTGCCATCTGTGTCATATATCTGCACAGTATGTGTACGTCCCAAAAACCCTGAATTGTTTCATGTTCTTACATATAATTCATAATTATCAGAGGTAAAAATCACTAGACAAAAGAAAAAAAAGCATAGATTTCTATTAATGCTGAAAATGCTGAACGGCATTTCAATTCAAACACAGTGCCATGGCCATTACTGAAGCACCACAGACAGAAAAATAGGACCTGAACATCTTCAGCACACCATGATTTTCTCAGGTAATGTAAAAAAATCAGCACTAGCTACCTTGCAGAAGGTAAAATACTTTACAGTATATCTATTCTTCAACTGTACTGTGCCCCCAGCACAAGAAGGATGCAGAGCTGTTGGAGCTTTGTGGCCAAGAGGAGGGCCATAAAGAAAATCAGAGGGCTGGAGCACCTCTCCCCTATCAAGAGAGACAGAGGCAGCTCGGCTTGTTTGGCTTGGAGAAAACTCTGGGGAGACCTCATTGAACTTGAAGGGAGCTTACAAGCAGGAGGGGGACCAACTTTTTGCATAATCTGATAGTAATAATACAAGAGAGAATGAGTTTAAACTAAAAGAGAGGGGATTTAGGTTAGATATTTCAAATAAATTTGTTACTCAGAGGGGTGGTGAGGCAGTGGCACAGCTGCCCAAAGTGGCTGTGGGAGCCCCATCTCCGGAGGCATTCAAGGCCAGGTTGGATAGGATCCTGGGCAACTTTATCTAGAGGTTGGCAACCCTGCCCATGGCAGGGAGGTTGGAGCTAAGATCCCCTCCAACCTAAGCCACTCTGTGATTCTATTCTTCTGTGATTCTATGATTCCCTTCTACCGTGAATCCAGCTCTTGTCAGCATACCTGATCCAGCTTTGAACAAGCAGTGAAGCAAGAATGTGGGCTCAGTGTAGGCTTACCAAAACTATGTCGTACATGATGGCTAGATGTAGGAGGAAAAGAAGCAAAAAAGATAAAAAGGAGAAAAGAGGTGAAAACAACTGGCAGGAAACCCTGGAGGTTGATGGGTCAGATCCCCTGGCTTCCCAGACTCGTGCAAAACACCTGGGAGAGGCAGACACAGGGCTTTGGCTTCAGATGGGAAAAAGAGGAAAGTCCCTAAAATCCTCACAAAAATGGTATCCTGATGGCATGATTAGGAAACCAGGAGAAAAGCTTTTGTTATGAGATGGATCGGGATTTTTGGTCACGGGAATGCTGTTGTTGCTCTTGTCTGCTGGGTTTCAAGCAGTCTCAAGAGTGTCTGTAGAAACTATAGCAACTTTAGCGTCAGCAGAAAATATATCAATTTATAGAAACTATAACAAAAGTAGTATAAAATCCAATATGACAGCACTTCACTTTATTTTCATACATCCTACTGCCACATTATTATGGGGTATTTGGGTATGGAGATTTTTTTTTTATAATAAGAACAATATTTGGTCCCCCTCGGGTGTTTTTCCCCCCCACCATTCACCTTGCTTTCCATATTTCAAAAGGCAAGTCCTGAAAAAACTTTGCTGATTGTTTCCTACTTCAAGTGAAAAAAAAAGTACATGATGTTAAATCTGAACACCAAGACTTTGTGAATGTGTAAACTTCAGAACTCTAAACCTTTCAGACTGTGCCAATGTAAACCACCCCAAAGTGCAGAGAATTAAGTACACTTTATCCTTTCTGTCTATGATTGAACGTGTTCCAGTACTCTTAAAATTGGCAGCGAGGAGTCTCTCAAATCCCTCAAAGCAGACCAGAGCTTTTTCAAATGGGTGTCGGAAAAAGAGGGCAATCCTCATCCAAATCTCAGTCCCATCCCTGTAGTTCTTGCCTTTGAAAACTCTCACCTTCTGTTTTTAATCACCTCACTCTTGAGGACACAGGACAGGAAAAATAAAGCCTATATTTTCTAAGTGAAATGCTCTCTATTCACTTAGTGGAGATGACACAGAAATTTTAATGAGCACTTTCGCAAGGCACATCTGCCTAATATATCACTTACCCTTTTACACGTTGCTCCACCGTTTTCCAACCTACCCACTATCAAGATACACAAGTTTCTTGCTCCAACCTCTGGCAGCCAAAATGGCTGAGAAGCGTATTTTGGGAATCCAACCATAGGTTTTCTGATCTCATCCCTGCCCTGTGTCTCCTTCCCCACAGCACCCCAAGCCAGCACCTCCTCCCATCTGCAAGCCAACTCTGTCCCCATACCCCTTCCTCATTCTGGACCCGGTGGGTGGCTCAGAGGATTGGCAGCAGCATTGCCATGAGTAACATGCTGCATGTTGGAGATGTGTGTCTGTGTACTTGTGAGCACAGCCAAGCCACATAAAGCTTGGTGTACATATGGGCCATAAGAAGACAGAGTGATGGAATTTACCTGCAGCTGTTCAGGTGGGCAAAAAGGTCTGAGCTAGGTTTGGTGAAGGGTGCTGGAATAGGTAAGCTACTAAAAGGCTTCACTCATCCCCTCCTAACTCAGAAATGTTTTACTGGAATGAACAGGTTCAATTTGTCCACAGTCTAATTCCAGGCTATTTTAAAACTGACGTTATCCCAAGAAATAATGCCGAGTCCTAAACTGTACTGTGAGGCGTGCAGTAAATTTTTAGTCAGCTAAAGAGCGAAGAATGAAATGCGAGAGAACATTTTTCCTGATATACTTTTTTCTCTCGCTTCGTGGAAATATTGATGGGAAGGATAGTAGTTCTGCTGCTGAATGGCGAATCGCGTGGCCATAAAGATACATTATGTGCATCAGTCCAGCAGGCAGTTCTCTCAATCTTGCCTCCTCTGCAAATGCAGTTATCTTGCTCTGGCACTTTGCAAAATCCTCTAAATTACTATTAAATTAAATACTTTTAATTTATGGAAGATTTTAGCTGAACTCATATTTCTCTGCCATTAATTATCAAGTATTTTACTGATGCTGTGAAAAACATTAATAAATCAATCTAAATGAACTCCTACCTTCCCCACTGAACTGGTGCTGCGCGTCATCAGTCACACTCCAACCTGAGAAGGTTATATTTCCTTTGGATTCATCACTAATCTCATTTTGAATCACGCATTTCTGAGTGGGCTCAGGGCAGCATTTTTTAAGCTAGTGATGGGAGTGTGTTTAAGTTGTGTGAATATGTGGATGGATTTTCAGATGTTCTCTGTGATTTGAAACGATCTCCCTTTTGCAGTGTTACGGTTGGCTTGTATCTTTCTTTTCCTTTTTTTTCTTTTTTTCTCTCCAGAAACAGCAATTACACTAGCTATCTTTCAAATAAAATACAACTTCCAGTGTATTCTTAGACGCCATGGGGCTCTGGGGAAGGATTGGTGGAAACACAGGTAGTGATAAATCACTGAAATTGAAGAACATGTGGGTGTTCAGAAAGGTAGTTAGATGACTAAATATGGATTTCAGTGCTGAACTCTCAGCACCCAAAATTGAAAATATTGACCTTGATATACAGTGCTGGTCTTCAGTGTGCCTTAACACGGTGAAAGGATTTGCAAGGCTTCAATGTGGGTAAGTCACGTCCCAAAATATAGACTAAGCAGGACTGTATTCGTAAAGCAGGCAGGTGAGATTTTCCCATGCTGACAACACTACTGGGGACACTCTTATTACTCAAAACAGTGTTGTTCCAGAGAGAAAAAACAAGTCTGTAATTTCACAGACCAGACAACAAAAGTAGATGTTCCCATTTCATCCCCTGTTTTCCAAAGCCAACACAAATCTTGGCAAAGGAACGTATTTTATGAAGTTATGTGGACTGACTTAATGTATTAATCTTTACAGTGACACAGATTATTAGAAACTCAATGATATGTGGAATGTTTTATGATGTGCTTTCACTCTGATAAATAGCTAATCACCATATATTTGTGACAACAGAACATTACAGGAAGCAGTGATATGTGTTCTGAAAAACACCATCGGTCCTTTTATGCCCTCTGCATAATGTTCTGTCATCTGTGATGCTTAACTTTGCAGCGTTGCTTTCAAAAACACCAAAAATGTTCATAATGAAAACCCTAACATTTGTCAAATGCCTCCTTTCTGGTCTTTTGTGGTGGTGTTTTTATTTCCCCAAGTAAAAGTGCATTACATGCCATTTGACAGCTGGTAATTGTATGCGTATTGAATTAAAGCATTGATTTTAATTTTCAAAGTCAAACTCACTCTCTTTTAGCTGAATGAATTACTTTTTTCATTAGAGAAAATATTGGTGCTGGACTTCAGATACAGGATCTGAGCTTACACAGCCTGTCCCCAGGGATATTTTCTACTGCGCTCTTTTGAAATATTGAAAGGTTCTAACTTACCCATTATCCAGGAAAAAAAAAGAGAATAAATCTCCAAATGGTTAGCACAGCTCCTAAATTCATTGCTAGCTTTCAGCTATTTTCCATTGGATTCCAATTCCCTGGCTGCTAGGATGGCTTTTTGTCATATAGGGTAAGAAATAACAGGCCGGGCAAAGTGTGGGTGAGAAACCTTGAAAGAAACGCAGGTGCTGCTAGGAACTGCACAGATTATGCCATGAATATCAATCTATATTTGAGTCAATGGTAAGGAACATTTAAGAAGACTCTCTGGGAAACAGAGGCTCTCTGATACTTTCCCCTGTATTATCCTTTTCGTAGATCCAGATACTTTTCCCTCTCTAGTCTGCTCCTGAGGGGCTTAAGTGCAGACCACAGTAGACACTCTCATGTGGAAATCATAGGGGGGAAAAGAAAGAGGGATCATAGGTTGTCATCCCAAAGAGATGTTCGAAAAAGGACTGTAGCTTTGTGCCAAGTTTCTGAACACAGGCTTCTACTGCTATCTCAAAACCTAATCACCGTGAGCCAAGTCTCTGACCTGTTGCTCTTATCGTGCATTCAAAGGCATCTGCTGCTTCCTTATTCTTCGACTATCAAACCAATTATCTCTGGCTCAGTCTGGATTTTGTCCCACTCTGGAGTCTGTGAAGCTGTTCAGCCTGCCCTGACAACTGCCCCCTCCACCAGGGAGAGCCTTCTCCTCCCCTCTTCCTCTTGCAGCATCACCCCATCCCCAAGTTTGGCTACCTGCAGAGCTCAGTTGGGATGAGGAGACTGGAGCCTCTCTGCCCTCTCTCACAGTCCTGAGGAGGAGATCAGGCCGCTCTGCTCTCACATCAATAAGAAGCAGCAGCAAGTCCTTTGAAAGAAAAGGAGCTAAAGCCCTGTAAACCTGGCTTGGAATTATGGCCTAACCCTGTATGCCAAGCCGCTACAGCAGAGCTGGAAGGAGTGAGAGCAGCAGCTGCTGCCCTTCTGCAGACAGGTTTCCTGCTAATGAGGAATCACGTTTTGGACAAGGAATGTGCCCACTACCAACAGCTCCATCCATCCTGGACATGTGACAGTTGGGCTGAAGATTTTTTTGTCATGCCATGACTCTTCTATTTGTTGCATAGCGAGCTGAACAACAAAAAAAAAACTCTCTGCAGAGTTTAAGAATTAATTTTAATACTATGTTTCAATTCCTCCATGCCTCAAGATCCCGTATGTATGCCACAGCTTTCTCTTATTTCTCTATCTGGCAACTCAGTCCTTCTTCACAAGCACTGTTACAAAATCCAGGGATAAGACTTAATTCAATCCTATCTCCCACTGAAAAAAAAAAATAGTATGTGGAGAAAAGCAGATGATGTCCTGCCTCATGCATTTTTGCAGCTCTGCTGGTACACGTGAAAGAAAATGCTAGTCCACATTAGTTACTCTGGATCTTGTCTCCTCTAAAACCTGTGATTCTTTTTGCAGCTGTGCATTAACATGGGTTTCCTCTGAGGCATAATAAAAATATCACAGTAGTGACATACATCATCTTTTGGACGCCATGTTCTGTGATGAAATTTTTCACGGTACACTTAGTTTGCATTTGTCCAAAGTAACTGAAAGTGAGAATGTGCACTGACCTGCTCCAGAGCAATCGTATTAGCCACCAATAATGCAGAAGATCACGTGCGTCAATTTGACTCTGTGCAGCACAGTGTGTTTATTATTTCTGCAATAAACTGTGGAAGAAAATAAAGTGTGAGAGCGTTTCAGTCATGTCTAGCTGTCCTATTGCTATAGTATTACTTTAACAGTAGAAGCAGATTGGGGATATATACACAGGTCTTTTCTCTGTGTGGCACAGATATCTGTTTCACCAACCTGTTTTTGTTTCTAATTCTTATTTTAGCCAAACTCTTATAGCCTTTACAAATAGCCAATACATATGCTGATCTCTATTTCCACATTTAGACCAGCTACTGTTATACTGCTTCCATTTCAGTGTGCTAAAGGAAGCTACTGGTTCAGGAGTTTGTTGCTCATTTGAGGGGTAGCTGCTATTCTACGAAGGAAGGGAGCAATTGATGCAATTTCTTTGCTGTACAGCTTTCGCTCATTAATAAATTTGTTCTGTAAAAATTGAGGGTACAATTATGGATGAGGAGAGGAGATCATGCACACATTCAAATATTTCTTGATACCAGAATTAGGGAACCTGACACTAATCACAGCCATGCCCATAATGAGGATTTTCTGAGAAGCTGATGCTCCTTGGAATGCAAAGGCAAACCATACAGCAGCACATAGGGCTGTTATTATCTGGAAATAATAGGATGATAGCAGATCTTCATGTGGGGTTGAAAGAATTGTGAGCATTTCTGGCCTCTATCCAAGGACAGCCAGGAAGAATTTGGGGGAATTAGGGGCCTCTTCAAGAAATAAAGGTGCTGGCAGCCCTGGGATGATGCGGATTTTATACATGATTCTATTGTCACTAAGATTACACAAGCTTCCAGCCTTGTCTTTGCAAAATATTAAAAGATTTCAAATGGGCTTTACCCTAGAGAGACAGATTCCAAAAGGATGTTACACAAATAAAGTGATGAATGGGATGCCTATACATCGTTTATTTCCTCTTGGAATTGGTGACCTTCCATCACTCAGTAGTTTCCTTCACACTCCCTCACTTGTGAATTACAAGTTAATCAAGAGCACAATGGAAACAATGCATGCATAGCCTGCTCACTGCATTCATCTCTCTCCTCAGGGTGGATTACGGGTGTTGAAGTTGTAATGAGTTTTCTTTTAGTCCAGTTTTGACCTCAATTCTGACTTTACCAGCAAAAATGTATTGTGTGAGATTACACAAGATGTATTTGGAAAATACACTGGTGATCTGGGAAAGGGTTCGTGAAGCAGGATTAGTTTTAAAAAAGTAAGAACATCTCCTGGCTTTTAACCACTCTGATGTAAAGTGAGGAATGGGAATGGAAAAGAGGTCTCCTGTACTACCTCCTAAATCCTGCTCCTGGTTTTGCCACAGAGAATGATTTTGATGCTATTTCACACTTATCAGCACAGAGGAAGCAGTATTTCAGCATGCCGATCTGTTTTACAGAGCCTGAGCCTGGGCTTGTGGGACTTCCCCTCAGAGGGAATGCAATGCATCTGTTGCAAATATTTATTTTCAGACTATACAGATACACAATACCAGTGAATGGAATACCAGGAAAAACTGTTCTCACACAGCTGATAATACCAGTGGTAACAAAGAAGGAATTATTCTCATTATAGAGAAGAGTTGATCTGAAAGGTAAAGAGAGGTGGTAATTAATTTCCTTTAATAGTCACACTGGGATCTCCTGTAGTGTGCGGTCTGATGTTAATAATATATTTTCCCCCCTATAATTAATGTTCATGTTCTGTTCCTGGGGGATTCTTCTCCACTATTCTCAGCATTGTCATTACTCAAGCACACACAAGCAACTTGAGCACCTTGGTCGATGCAATATCTAACTCAAGCTCTGCTTCTCTTCCCTGTATCTGATCCCCTGCCAGGTGAGTGGCAAATGCCATCACTGGAACACGCAGCCTCAGGAAATCTGGGAAATAATGAAGCATTTTGCTCTATTTCAGAGGCACGCTAAATGCTAACAAAACAATAGGATAGCACAAAGAGCGAATGACCCCCTCTGCCTGTCCTGATTTCTGAGGTTTGATGTTCAGCGACAGGGAGGTGGAGACCGGCTCCTTGCTGACCTCATAGAGTCACGAGGCAGCGCCACAGCAGAGCGACTAGGGAAGACCTAGGACTTCAGAGGAACCCGTCGTTCTTGGGCTGTGTGCTGAGAATGCAGCAGGCAGAGAATGCAGCCAGGGCAGAAGCAGCACAGCATGGGCTTCTGCTGGCTGGCTGCCAGACTCTGGCGTAAACCAAAGCCCCCCTGAAATAGTTGCACTATGCACCAGAAGCCAGTCAGTAACAGAACTGTTCTAAAATCCTCTCACTAAACCATGCTGGATGTTCCCTGCATGCAAACATGGGGATGATTCTGCCCTTTTTTGGAAAGCAAAACATCTGAGTGATGAGCTGGTCCTTAACAGAAAGAGCAGAAAGGCAAAAAGCTTAGGAAGGACTAGGTAAACAAATGCTATGATGTTGTACCGGTTTCCCCTGGAGTTTTATACTAGTTTTTATTGTAGGGATCCTGCAGGACAAAGCTGCCAGTAAAGTTACTCTTCTCCCTTTACTTCTAAATTACCTTGAGTTTGCAATGGACGCTGATTTGCATTCACCATGTTTGAGAAGATAAGGATGACTCTGTGACTCTCAGCAGACATGAAAGAAAAGAACATGACATAGGGCTCAGATATATTCTTTCTGTTTGTGAAAGACAGCAGAGATGTGTGTTTAGGAGAACACAGATGCAAATGCCTTTTTTTTTTTCTTCTTTTTTTAAGGGGCAAAAACTTCCCAAAAGTGAATGTTTCCAGAGGTGCTACATCTCTGCTCTACCCTCCTACACTGCTGCTACAGTGCTCTACCCTCCATGCCTCCTGCTGCTGCCCACTCCTAATGCATGTTCCCACCTCAGCACATCTAGCCCTATACACTTACTGATTTCAGCTACAGAAATGTAGTCCAGGCAAAGATTTACGTTTTCTGGAAATGCCTTCATGTATAAAACATAACAGTTTCCTGAGCTTTTCTCCCCTTTAAGGAAAAACTGAAATACCTCCATGTTTCCTGTTAAGACTAGATTTTATTTACCTCCTTATGAATAAGAACAGTATTATGCCTAATTTTGTTTGCGCATATAAAATTCTCCAGATGTATGGCTGAGAAAAAAGGGTATAGTACTGAGAAAAAGAGAAAAAATCCTGGTTTTTGTATACAGCCTAGTATTAAAGACAGAGCTGTAATGCACACAAAGTGCTTCTTGACGTTTCTGGCTAGTTGACGTATCTCTAAAGCAGTAAAATTAATGAGTAAATAACTAGAAAGATGGAAAGAGAGTACTGCTATTACTGACCCATTAGGAAGGTTCCTAAGATTCAGAGACCCTATATAAGCTGGTTTAAGATCAAAATGCATAAATTCATACGACACAAATCCATCTTTCTAGAAGAAATGTTTGCAAAATCAGCATTCACATACAGGATATAGCTAATACAGCACAGTGACTTCATAATAACCTATCTGGAAACACTTTATTGTATGGAAAATACTTTGAAGGGTAAAGTTCCAGCCACTATTTTTAAACATTGCACATTCTCCTGCTCAATCTGACAAAATATGTTTCTCAAATACATTCCAGTCTTTCTCATGTTTTCCAAATTTATATTTCCTATTTTGCACTGAAAAAAAAAAATGAGGAAAGCAGAGAGAAAAAATGTTGTTGAAGGTATCAGTAAATGCCTGCATTCAGTCATCTGGTTAATGGAAAACTGAAATACAACTTCTCTTTACTGGACAAATTCAAATTTTCTGAAATCTTCAGTAAAAAGTAATTAGATGTAAGATACATAACAGCTCTTCACATTAGAAGTGTCTCATTTGCACATAACATAGAAGTTACTTGCAGGTGGTGTCCACTGGTGTAGGTGTTTCCCAGTATAAGTAGTCCTAAATGACCTGCAGCTTCTTCTCCCAAACTGAGTAACCAGCTTGAGACTTTGATCCAGGAGGCACTGCAGGCACAATGCAAACTGCCATGCAGATCCCAGTTCTGGAGACCAGTGAGGGACAGTGAGTCCCTGATAGGTTGCTTACGCCCTTAAACCACAAAGCTTTGGGGGCCATCTCCTCTGAACTAGCAGACATAACTTCCAATAAGAGAGCCTTAGTAAAGCCATGTAGTGGGGCTGCCTCATACTCTACCTTTCTGTTGCAACTGTAGACCTTCTAGTATCAAATCTAGTATCAAAGCTTCACGTGGGGAAATGGTTCTGCTGGAGCAGAACAGCAAGGAGGCTCTGAAGGCTGTTTTTAACAAACTGAGGAAAATAATTTTACATTTTGAGTTACATCGAGGATGCATCCTTTTGTCTAACACTCTTGTACCCACCTGGGAAGCCTGTGTCTTAGGATACACAGGTTCTGCTCATACCAAAAGCTTGTTTCTAACTAGAGGGTAACTAAAGGCCTTTTTAACACCTGTACTTTACGGATTTAGTATGCTAATGTGAAAACCTGTCTTGAATATCTGATCTGAGAATGTTTTACTTTCTTCTTCTGTACTCTTAAGTAGTTAGTCCTGCTAATTCAACTCCATCAGGATGAAAGGCATTAAATGAAATGTCTGGAAGGAATTAATTTAAGTGCTTATCAAAGACTGGTAACATCAGTTTTCACAGGTAAGTAAAATGAATGCATGTGAATGGAAATTAGATACATTGATTCAGCTCTATTGTGAAAACAGCTTGGAGATAATGCCCAGGAAAACATGCATCATGTTAATAGAACAACTACAATGACCCTGACTACACTAACTGCATTTCCACTTCATCAAAATCAGTGTCAAAATGCCGACAGCATAAAGCTCGTATCTGTTGGTGCCCATTTTACAATGGGGCTTTGAGAAAAAAAAAAAAATCATCCATCTCCTCTGTGAGGAGACCTCGTTGCAGCCTTCCAGTACTTAAAAAGGGATTATAAAAGAAGGGGAATCAACTTTTTACTTGGATAGATAGTGATAGGACAAGGGAGAATGGTTTTAAGCTCAAGGAGGAAATATTCAGATTGGATCTCAAGTTCTTTACAGAGAGAGTGGTGAGGTGCTGGCTCAGGCTGCCCAGAGAGGCTGTGGATGCCCCGTCCCTGGAGGTGTTCAAGGCCAGGTTGGATGGGGCCCTGGGCAACCTGGTCTAGTGCCAGATCTGGAGGTTGGTGGGCCTGCCTCTAGCAGGGAGGTTGGAACTTGATCCTTGGGGTCCCTTCCAACCCAAGGCATTCTGTGATTCTGGGATTCTATGATTCTTCCTCACTACTCACCCTTGCACAGAATAAACTGTTAAACTCAATTTGCAGCTGTGGGGACTCTTTTTTGCAGATACATAAGATTTTAAGGGCTATTATTAGTTTACTGAAATGAAATTGCTGTTCATACGAAAAGCTTCAGTGCAAAATCAGGACGAAATTACCTGAAACAAATATGGATTCCATGCCTTGCCAAAAAGACATGTTACAGCAAGGGCTATCCTGCTCTGGGTGGAGGCGTCTGGAAGCTAATGAGGATTCTCATGCACATAGTAGGAACAACACTGTTGAAGGCTGCAGCCCTACTTTAAAAAGGCAGAAGAAGTAACAGTTTCTTGAGACTGTGCCTCTGCTGCTGAAGAGAACAGTGTCTGGTCAGTGACTAGTTCAGCTGGAACAAATGAGCAAGTGGAGCACCGGTCACTGATGTGAGATTTCAAGCAGCTTACAGCTTTCTAGGCTTTGTTTACTTGCATGCAACATATGTTCATGAGTAAAGTTTCTTAGCATTCTTGCCTTTATCATATGCAGTTATCTGAATCCCACAAAGCAGCAGTTCCGATTGGAATGTCACAGGCTCTGGGACAAACCTCTTCTTGTACCTGGGTCCTCCTTGACACAAATGACCTAAAGTCATGTCTGTTATACAGGGTGAAGTTAGCAAGTTAGAAGTCCCTGGAGGCCCACTAGGCTGGCCTGTGTACAAATGCCATCAGAGCAAATGGCTTGTGAAAAACCCTGGAGCAGATATGGGCCACAAGAATACATTGAGACCAAGGGCTAGTGTTAGAGGCAACAAGTGGACTTGTGGCTGCAGGAGTGTTAAGTGGTAAATCCTGAAAGCTTGTCAGGGATGGATGAAGGCAGCTGGTATTGGCACTGAAGGACAGTATGTTAGTTGTGTTGTGGAGAAGAGCACATGAACTCTAAGCCAAATATGGAGCCAAACAAAGTCAGTAAAAAAGCCACCAGTAAAAAAACGGACTAGTCCTTGCTGTAGTCCAGCAGGCCTTGTTGTCTGTATCTGCAGACCAAGTACCTCAGACCCACTTGTTTTCAACCCTAGCCCTCATCCTAAATCTAATCCTGCCTTTAATTATCACCTGAAAACTCCTACTCCTTAATATTAACATTAGATTTGGGTCCAAAGTGTTCACTGATGCATGTTATGAGAGCTACATGGTGAGGGCCATATAGCTATGGACAGCCCTCTGATCAGGAGAGAAATTCATTACTATGCCCTGCAAGTCCTTCTGATCCAAAATGATATACTGTTGCTGGTTATGGCTATACTTAGAACGTAAAAGAGATTTTTTCCACAGCATCTTTCTCTTCCTTGTCTGCATAAAATATAAAGCATCACTCAGTTTTTGTCCCATTGGAGAATTCCTTTGGAAATCCTTCATGGCGATGTGGCTGCCCGGTGCTATTGCTGTTCTGCACCAAGAGGCTTTTATGGAGGTTCACTCGCACGCCTACGCTGGCATTCCCCAGCTTCCCTAAAGATAAAGTAGGTGTTACAGCCGAAGCCTGAGGGTCTGAATAGCCACCTTTATATCTTGCTTGAGCCCTGTTTGCCACATAAACTAGCTTCCTGGCAGCAGACTGGATGCTTTTAGAAGTGTGGAGATGGGAAAATGCAAAGGTAGTATTTCTGCTTTAAGGCTGTGCAGGAATGCCCCAACTGGAATGTCCTACATGGAGAGCAGCCCACACGCAGGGCAGTGAAAGAGTTGCTGTCTTAACTGCTGTAATGCACATTTGACTGAAATCTTTGGTTCTGAAGAAGCTGCATTTTTCTGGCACATATCTAGGAAAGTAGATTCTCAGTTTGCTGCCAGGTGGGAAGGAAGAGTTAAGTTTTTAAGAGCACTGAGTGGCACATTAGCAAGTGTAAATGCATCCAAAAAAATGAAAAAGGACTGTATCACTGCTTCTGATTCAGTGTTCTTTGCCAAATAACACTCTCGCAGTCACCTTTTCTTCCTCAAAAAGAACAGGTTGCGACAGATTGAAGTCTTCTCCCCTGCTATGTCAGGAGCCTTTATGTGACAATTACAACATCATTTTTGTTTTATGATCAGCTGAAGTCAGTTCAAAACAGCACTTCACCTCACACACGAAATAGTATGGCTTCATGTGACAGGACTGCAGTTTGGCAGAAGCAATTCCTCATTTACAATCTGCTTTCTTCTATGTCAGTGTTTTCCACCCAGTGCAGAGTAACTTCAGTTTTGAAGTCAGTCAGGCTTATCTGGAGGAATGACTCATCTAGGGCAATCAGAGTAGCCTGCTCCTGCATGCACTGAGAAGCACTCAAATGCTGAGCAGTGGAGGAGGAGAAAAACTACAAATCCGAGACAGGAAAAACCTTGGTCCTTCCTTCCAGATAAAATCTGTGATATTTGTCAGCAGCTCTGTGAGTTGCAGTGCTGGCACTCGAAAGGGGAATTTCTTTATCTCCCCCCTTTCCATGGTGCTTTCCTTTTTCTCCTGTTCCACCCAGCTCACATGCCACGGGCAGAGCTGGCCTCAGAAACTTCAGAGAAGCCAGCTGGCTGTATGTGAGCCCCCAGATCAGGGGATCCTGTCGATGTAATCTACAACACCGTGTTTCTAGCTTTTTTTTTGTATGTCTGCAGTACAGCAACTAGCCAAGAGCAGGCCTAAACGCTGCAGTGTTCAGTGTGATTTTGGCTTCCGCTGACAATTCGCTCTTTCACATCATCCACTGGACCTATGAAAATAATACAGCATTTCCCATTAGTAATCTCTCCCACTTGTGATTTCTTTTCTTTGTGGCCAGAGGAGATGAAGTGCGCAGTTACCCCACAAAAAGCTCTCCAGAGCAACCACCATGAATTCAGGAAACCTGGCCCTCAGCCCATCCACTTTTCCTGATTTTGAGCAGTTCCTATTTAATTTCTCTCCTGGCTGCTTTTCCTTTTAAAAATGCTTATCTTTTAAGGCTAAACACATGAAAACACAGTGTTCCTAAATATGAGAGGACGCACTCAAGTCTGCCTGAAGCCTGCCTCAAGCTAGTCCTGCACAGACCCAAGCGCTGCCCACAGGCGGCAACATCATGGTCAGAGCCACAGGTGGTTGTAAGCAGGCACCACCAGCAAGCAGCTCCATTTCATCTGACTTCTAAATCCTACACTAGGAGCAGTTTTACACATGTGGAGCAACTCACTGTAGATGCAAGTCACTTAATTCAAATCCGGAAGGAAGCAATTGCACATCATAAAGTGCTGCAAGCTGTGAAACTAGTACAAGTTAACATCTTACTGGATGGTGTCAGAAAGCTCTTTGAAGGTCATCTGAGGTCTGTAGGGTCTGGCATATAGTATCACAAAGCTTAAAGATGCTCCATAGCTTTGATATCTTTATCTTTCTCACAAATTTAGTTGATATTGGCCAACAAATCAGAATGTAGCTAGACAGGCACACGTACAACCACGTAAAACATGATCAAATAATCCTTTATTCTCCCAAGAAACTGAGCAAAAAAATCCATAGTTTTGAACTCAGTACCCAAAACAGGCAGGTTTCCAGGACCTGTAAAGATTTACAAATCAAAAAGTTAGAGGTTACAATGTCTAATTTTTAGTCGCATGGATTCTTTCTTCTTACCTAACTTGAGGTATTCTCAGTACAGATGGCTGACAGCAGAGATAACTGTTAAAATGGCCTCTGTAGTCAGCGGAGAGAAACAGCAACTCTTAGCCTCAACCCATTTCTAAGAAAGTTATTAACATCAATCAAATATACCATGCTTGAGAAGTGCCCTGATAGTAAAGGCTCAGACTAAGCACCCCCCTCTCCCTCTAGTCCCCCAGTACCTCATGAGACCTACACTACTGATTTTCTATTTTCTTTCCATTCTTCTATTCTCTTTTTCTATCTTTCTATCTTCTATTCAAACTTCACAGGTACCAGCCTGTAATCAGCTAGGTTTACAGAATCACAGAATCACAGAATGGCCAGGGTTGGAAGGGACCTCAAGGATCATGAATCTCCAACCCCCCTGCCACATGCAGGGCCACCAACCTTCCCATTTAGTGCTACACCAGGCTGCCCAGGGCCCCATCCAACCTGGCCTTGAACATCTCCAGGGACGGGGCATCCACAACCTCTCTGGGCAGCCTGTTCCAGCACCTCACCACTCTCTCTGTAAAGAACTTCCCCCTGACATCCAGCCTAAATCTTCCCTCCCTCAACTTAAAACCATTTTAAGGAGTTTAAGGAGATTGTGGATGCCCCATCCCTGGAGGCATTCAAGGCCAGGCTGGATGTGGCTCTGGGCAGCCTGTCTGGTGGCTGGTGATCCTGCACATAGCAGGAGAGTTGAAACCAGATGATCATTGTGGTCATTTTCAACCCAGGCCATCCTATGATTCACTGATTCTATGATTCTCCACCCTGAATCCTACGGAGAACCTGCTTCAGTACTTTCTCCCAATGGTTAGAGGAACTCTACCTGATAGCCTAAACTTTCTGTACCTATGTATTGGAAGTTTAAACCTTTTTGCTCTTGGGATAATTTGTGCTTTAACTTAAATAGCTTTCCTTCATGTTTCCTTTTCATCTACCTTCCAGGAGCAATCACACTGACTCTCAGGCTCCATTTTGCTCAGCCTTCTCATGTGCACGATTCCTGAATCAGACTCCTCTTCACCTCCAAAAATGTACAAGGAAAGTCCCTTGAAGGGGGAAAAATGTCTTTTTAACTTTGTGTATGTAGTGATCCTTTATTTATCGTTCCTTCAGACTTGTGCCCTGTCCTTTAGTTTGTCCTCTGCTTACATGGCCATTTCACAGTGAGAGAGAAAAATGTGTTAAACATTCAGAAGCAGAATTGTACAAGCACTATATGGGGGATTCAGGGCTAAGAGTCTGAAGTCACTCTAAGTTCGTTCCTGAAAAATCATATGGTTGTCAGACTGGGCAAATCAGAGATGTCCCTCTGATTTCCGTATTTCTTGGGTTCTGAAAACCTAACTGAAGGGCATTAACATTTGGCTGCACGTTTTAGAGATAAATTACAAATGAGAACATTGAGCACATCCCAGAAGTTATGGTATTTCCTTTAGATATTTGATATTCCATGCAGCCGAGTGCTGCCTCAAGACTGATGAAAACTTCTACTGTATGCTTGATTTATGATCTATTTGGAGATAAAAAAAAAAAAAAAGTGCACTTAATACTTTCATTTCTTTGTTTCCTCCTTTTTTTTCTTTTTTTTTTAATAACCAGGCCACAGTCCAGGAAAAGTAAGTTTTGCGGATATGTTTATCGACCCCTTGCCTTGTGATTTAGTAATATACATCAGCTGGTACTTACTCTCACATAAATGAAAACCCGATGAGGAAAGATATTGAGCACATGTTCTAAAATAAGTATATGCCTTAAACATGCTATTAAATTGCAGTGCTTGTCTTTCCTCATTTTCTGGATTTTTCCATTTCCTTTCCTGGAGTATTAATTCCTCTGGGGCATATAATAAAGTCCTTACTCAGACAAAACTACTTTTCTATTTACTTTATGTTGAAAACTGCATGAGACAGTAATATCCTCGAGACGAAGAATTTCTTATCATTTAGATCTACAAAATAAAATTGTTTTTTCATAGATTCATGGAATTGTTGAGGTTGGAAAAGACCTCTCAGATCACCCAGTCCAACCACCAGCCCACCCCCCCCCATGCCCACTAGCCATGTCCCCCAGTGCCACATCCACATGATTCTGTAACACCTCTGGGGACACCAACTCCAAAACTTCCCTGGGAAGCCTGTCCCAATGCTTGGTTAGTCTTTCTGAGGCAATTTCCTCTTGTCCTGTAGCTGTTATCTGAGAGAAGAGGCCAACCTCCATGTCACCACAGCATCCTTTCAGGTCGCTGACGAGAGTGATAACGTCTCCCCCGAGCCTCCCTTTCTCTAGACTGCACAATCCCAGTTCCCTCAGCTGCTCCCCATAAGACTTGTGCTCCAGACCCCTCACAGCTTCATTGCCCTTTTCTGGAATGCTCCAGGACCTCAATGTCTTTCTTGCAGTGAGGTGCTCAAAACTAGGTGCAGTACTTGACACCATAACTTTTGAATAAAATAATGTAAATTTTATCATTCTTTACTGGTAGGAATTTTCTTAAATTCCAGAGAGGGCTCCCATTTTGTAGTCATGGTGTTTACATAACCCTTCTGCTTGACCTCTGATGGCTCACATGCACCAAATTTTCATACTGCTCATGTTTAAAAATTACACTGAAAATAGTCCTGATCCTGCATGGAGGCCACTCTTGTGGTTTCAGTACTCTCATCTGTTCTGTTCAGACAATCACACACTTTGGAAGAGAAATTCTCTTTGATTATTGTCCTTTCCAGCATTTTTTTTAATTATTACTTTTTACTTTTTTTCAAGGAGTTTCCTTGTGTGTGTGCCTTTTCCTCCACACTTAGACCTTTAGCTCAGCCTATTGGTTAATGGGCTGCAGGCCCTTCCCTGTGTCAAGGAAATAAGTTAACATCATCATGTCACGTGCCATCTCACATTGTTTTTTTTTTTGTAATTGTAATTTCAATGGTCCCTTCAAAACCGATGAAATTTATAACACACCAGGAAGGCTCCCTTAGATTAAGCTGTTTTCTTATATACTAAAGGATGATCATGAAACATTAGCCATGATACATCAGCTAAATGGACCGAAACTTTAACACAAGGTGGATGACCTAGAGCTAGAATTTGGTACCCTTTCTCATTATTACTCTGCATGTATTTTCAGTTTATTCACTGGGAATACTTGTGAGACAGTCACTGTGATTAAGAAGGTCAGAATCTATCCCTATTGACAAAAGCTTATTTTAACACGATTTCTTTTGTACAGCTTTTGCTTGACTAGCAAGCACTTCATCAGGTGAGTCATCCCCTTTCACTGGGTCTAAAGCTTGCACAGTTTGATCTGTCAAGATTTATGGGCATGTATGCATATACCCCATTAAGCTACACCACTGAAGAGGAGGATGCTGTGTTGGAATAACAGGACACTTGCTGTGAGCAAGTAATATTAGAGTTGGGCTAGAAACACATTGTAAGCATGCTGGCAAAGGAGATGATTCCTCTGAAAAGGGATCAGAGCTGGGGCTGATATTCAAGCAGCTCTTTCTGGAGTAGAAATCACAAGCCTGAAAGCGGTGTCCCAGTTTCCCAGGCAATATAATGGGGAAGTGGGCCACACTGGGGGAGGATTCACAACCCACTGGGAAAGATCTGTTGCCTCAGTGTAGAAGGCACTGGGGCTCTGTATTCCTTATCCTACAAGTGGCACGTGTAGGTGTAAGCAAGGCTTGATTTGAAGCCACTTTCTCCTCAGAAGTCCTGTAGGACATGCATTTCTCCTGCTCACTCTGTAAGCAACCCAGGCTTTGGCTCTTGAGTGCTCAAGGCCCAAATCTGGGGGCTGGGAAAATGAAGGAGTTCTTCCACCACTCCTCCTTTTTTTTCCCCTGCTTGTCTTCACTGCTAATTCCTCCTCCATCTACGGGCTGATTCAATTCAGTAATTTGGCAAGAAGATAGCCTCTGGCTTTTATTTTTCTGATTTAGAGAGCTGAAGGAACTTCTGCAGGAGTCTCACCAGGTCAGGTAGCAAAAAGCAATTGGCAGAAGTGTCGAGCTAGGAGCAGGGGATGGGTGGGAGCTGGCAAGCTGGCATTTGCCAAACCAAGGGTGCAAGTGGGAGCAGCCCTTCACCATTTAGGGTAAGCCAGTGGTAGAGTGGACATCAATGAGCTTTAGCCTGTTGTGAAAACACACTTTCCCCTTTAGGAGATCTGTGAATCATCCCAGCTACTCACAGCTATTTCCCTGCATGGCCTCACAAGGGGCAATTGTCAATTTTGTCTCACACCATTAGAAATTGATTTGGGAAAGAACACCTCCACCTTACCCTGATGACTGAGACAGCATTTTTCTGAGTGCAAAAAATATCCTCATAGTTTTCCATATCACATAATTAAATTGAAGCAGTTTTATTTTAAATTAAAATTCACAATATCTTTCTGGAAGGTTGCAAAGCCAACTTAAAGTAAATGCTGACCAATTCTATTTTATTTCTTATCAAGTCTTCCTTTCATCTCACACTATGAACCAGAGAAATGCCTGAGTTTTTCCCTCAGACTTTGATCACCGCATTACCATGACAACAATGTATTTACTGTAGCTATAATGGATGGACTTCAGATGTCAACTGGGTCCCTTGGAAGTCCATGGGGAGCTTTTGGTCTCCTCATACCACAGTAAATGAAAGAATGATTCTCTCGCCTGAAGAGCTAT
This sequence comes from Lagopus muta, assembly GCF_023343835.1. Lineage (NCBI taxonomy): Eukaryota > Metazoa > Chordata > Aves > Galliformes > Phasianidae > Lagopus > Lagopus muta. Next base: position 132,189,356 of record NC_064433.1, on the reverse strand, counting down.
CTAACAGGTAACTCGTATTTGCTCTCAAATTCCGCTGCTCTGCCAGCAACGTCCACTGCCTTCCATCCGTCTTAAATCTACCAGCTGTTTTAATGATATGGGAAAACAGGTCAAAATTTTATTTATTGGCATGCTTTGTGCTTAGCTGACTGAAGACCATAATCCAACAAGCTAATGCATCAATCTGACAGGATGTGATGCATGGACATGGTGAAGGTGTTTATTGTTACTGTTTATGTTACTGTTCTTTCCAGAGCATTACAGCCTTGCACAGCAAGAGAGAAATGTGTAAGGCTTTGTTCTTACACAGCTCACAACTAAAGGATGGTATTTTTGCGTGTATATAGACTTGGTGCATAAAAATATATGATAGAAACAAGACTATTATGCTCCTGAAGACATTGATACATGGAGTAATCAAGTCACTTCACCAATAAAATAACCTTTCAGCTCGAGGACAAGCTTTATACCTTATTGAATTACAGATACAATACAAAACAGCACATGTAATTCCTGATCAGGATGCAAGAAATAACTTAGTTACAGCAAGTTTCTTAACATTTGTTTTCTTATGTTAAGGACTTGATGTACAGATAACAAAAACCCTTTTGCACAGGGATCTACAGGGAGTAAAGTATAAATATATATACAGTTTTTCAACAATGCGTGTCAATCTGCTCCTAAAAGATGCAATTAGAAGATCAGAAAGCTAAGTTAAAAGCCCATTTGATCTCAAGAGTTTGGCTACATACTGACAATTTTGGAAATAATTCCTATCAGAAAGAACTGTTGAAGCTTTATATAGGTCTGAACATATACTACTTATATTTTCTCAGATACAAAAACAGTGCACATTTCTTTAAAATGAAATTGTATCAGCAGTCATAAAGATGACTCTAGATTCTAGGAGAAAAATTATTAGTCTATTAAAACCAGTTAACATTTTTTAATTTAAAATCTTGAAAAGCTTATTTAACCATACCAAAACATATCACAGGATCAGAAACACCTGAAAATGAGCAAGAAAGTAGTACTGTGTGCCCAGTATTAATCATTTCTCAGGTATGTAAACTTCAAAATACAAATGCCAGATTCCACAGCAAATTTAATCTTTTAAACTACCTTTAAAGCTATATAAAGTCTTAGAAAAAGTTTGTAGGGAAATACGTTTCCACTAAACTAAATGCATTTTTTTTCTTTGACCTGCCTCAAGCTTGCTGAACCACAAAGGACACCTCTTTAAAACAGACAAAGAGGGCCAAAGTAGTCATACTACTGGAAAGTTGTGAAGGGAACGGAGCAAGATAGGAAATAACATTGAATAGCCTCATTGTAGCCACAAAACTCTGCGTGATAAAGGCAAAAATTTGGTCACGCTGGAGTTCAAAGGAGGCAGCATTTCATAGTAAACATGCTTTCCACTGCTTGCTTGCTGCAAAGTAGATCTGAACCCAGAAGACATTCATTCAAAACACCCCAAAGTGAAGGGAACCAGCCATGACCCATAAATATGTGTTGTATGTATGCTGTTCTTCCAAACTCTTTTTTGGGCCTGTCAGTAGCCACAATAATGGAACTGGACAGTGCTGCTAGTGATGGTAGCTGTTAGTCATTCCCATTCCCTATCTGCATTAGACTGACTCTGCCCTTCATGACCTGGCAGTGTTGTTCATAAAATTCTCTTCTTAGCCCTGCTTTTGTGCCTTGCCACTTGAAGACAGTAGATTTTGGAACTAAGAACAAACCATGAGCTTAATTTTCATTTTTTCCTCTCACTCCCAAAATAAAGAAGCAATAATTTCAAGAGAAAATGGAAGAGCTCTTCTAAGAAAAGCTTAGCTCAATGAATCTACAAAATGATCAAGATGAAAATCTGAAGTCTTGAGGGTTTTATTAAGGGTCATGTATCTGGCTGCAGGAAATGTGAATTTTATTCGTGGCTAGGCTTGTCAGATCTCCCACACCTCTTGGCAGTGACCTGGGCATAGTGCTTGCCTGGAAGACTTGCAGCATGCCTCCAGCTAGGAGAACTTCTCTCAGCCACACAGAACTTTCCCATAACCAAACCACTTGAACTGAAATTTTCCATTCTGGTATCTTCCTTGAGTTAGGATTATTCCTGATTTCAGCCAGAAGAGTTAAAAAGGAGAGGTGGTACATTCTTGAGAAATGTATCAACATCTTGCTTTGCAGGTGTGTGTGGCCTTTGCAACAAAGATATCCCCATTTAAAAACCAACTGGAAGGACAACATTTAATAAAATCAAAGTTGCCACCTTGTTACATGGAGATCAGTGTTGTCATTTCACAATTCGTTCAGGCCAGGATAACTCAGCATTGGTGGCACAGAAGTGCCCCATGCTTGACCTGTCCCCCAGCTTAAGCTAGCAGTTGTGCAGTGACTCAGAACTGATTGGGAAATGCCAGCAAATTAATATAACTTAAAATGACTGGTAACAAGAAACAAACAACAAAAAAAAAAAAAAAAAAATGCAAGCATAGTGCAATCATTAAATCATTAAGTACTGAATCATAATGAATATGCAGGAAGTGAATAAATTAAAATCACACAGGCAGACTTAATTACACTATTTCCTAATTTCTGAGCGCTTGACTTTGCATCTGTAGTGGATAACATTTAATGCAGCTTCTGGAAGCATGTGATTTTGCACGTGAAAATCCTCCTTACTGGACATTGTTGTGACATTTCCAAAATACCATCAGATTTCCAGCCACTTCAGCTAACAAGCTCTGGCAGCTGCCATGATCACAGGGTACCGATGCAGGTAGCGATCAGGGGAAGCAGCAAGAGGCAGGAATGAGGTGCTCTTCCTTTCTGGGCTGTCTGAGCGTTTGCTGGCAGCAGAGAAGTGCTAAGTTTGCCATTTTTCCATTCCAGGTGCCCAAGTGAGCAAGCAGCCCCTGTCTGTCCCTCTGATCTCCAGCTCTTTTCACACCTCAGATCCCTCACTCAGTCCAGCCTCACATTTGAGGACAATCATCTGCTCATCTCTATTTCTGGCTTTCCAAGTACTTCAGGTACTTCCCAAGCAACTCTGTGCATTACTCCTTGCTTTCCAATCCCACTTCCAGTCTTTGCTCAGCCCAAAGGTTTCCTTGGCTTATCTTCCAACCTCCTTCTCACCACTGTGGTGCATGCAAGTTGCTATCCTGACCTTCCTCCTCCTAGGGTCTTGTCCTGCCCTCTTTCCAACTCTTTTCCTCCAGTTGGCCACAAAACCCTCACTTTGCCACATCTCATAATGGGGGCTCTTTCTCCATCCCTCCCCTCTCATTTCTCTCCACTGCCATGATCTGCAGATCAAAGCTCCTGGTCTCCCTTACTCCTCATTTACTCTCTGTGTTCCCTCTCCTCTGGTCATCATTTTCTCATTGTCTTCATCTCTCCACTCACCAGCTTCCTGCAGGACAAAACAGCCCCATTTATCTTGTCCTCCAGGACACTCCTGAAAAAAATATTCATGGAACACTGTAAGGTGACTTAAACCCACAGTAGCTCCAAAGGAAGTCCTGCTTCCTTTCCTTGAATCAGCCACCAACATTTGTATATCTGTGCCATGAACCAGCTTAGGAAAACACAACAGCTGAAAATTAATCTATCCACACACAGAAAAGGTTAAATTTCAGCAAGATCAGCTTCCTAGTCTTGCCTACAGATCCTGGAAAAGAGAAATAACAGAAATGAGTATTCAAATTCAGGAGTAGGGCAGGATCTTCTTTTGCAGTAGCAGTACATACTCACTAAGGCAAAATAGGTATGGCTTTAGTACTAAAAGGTAACATTTGATAAAGCAATGGAAAATTGGTCTTAAATGGAAGAATTTCCTACGCTGACAAGCTGCCTGGGTTCATTCCAGAAATGTCTCGCAACTTCTCAGCTATTGCTTTCTTCTCTAAGAAAATTGTCTTGCAAGAGGTTTGCTTTCTGGCAAAACAAGAGGAGTTTCACCTGCAACAAAACTCTCCAAAAGAAACCTGGAGACTAGCTGGAAAACAAAACTAAGAAGAAACATCCAATAAGTTATTAACTCTAGATTAAAAAGCAGAAAAAAAGGTTGGCCAGAATGGAGTCCCTTCCTACCTCGGAATCCCTGTAATCTTTGAAAAAATATGTGCTTCTCAGCTCCCGTGTTACTGTGATGTCTGCTCCCTTTCCACCCAGCCCATCCCTGTTGCAGCATACGTGTGAGTCAGAGTGGGGAACTTGTCAGCCTTTAAATATGCACTTAAATCTTTCCATATTCAGGAGAAGACTTAGATAAAATTCTTAGCAAATGGGTAATGAAAAGCATGTGCCTAAGTGTTTACCTAAATAAAGTTGCTTTGTTGAATCTGTGCTAAAATGTCAAGTGCCCATCAGGCACGCTCAGCATCTTCCCCAGTGCTCCTGCACACAGAGCCTCTGCCATGGTAAATGTTGCCTTCCCAAGGGAGGAATTTTTTTCCCCAGAGAATAGCCCAGAAGGAGAGGAGCCATCAGATCAAAGATAATGCTTACTTCTCCCTTACACCCCTTGCTTTCCCAGACTGCAGATCAGAGGGAAGGTCCAGAGACAAGGAGAAAAAAAACTTTCCTAAGAGAGCCATGAGAGATTCCCCATCTTTCATGTGGCTTTCCAAGCAGCCCATAACACAGCGAGGAGCTGTCTGTGCAGCTTGCTTGGAAGCTCACAGACTGAGAGATGGAAAGTCACCGAGTGCAGGAGTCAAGTTCTTTATCAACATCTCTTCCTTCCTACTGCTTTGCAGATTGCCAGTGTGCAGGAGGGATTTCAGACTGAGCACAGCAAGCTGACCTTTTACGTATGCAGGCTCACTTGGAGGAAGCAGAATCATCTCCAGTCTGTGTGATTGAAGAAGCCATGGATACTTTGGCTAGCTGGCCATTATTCATCATACTTGGGAGACCAAGTTGTTTAAGCTGAGACTTCAGAGGGTGAAGAAAAAATGTTGCACATTTTACATTATCTCTTGAAAATATGAAAGCTTGCTGCAGTCCTTGGATACAATATTTATGAATTGGTCTTTCAGCCAAATCCACTTCTGCATAAGGATACACAGCTGCCAGTACCAAGAAGTATGGTACTTCCCAAATATATCTTTGCCATTTTTAAAATCACTCTAGAGGCTTGAAAATAGTATTTCTTTCTTTGTAAGTTAAATCTCTAGGTCTGGTGTTTCAAAGAGAGCCTGAAATTAGCCAGATTTTTGTGTTTGTTTGTTTGTGCACGAGAATAATTGATTAAATCAACACAAGCGTAACTGATTATACACTCTAAGAACAGTACTGAGGAATTCAGCTGCAAAACGAGCGGCATTGTGAAGAGCTATACCGAATCTTTATGCTTGAATCTCATATATGGAATCCCCTCCCAATTACACACTACCCATTTTGAAATGTCTCATTGCCTTACACCACTGGATATCTAGATTTTGAATGAACTTAACCGGCGTTATCAAGACAGAATTTTTTTAGATGTCTCCTTAAACTTTCTCATGAAAAGGAAGAATCTGCATAGAAGAACATTTAAATACTCATGACTTACAGAAAATATCATCCTTCTTTCATTAACCAGCATGATGACCCCGCAGTAGTTTCACAGTGGGGAAAAGATCTGCAGAGAAATATGGCAAGTCTAATGCCAATTATGACTTTGCAAATACATATATCATAGACCGGGCAAACAAAATGTGAATTCCAAAGTTAAACACTGAACTCATATCCCTAGGTACTCTGAAAAATAACCGATCTTGAAAAGAAATTGAGAAGACTATCAACAACAATAAATCTATTGTTCAGATACAGCTTAAATCATCCATTGGAAAAAGACAATTTTGAGCAAAGGAAATACCAATTGCATTAAAGAAGAAGTGACACCTTTCTAACTGGCATTACACTATGCATTTTGCCTGTAGTTTTTAATACATTTTAGGTTGTCCAGAGTAACAGAAAATTGGACACCATGTGACAATATTTGTAACCTTTACAAAAAGAAAAAATGTATTTGCTTATTTGAGGAAGAATAAGCAACTTTAGCACTCTGCCTTTTAAATTAAATGGAATGTCTGGAGGGATCCAGATGCTAAGGAACTGCAAGCTGGTGGCCTTACTTCTAAATTCTATACTATCCATCAATAAGGCACACAAGCATGAAGGGGGTCTTTTGGAAAAGAATTTGAATATCAGTTCAATTTGCAAGAAAATAACAATACTTAGCACTTTCAAAAGGCTTCTGTCTTAAAGCCAAAAACAATTAATAGGCAGAAGCGAGAGAATGACACTGCAGAGGTACCAGCAGGGACAGGGTACAGGGAAGGCGCAAGAGCAGCTGGAGGCAACACTCTGCGGTGCACAAGGAAATGCCTCACGAGGCTCAGCCACCAAGGTGGATCAGCACCCAGAAGAGGCTTCACCGTGTCTCCTCTTTCTGCCAGAGTCACCAAGGCTGGAAAAGACCTTTCAGATCATCCAGTCCATCTGTCAGCCCACCCCCAGCACGCCCACTAACCACGTCCCTCAGTGCCACATCCACATGTCTCTTGGACACCTCCAGGATCGGTGACTCCACCACTTCCCTTTGTAATGGCTCAGTCCCCTGCTCGGTGACCCCCTCAAACACATGGCTGTGAACTGATCACTGATCGGAGCCTACGCTTCTCTATTAGGCTGCCCTAGTTTGTAGACAAGAGAAGTGATGCACAAAGGCATTTTGTTTGTGGTCTAAGCTCATATCATTGCACAGGACAATTATAAATAAAATCTATCTACTTTGAGATTTCCAGTTTTGTTGCCATCAACAAAACCCTTTTTACACTGACTTTAAAATCCCAAAGTATTTTCTTCTGACTGCAATACTGTGCCAAATATTTTTGTCATTTCAAAACCCAATTTACTGCTAAGACCCTGCATGAATGCTTCAGAGGAACTTTTAAGATCTTGCCAGAATACAAGGAAAGATTACTGAGATGGATTTTGTGCAAATAAATCTCTGTCTAAATCACCAATCTTATAAACCTGTGCAACCCTAAGGCAAGTGCATGGATATAGGCACCAATATGTTGAAGTAATCTAAAAGAGACAACAAAATTCCTTGATATATGCATGATCCATAGCAACTCTTTACAGTACTGTAGTCGGTGATGGTGAGGATAACGGGAGAAGTGAAAGAGGGAAGAAAGGAAGAGAGTAAAAGGGGAGAAGCAGAACGAACCAACTGAAATAGATTAATAAAAACAAGGTCCTCTTGAAGAAAGCTAAAGATTAAAATGAAGTAAAAGGAGAAGAAACAGATAATTTTTTTTAAAGTAAAAAAAAACAACAAAAAAAGACAAAGTTTAGTGCTATCAGAAACTCAAGCCAGTAATTCTTTGTCAAGCCAAATTCCCCTTGATTTCAGTGGGAGTTTTGCCTTAATGAGAACAGTAGGATAGGCATCAAATGCAGCTTTATTTCTATACTTGAATAACAGCAAGATACAGCAAGATATTGTATTGTTGAAAAAGACTGTGCATTTTTGAAGAAATATGGATATTAGGGGCTAGGCAGTATAAGTGTAATTGCCACAACCAGCTGGGATACATCAGTGTGCATCAGCTTACAATGAAGCCCTTCATGCTGTAAGAAAGAGAAAAGATGAAAAAAGGGACTCGTGTCACCTTGCAAATAACCAAATTAAAGGTCCAGGATTATTCCAGGAAAATTTCCATTTACTTCAGTGACAGCTCTGAAAACAAACAAGATTCTCCAGTCCTTCTTATTAAAAAAATAATACAAATACAACAGTGAATATGAGTGACCTATTTATTTTGTATCTGCATTGCTCTTGCTGAAATTGTTGGAAATGCACCCATGTGGTTCACACAAGTATTCTTTGATTAGGCTGTTTTCAGGCAGAGACCGAGAAAGTGTATTCCACAGATATGGCACTGATACAGCAAAAACTAAATCGGGGAACAAAATACTCTTCTGACCTTGGTAACCAAAGATAAAGCGACTTTTAAAAGCTAGATGCTCATCTGATGAACAGGATGAAGATTTTGGCTAAGTGGTGGCCTTAATGGCCCATGAAGAAATCGTATACCTTTATAAATCATAAATTAGAGGAGCTCTCACAAGAAGCGTAATTGGGCTGTGGGTATGTCAAATGTAAAGCCTCCAATTTAAAACCTTTTACCTGTTTTAGATGTCAAAACCAGGAACAGGCAAAATGCCACAAGTAAAATCTGTAATTACCAATATGAACAACAAGGCAAATGTTTTGTGTAAGCACTACAAATAGCAGAAAAATACCCTGATTCCACCTGATCACACTGCACGCACTAATAATATTTATTATCTACAGCTCTCTGCAAGAACATCAATCTTATCCATGCTGCATCAGTTCTCCATGACTCCCAATGAGAGTCATCCCACCCAAATCAGTAAGTCCAAGATGTACTCATAGTTGGATTCCTTCTGCTGATCAGACAACGGGCATTTCTCAGGTATTGCAGTCACATCCACCTGTCGACTGAGAGATTACAGGTGGGAGCTTCCTTGTTAAAATAGTCCTCCAGCTTAATGACACACCTAAGGGTGAATCAAGAGAAAAAACCTCAGGTTGGCTCATCGATGACAAAAAGATTAAAAAAAAAAAATCAAACTCAATTATTATTGTTTGCAGGACTAAAATTATGTTAAAGAAATTCATTGCCATCTGTATGCTTGTTGAAGTTGATTTTCTTGTTCTTGTTTTCTTCCCAACAATTGAACAGTATTGTCTATTTTTAAAGAAAATAAAAGCTGCTTGAATAATAATTTGTTTTTCCCAAGATAGAGGAAATCATAGTGATGGGCTTTAAGAACGGTTACCAAATTAGAAACGAGAATGAAAAACAAGTGTTTTCCCGTTCAAGGTTTTCACTTTAATGAGTTTTTATTTTCAACTCGATTGAGTGCTGACTACAGAAAATTCAAGGCTACCAGGACATTAAGCTGCTCAACCGACTGAAAAGTTTGATGCTGTTTCTAAAAAGTGAAGCTTATCTGGGAAATGAAATCAGTGTCGCTGCTCCGAGATAACTCTTGGGAAGAGAAGTTAATATGGCTTATTAAATAACATTAAATGAGATCCAGCAGGATCCACAGAATCCAGGAGTGCTCTTGGAGCTCCTGCTTGCTCCCCAGCTGCTTACGCAACGCTGCTCTCCTGCTCAGTGTAAGGGCCTGCCATTCGGTTACATAAGGCATTCCTAAAATACATACAGGCACTCATACAGTTCAGTCACACGCTGCTTTGAGTTTCTTAGCAGCTAGCACAGAGGAATTTTAAGAAATGACCACAACGACTTGCACGTTGCTGAATTTCAGGTTGTTCCTGTCATTTTCATACAGCTAGTTCTCATCTAGAAACAAGTGGATAACAGCAGCACAAGCTACATGTAAGTACTCTGACCACTGCTTAGGCACTACAGAGGTTTTGGTTTGGAACAGCTGTGGTGTTCATTACCTAGGGCTTTAAAATCTGCCATTCAGGTGATTAAGAAAATTCTGGTCCAGCAACCAGCAGCAAACACAACACTGTTTCTTTAACAGTGCCTGAGTGCTGTGGATAGGTGAAGAAAATGATTATCCTAAAGATTCTCCCATTCTTTGGTCGGAATTTCAAAGCCTACTCTCTAAGGGATGGATAAAACTAATGACAGCACTGCCAGGTCAGGAAACAAGAGCATTGTGCCCCAAACCATCTTTCTGATTCTGGGCAGCAGCTAAGGCTGGGGCAGCGGGACAGGCATGTGGAGATACAACAGTCTTCCAGCAGAGACTCCTTCAGCCAGGCACTGTAGCTCAGCATTCAGTGGCTCTTGGCGGAATTGCTTCTATGAATGTAATTGCTTTCCGAACACACTTGAACCCAAGGAGATAAGACTGCCATCCTTGGCATGACTGCATAGCTAAATAATAGGACACCAGGGAGTGAGCTTGAGCCCTGTGCTCTCCTTTTCCAGCCCTGCATAAGCTTTAGCTCATACCCTGGCTCTGCTCTGGAGCATATCAACCAGTTCCGTCAAACCAGCTCTTTCCACTCAAATACACCATCACAGGACAGGAAGGTGCAAGCCACCACAACCTGCTTGCACTGGAGTCCCCAGTGCACCTCATGTAGCAGAGCAGGCACAGCTGGAGGACCACCTGGCTCAGGCACAGCCAGCCGTGGTATCAAGGAGTGCATAGAAGAATACAGCAAATCAAATGCAGTATTTCCTCAGGATATTCACCAGGCTTCCAAGAATTTGCAGATCAAAGCTTCCTAAGCGAGAGGCAGTGGTTTTGTATTTAATAGCCGGTGATGGATTTCTCTTCCATGAACTCATCCAGTCACCTCATTAGCTGATGTAACCTCTCAGCATCCACATCCTGTGGTTAGGAGCTCAGCATTTGACCACACTGCTCGAGGAGCCACCTCCCTTTGTCTCAATCCCCATGACTGCCTTCTTCACCCGGTGCCCTCAAGGCTGTCTCTGACAGCAGTCACTCCCAGCTTGCCTTCTCCATGCATTGCAGGATTTTACAGATTTCTGTTTCCTTTCTTGCCAATCACTGCTTTATTAGCCTTGCCACTTCTCATGCAGAAGCTGCACTGTTCCTCTGATCACCAAACCCTGAATCTCCTATTCTCTTCCCTGCCACCATATGCTTTTGGAATGGAAGAATCATCATGTATAATCTCAAAGACATGGGTACACCCATAGTTTCTGCAGTGAATTAATGATTTTCTTTTTTATTATTTCCACTGTTTTGTTTAGTTTTCTACACTCACATCTGTATGTTGCTTTGAAAGTTTTCCGAGTTGTTTATGGAAGATTTTATCTAACTTTCTGTATCTTCAGTGACTTGAGGCAATGCATTTCTGTGATTTTGTTTTGGGTAACATATACTTCCTTTCATTAACTGTCAGTATGACATATTACGTATGAATGCAGAACATATTACATGCACTTGACATGAGGATACTCAAAGAGAAAGAATGGTTTAGATGTCTAGGTAAATGATGCTTTGTCATGCTGGCTCTTGTTCCATGTTTTGAAATAACTAAGAAGTTTCATACTTGAACTTCCAAATTTCCATTTTGATCTCAAGCCTACATAAACATCCTTCACACTTTTTTTCCCATATGATGGAATTACAGAATCACAGATTGTCTTGGATTGGAAGGGACCTCAAAGCCCATCCAGTTCCATCCCCTGCCATGGTCAGGCACCCACCAGCTCAGGCTGCCCGGGGCCTCATCCAGCCTGGCCTTGAGCATCTCCAGGGATGGGGCACCACAGATTCTCTGTGCAGCTGTGCCAGTGCCTCAACACCCTCTGAGAGAAGAATTTCTTCCTACTAGCCAAGCAATATCAACTCCCTTAATTTAGACCCATACTCCATCACTTACATGTCCTAGTAAAAAGTTTCTCTTCAACTTTCTTGTAGAATCCCTTTAGGTACTGTTGTATTTTATGCACAGATCCCTAAGAACAGTGGTAAAACAGATGAACACACTTTCCTTTCCGTCGCAATCGTGTCAGCAAAAGACCACCTGTTTTACACAGACTTGTGCCCAAGCAGAAGAAGGTGAGCTCACCTCCCAGTACTCGCTATTTACAAGGTCAGGTTTTGGAATATTTCAGAGCTCTCAGCATGGAGCAGGGTGTGCACCTGCTGTATATGTGCTGCAGAAAACAATGGCAGAGTTTACAGATGAGGGACAGGACAAGGAACAAGAGGAAGTACTGAGAGCAGACAGCAAAGTGTGTGCAATGCTAATGGATACTAACAAATGTCCAAGCTCACTGGAGGCCTATATGCTGGGAGAGGTTTACTCTTCTGAAGCCACAGGTGAATCCTCAGAGTGATGCCAAAATTAAAGGCAGGCAGTGTGGAAGAAATACTGACCTCTGCCATGGTTCTTGAATAAAGGAACAGAAGAGTCCTTCTGTTCTAAAGTATTATTAAACACGACATTTGGGTTGGACTGATGTACGCATCATGGTTTGCCTTTAGGGGAAGAAACACAAGAAATGAAGTATAAAAAGCAGCTCTTATCCCTCCATCCCCAAAAAGGACACAGAATTTACGTGTATTGGTATAAGAAAGGTATGTTCCAAAACCCCTCAACCCAATCTACCAAGATCCCTGAGCCATGATAAGATAAATGCAAGGAGTAAATCATGTCTGCAGCTTCTCGGATGCTTCAGCACAAGCCTACAGGGTCACATCACATCACATTGTCCTTCCTGCCCTACAACTGTTACATCTCTGAACTCAACTGGTGATACATCAGTATATACATCCTGCGTGGCACATAGCAGCAGGTCCCAACAAAGGGTCCCAAAAAAATCCCTGTATAATTCCACTACATAAACAAATCCACCACCATCTCTCCACTCTGCTTAAACAGTATTACACGGCATTTCCTTTTCAAATTTCTGTAATCAATCTCAGAACAAGAAAGTCAGTCTCAGCTGATGCTGATTTCTGCTAAACTTCCAGCCTGAATTAAGTTAGCTCAAATACAAATATTTGCCTCAGCCTAGTTTCTTAAAAAGAAGTTGTAATAAGACCAAGGATCAACAGAAAGCTAAGCCAAATCCAGGAAAATGCCTGGTTTTCATACAGATAATGATCTCCTTACAAAATTTGCTATTTGAGTGCATCTGTCCTAAGAACCTGAAAGCAAAACATTGTTAAACACAAATGAAAGTTACTTAAATCCTAATGTCCAGCTTAGGAAGAAAAAGCAGTAAAGTACTCATAAAATACACATTTGAATGCCATTCTCAGCTGTTTTATTTTTACCACTTACCAATTGTACAGAGACGTCATTTGTTTGCTCTAAACTTACGGCTGTGCAAAATGTCCTATCCTTAAAGAATGCCAGGCTACAAACTGGAACAATTAGCTGCTGATCTTCATTTTCCTACTTGAAGCAAATATGTTACGATGCAGCATCAGCTCTGTGATGACATACTGTTTTGTTTCCACAGGACTTCGCTGTGTTGATTTATTCTTAATATACTGAGCTATAAATTCTTCCTGTGGAAAACCCACATCAGCTTACTGCAGGAGTAAGTGAGATGAATCCTGGAGGTCCACAGCACAAAAGCGTAGTATGAGACTTAATGGGGACACGCACAGCTGCCATCCCGCCTGTGGCAAGCCCACAGCTAGAGGAAGGTGGTGCAAAATGCACGATGAGCAACAAGAGCTGCTCCTCAGAGCAAGGAGACCACAGAATGATAGAATCAGAGTATCCTGTCTTGGAAGGGACCCAATAAGGAGCATTGAGTCCAACTGCCGGCTCCACATAGCACCACCCAAAATTCAGATCATCACCAGATGGCAGAGCAATTCATGTGGGGCAAGGTAGAAGCAGGAGCTGAATAGCACAGAAGGCTGTGTGAGGGGGAAGACGAGAAGGACAAAGAGTGGTAATAATACAATCCAATCACTGAAAGTTTGGAAACCACTGGTTTTGCAGGCCAAGATCTCTTGTTCCTGTCCACCACCAGATTCTTACCACGTGTTTCTGTTCACCATTCCTTCTCTCGGTCCGGGTTTCCCTCTCTGTTTCCAGTTCCAGCCATTCCTCTTCACCTTGTTGCCAAACTTTGCCATGTACAGACTCCACCAAGCCCTCTCACTTAATTCCGAGGTCCCTGCCTTTCCCTTCCACCACACCTCCATCACCAGTGCTGCTTCTCCCCCCTAATCCCACACTCTCTTTCCCCATGCATGCGAATGAAGCAGTTTCCCTTTCCTTCCCCACCCGGTCTCCATGCCAGCAGGCACACCCAGACACTGCAGACACATCCCCACGTCCCCTCCTTCTGGTGCTCACCACAGCAGCAACATCTGGGAAGAAGACCTGCAGAGGGAAGCCCGCTCGGCCCTCCAGCCACAAGCAGGACAGCTCCCATCCTTCCCAGGAGGACGAGCTCAGTGCGTCATAACACCAAGAGCATCTCCAGCAGTGCCATAGGCAAACCCCCAAATGCCCACCACTTCCAAATTCTGGAAGATTTTCATAGGCTCAATGTGACGCATACCCCCGTCACAAGGTTGATCCCGAGCCAAGTATCTTTTTCCTGCTCCAAAACACAAAGCCACAAGAATTCAACGGTTTCAATGAAAGTGTTTTTTTCAACAGAGCCAAAAAATGCGGATTCACAGAAAAACAAAGATCAAGGTCTCCTACTGCAGCATGGGATATACCTAAACCATCTTTGTCAGATACGTGGTCAAAGAATGCAATTTCCTCTCACCACGCTTTCAGAAATAGCTGAACCATTTTATCTGAAACTTCCCAAAGAGATTCCTGTCTTCAGCAAATACTCAACACGGAAAATGTCAGCCTACTCTCAAGCCTAGCAAATGCATAAGGACCTGAAAGCAGAGCATTGTATTAGAAAGCACAGGGTGATTTTAACTGTAGACAACATCTCTGCCTATGATAAAATAACAATACCTTTGAGTGCTGGGCTAGAAAATGGGACAGTTGCAATTCTACAAAGTATAACCTATGGGTTCAATGCATCACACAGGCAGGGCAGCACCTTTATGTGCGAAGGAAGGCAATTTTAGGCATCCCTGCTGGCTGCACGGGTTGGAGCAGGGCTCAGCAGAGCAGCAGGGCCACATCTGCGAGGCGTGAGCACTGCTAAATCAGTGTCAGCACACAGCCTAACGCCACGGAGGGATGCAAACCGACACTCACTCAGGGGTGGAAGGGAGATGGCTTCCCGCTTCAAGATGCGGCCACTTGTTGAGTGGGCACTGAGAGCCGGGTTTGAATCATAGCATCACAGAACGGTTTGGGTTGGAAGGGACCTCAAAGCCCATCCATTTCCAACCTCCTGCCGTGGGTAGGGCTGCCACGCACTAGGTCAGGCTGGGCAGACCCGCAGCCACGAGTCCGGGCAGCCCTTCTAGAGACATAGAGCCTCGAAAAGATTAAAGTTCCTCTGCTGGCCGCGATGCTCAGAGCCGCTCGTTATTTCTGAGTCACTTGAGTGAAAGTAAGCTGCCGCCCTGCCGACAGCTACGAAGCGCCGAGTAAAGTTTATGGATGAACGTGCTCGCTGACTGGCAAACCGCACGGTGACCGTGCAGGAGAGAAAGAGCGCACAACTCCTCGTGAAAGAAGTGCCGCGCTGCTGCCGAGCGCTGCGTTCAGCATCTCCCTATCGGGCACGCTGCGGGGAAGAGAGCCGGGGCTGGGTGCGCGGCTAACAGCGAGCACCGCAACCCCTGCTCTCGTGCAGACGTCCCACCGGGCCTCAAGCAGAAATCTACCCCGACCTCACCGCAACTTTTCCTCCTCCGCCCCAGCGGTGAGGCGATGACCCCTCACCGCGCGGGAGTCCGGGGGCCGGCGGGAGATGCCCCGTTCCCACCTCCCACCCCCCCGCGGCGGGGTCCCGGTGGGCTCCGGGGCAGGGAGCGGGCGGGTACCCCGAAGTAATCCGAGGGGGCCGCGGAGCCGCGCGTTACCTGGGCTGCCGGTGCTGCGGGAGCGCGGCGGGGAAGCCCCAGCCGCCGCCGCCTCCGCCGCTGCTGCTGTCCGCGGTGGCCACCTGGGTGCCGGTGCCGCCGGGCTGGATGCCGCCGCTTCTCCGCTGCCTGCCGGTGCCGCTGCGGCAGCGGCCGCCGCTGCTCCAGGCGCGCAGGAGGCCGGGCTCGGGAGCCGGCAAACTCTCGGTCGCCGCCGAGGAGCCGGGGACGCCGCCCGCCTCGCGCCCGGTGCCGGGGCCGGTGCCGTGTCTCATGGTGCGCGGGGCCGCCGCATGCCGCGCTGCCGCCGCCGCCCCGGGCGCCGCGGGAGCCGGGCGCGCCGGGGCCAGGGGCTCCGCCGGCAGCGGGAGGCCGCCGGGAGCCCGGGCTGCTGCGGGGGGGGCGGGAGGCCGGGGGCCGGGGGGGCCGCTGGCTCGGGCTGCCGCTGGTGCATTAAGTTAGACGCGCGGCCGGGAGAAGCGGGGCGGCCGCGGGGGCCGCGGGGCCGGGAGTTGGCGGCGAAGTTGGAGCCCGGCGGGTGAGGCGGGGGCTTCCCCCCCCGGCCGCCTCCATCCCCCGGCCGCCGTCCCCCGCCCTCAGCCGCCGGCGCTGGGGGGCCGCGCCCGGCGCCCCGCGCCCATGGGCGGCCGCGGGCCCGGAGGCTGGAGGCGGCCGATCGCCCGCGCCGCCTTCCTCCGCCGCCCGCCCGCCTTTCCCGGAGCTCGGAGCCCGCGGCCGAGAGCCCGGCTGGGTGCGCGAAACGGGTCAGGGAACGGGAGAGGGATCCCGGCTGCTGGCTGCCCCCTCCCCGCCGCCGAGCGCCCGGGCTTCGGGGAGGGTCGGGCCGAGAGGTGGGCAGCGAGAGGGCTGCGGAGGAGCTCTCCCGCCCCGGCTCCGTTTGCACAAGTGCAGGGAATGTTCCACTGACCTACATATTTTTCCAAACATACGTGACCTTTTTTTCTCTCTCTCTCTCTCTCTCGTTCTGTGGGAGGAGACAGGCGTGGATCCAAGAAAAGGAGAAGCTGGAAAGAGAACGAAAGGGGAAGCAGGGGAAAAAAAATAAAACCTCAACCAAAAAACCCAACCCTGAATCAGGGATGGCTTCACAGCGCCTCAAGCAAAACCGGCGTGCGGGCTACTGTGCGGGTCCGGAGCGGCATCCCCGCGCCGCACTGCCATATCCTATATCCCTGCATCCTCCGCATGTCCCTATATCCCTACATCCCTATATCCCTGCATTCCTCTATCCCTATCTCCCTATATCCCTACGTCCCCCCATCCTTCCATCTCCATATCCATACGTTCCCATATCCCTAAGATCCCTACACCCACATCCCTACACCCCCCTATCTCTGACCCACGGACCGTGCCGTTGGACCCCCGGAGGGGCAGCCAGGTGCAGCCCGGCCCGGCCTCACTCGACGACCGGGGACATCCCCCGCCCGCAGGGAACACCCCACGAGCTCGGAGCAAGTCCCGGCCTCGCCGGGTACAGGCAGTAAGTCCCGACGTGGTTATGCAACGCCGTACCGGCAATTAGAGCAAAACCTTGAAGAGAGAGCTCTATTTTTTTTTTCTTTGCAAAGTAGGTCATTCTTTTTATTCCTCTCTTTGCATCATTTATTTTTTTCTTTCTTTCTTTCTTCCTTTTTTTTTTTTCTTTTTCTTTTTTTTTTTTTTTTTTTCCTTAGTTCTCCTCCTGAAAAGTAGCCAGCCAGAGATAAGGAGCGTGCCAGAGCACCCTCCCTCACTGCCCATCCCGACGGCTAGGAGCACTGCCAGGGGACACAGGAGCTGGGCAGGGGAGTACTTCCAAGCCCTGCTTCCCTCATCCCCCTGCCACCATACTCAGTGACTGTGATCCCCAATGCACACGGGAATTATCCCAGGAAACTGTCACACTCTTCTGCTGAGCGCCTTCACACCATCTTTTCTCCAGCGGGCATGACTAATGTTGAAAGGGTAAAGTTGTTTACTTTTAACCAAGATTAAATAGAAAACTTTGCAAAGCTCCTCCCTTCCGTTGGATGGAACCCAGCAGTTTTTCCCATTTGGAAATTGTCAAACAGTGGTTAAACAATCCTTTGGCAAACAAGTAGCACCGGAGGGAATAAAGCATCAGATACATGGGGAGTGGAATAAAAGAGATTGCTGTTCTGGAGGTGTTTCTCTTGTGTTGAAGTATGTAACACACAATCTTCAAGCCTTGTAAGGATAAAGAAAAGGACCTTCCTAGGACTACATATCACACACAAAGTGATGTTTTGGTCCTGTTGAAAACATTCCAAAACCCTGCCCCGAAACGATCTCCAAAAAAGAGAAAGGGAGCACTCTGAGGACAGTACCACAGTGGGAAAGGCAGCATGGGGACATGCATGCAAAACTGTGCCTGCACTGGGTTTTAATGGATTCCCCATGAATCTGTAGTGCCTTCACTGCACAGATGGGAAGGGAAACTGGTTAAGGTTTATTTCTTCATTCACTCCTTAGACTACTGGTGTATACTTGAATTACGACCACGGCCAGCAGGTTGGCTGAAGGCAAGGCAGGGTCTTCCCAGCACATACCTGAACCTGTTGTGAAACAATGACTTCTCCATGTCCACGGACCATCCTCCCATCCAGCCGCCAATGGAAAATAACTGGATGCTATCGCTGCTGTGTTTGGTTTGGAAGCCAATCTAGGGACTCCGCTGGATGCCACATATAAGAACACTGGGGAAAGAGCCCATTATTCAATTTTACGAATGAAATTGTTTTATAATCACAAAATACTGGTAAATTGCTTCTCAGTCATCAGGAGCCTGCAATCCCAAGTTGCAATCCCTTTGTTTCAAGTAGAATAGGCTGGCCAACAGTGGCAGCCCAGAAAAGATGCACCAGGGCTACCAATGGACTGCCACCCACCAGATAGGTTCTTCCCAAGGTGGGAGCCAAAGAGAGAGTGGGAGATGACAGCAGCTGCCCCCAGGGTGTTACTGCTCCAGTGATCTACACCATGGAGCCTACTTTTGGGTTGGCGGTTGTGTAGAAGGAAAAAAGGCCCCCAAATAATCTTCTTCTAATCAATGTGAATGGTGCCACAGTCACTGTGGGAGAAGGGGTGAGGAGGCATGGTGGAAAAGAAGAAAGGAGCCTCCAAGAAAAGACCAGTTTACATAGAATATGGCGCTATTCTCTGACATTTACAAGTAAGAGGGAGATGAACAAGGATTAATTTGATTAATATTACCCTTGCATTAATTAATGGACAGGACAGACAGATGCACTCCTGTAATCAGTACTTTCAGAGATTTCTGCAGAAAGAAGCAGTCTTTAGAGGATGAGCATTATTTCTCATTCTGCAGCTTACAGGTTCCTGGGAGAGGGAGAGGTACAGTTATCACCTGGCAGCACGTCCCTGAACCAGGTGCCACAGAGAAATGGAAGCCAAATGCACCCTACCGGTGCTGCCCCGAGTGCTTGAGGAGGATGTTTGATGAGTCTGTGCAACTAGGAAACCAAGCTGCCTGTTTTCCTACATGATTATTACAAAATAAGAGCCAATGTGTTGATTTGAACTTAGCATAGCCTGATTTATTTTGAAGGAAAAAATTCCTTCCAAAGGGTCTTCCTGGAAGGACTTAGCCTTATGTACAGCCTACCTGAGAGTTTAATTCTTCAGCTTGTTCAAAAGAGGTTGTGCAGGTTTTCTTTAAGTGGTTAATGCTAGAAGGAGGTTGGAAGAAAGGCTGAAAAATTAGTAACTAAACCTCGAATAGATTTCATGTCTGGAAGGGTAGAAATTGTTGCTGGTTGTATAGAAAGCCCTGAATCCTACCACTGCTCTTGTGGCCAAATGTCTGCAGCCTTCCTGTGAAT